>NW_027266308.1:11285000-11885000 GCF_022045235.1 Haliotis cracherodii | reverse complement strand
TTAAACAAACAAACATACAAAAAAACTTACTGCATGTGCCTCACACACGCTGTGAGTAAACAGTGCAGGCTTGTTGAGTATACATTTTTATGTTGATTTGACATAAGTTCATGTTGACATGTATATGTTGCAGCCAATATCTATAATCAAGCTATACGTATCTTGACTGAAAACGTTAGTCAGTATGTGAATTGACTGATTCACACAGGGAATGTGTCTATATGAATAACCTGGAAAGGATTTTGTATGAATGGTGTTGACTGTGAGATTTATTAATATATTTATTAATAAATAAATATTAATAAATAAAGTAACATATTAATTCTCTTGTGTCCGGGTGTTTTTGCATAGTGACATGTCCGACAAATGACAAGACCTACAGGCATTCAGTTGATGTGTGTGAAAGAAGAAACATATCTGGGAAATAGATACCACGTCATATTTCACGTCTGACGACTGGGAGATACTAACACCAGGATATTGGCTAGTATTCACGTTCAGGAACTAGGTAATAGCGACTCGAGCCCCGCTCATGGCCATTTTTGCGACCGGGTTCCGTCTTAACGCAAACGGGCATACCTAAAACAATTGTCAATTCGTTGCGTAATGGTTCACATATATTTCCCCATATATTATATATACTTCAGATGCAATTTAAAGCAGATCGGGACGTACGTAATTATACAGTGGGATTGAATACATTTAACTGTGTCTTGGGTATAATTTTAGATCTAAGACATATGTCAAATCAAAAATTATTTCTGAGGGATTCTTTGACGAAGTTCTTGAAATCATACACGCATTCTGATTGGTTTGTCGTATTTTCGCTCATGACATTCATCCATAGGGGGACGAGTCTTCTTGCAGGTTACGGAAATGGGCGAGTGGTGACGAATGGAACTAGGTAGGTATATAATGGTCTCCTCGGAGTCAGTATACTGTGTTTGCGTGGGGTATTCGTGTTAAATACGACATGGTATCTCAGTGGGCTTGCAAATCGGCATCAGTCCGGACTAGTACAGGCAGACACACACACAGACACGTGCATGCACGTCGCTTTATAAGTGCAATAAACTTGGACGCGACGTTAAACCCCATTACACCTCACCTCATAACGTGAGATTCGCCATTTTAACATATTGTTGACAAGTGATCGGGCGCAACAGTTCCCTGTCAAAATAGTGTAATAACAACATTCGGATTTCAGTATGCGTGAGTGAAATTAGTTTAAATTTGCTTTGAACAGTATATCAACTGTACCAGGGCATGTCAGTCTGATATGAGGGGATGCAGGTATAAGCCGTTTACTATTTCGGCACAAAACACATGCATGGATATGGTGCTGACAAACCTAGAAACAAGGAATCAACAGGTTTCGGGCATACTTAAGGGACACGTCTGTTCTTTTAAATTGCCTTGAAAACATATTTAATACACACGCGTTGGTGTGCTTGTGCGTGTGTGCGTGTGTGTGCGCGCACTTTTGTACCTGTGTGCAGAACCAAACAAAGCTTATGAGGATGCAAGTTTAAACACAACACTGAAGACATTAATAATATTACAAGACACGATTTATTCGAGGCAGAGGCATTCGCGTTTGCATTAGCATTTGGTATGTAATATTATTTGTTCAGAACGGGAACAGGAAAAGCCTTCTCAATATGATTATTACTTGTAGAAACACCTTTATACATTTGCAAAACAAACAAATATGAGTTTTGAGCAAAGTAAAATATTCTCGCTCATGGCTCTTTTCGCAGTTTCTGGGCTCGATCGTTGCACCACCAGTGGCTATTACGACCAATGTCCCTTCTATGCCTCTCCTGTGGGCCAATCAGATTCCACCTCTCGTATTACTTGCATTTGCTTCAATCAAATTGGCGGCGCCAAGTCTTGTCGATAATCATGACTGAAGTATAGTGATAAAACGAGTCTTACATCGAGAAGTGCATCAAATTACGTGAACTCCTTGATTAAAAGCATGAAAAGATTTAGAAAATATCTGTTGACAACGAGTTGTGGCTGCAAATGTTTGGGAAATCCTGCTATCGACCGACATCTGCATGACAGTTTACAACCCGGAATTTCAAATTCGTTGCACAATTGTTCATTGACTCTCCAGACTCTCCAGCCAAAATGTAACTCCATAATACCATTATAGTTCGACAAGGGTGGAAACTGGACTTTTATAGTCAGTTAAATTCCCTTGCCTTGGGAAGATGGTGGAATGTGTAGTCGGTATGTTTCAAGTCTAGTGGAATTCAGGTCAGATATACTAATAAAAGTAAGAACATGAGTAATCTGAAACATGGATAAATGCAAAAGCTCGAATTTGAATCAGTAAAAGGATGCGGGGACCCATGTACACGTAGCGTGGCCGTAGCCTCTTTGTCTCCACACTGACATCTCCATTCTCCTTCATCTTGCGCCCGAGTTTCTTTTATGACTGCTACATACGTTTCTCCTTCACTTTTATTCCTATCTAAAAAGATATGGTCTTCATTATTATTTAGGCAACCGCTGGTCGATGATTTACAGTGCAGGGCGGTCGTGCCTTTGGGCTCTTTCAGAGTTATTGCCCCATCACAGATGCAGCGTAAAGACGTTCGTTGTCCAAGGACAGCAGTATCATCAACGAAGAGTGCAGGGTAAGCGGTTGCATCTGAAGTGGATAAACAAATAAGAACTGATCATTATTATTTTTTACCAACATTCGAATACTTATTTCAAGTGAACTCCAAATTAGACCGTTTATAAGTCGAATACCTGTTTTACAAGTTGTATTTTTCTATTCAATTTTCGCAAAATATTGGCGATCCTTTCATCTACATGTTGCATGTTTGATATAGAAGCAAATTAAACGTTAAAGAAATAAAATATCACATCTAGGCTCATGACAGAGTGACTTCAAGTCAGATTCGCATAATCTTAAGTCGGATAAACCCACATACTTTTCGATTCCGAAGGAGCCTGGGGACCCGTGGATGCCTTACGCTGTATACGTAGCGTGGCCGTAGCCTCTTTGTCTCCACACTGACATCGCCATTTTCCTTCATCTTGCGCCCTAGTTTCTTTTATGACTGCTACATACGTTTCTCCTTCACTTTTATTCCTATCTAAAAAGATATGGTCTTCATTATTATTTAGGCAACCGCTGGTCGATGATTTACAGTGCAGGGCGGTCATGCCTGTGGGCTCTTTTAAAGTTATTGCCCCATCACAGATGCAGCGTAAAGACGTTCGTTGTCCAAGGACAGCAGTATCATCAACGAAGAGTGCAGGATATGCGGTTGCATCTGAAATGATAATAGACTATATCATGCACCTATTCTGATAACAAATATGTTTTATGATGATGTTCCCAACGATCCTCACCGCCCCAGTGGTCTGGTGGTAGAGCGTCCGCCCGGATCCGGAGAGCGGAAGGTCCGGGGTTCGATCCCGGCCGTGTCATACCAAAAGACGTTAAAAGATGCTTCTTGTTGTTATCCTGTCTCGCGCTCGTGGTCAGTATACTTTATCTGAGTCTGGTATTAATGTTAGCACTGCGGCGTGGTATCTCAGTGAGCTAGCACGATAAATCAGCATCAGTCCGGACAAGTACAAGCAGCCACACAAACACACACACGTACATGCACGTCGCTATATCAGTGCAATTATCTTGGACGCGACGTTAAACTACATTTCGTTTCACCTCACCCAACGATCCTCAAGATTGACTTCCCAATTAAAATGCTCTATCATTTACAATGAGTGAGTGAGTGAGTGAGTGAGTGAGTGAGTGAGTGAGTGAGTGAGTGAGTGAGTGAGGTTATTCGCCGCTTTTAGCACAGTCACGGCGGGGGCCACCATAAATGGGCTTCACACATTGTACCCATGTGGATTATCGAACTCGGGACTTCGGCGAGACGAGCGAACGCTTTAACCGGTAATTTTCACCCCCTTTCCCATCCCACCCGGACCCCATCCCCGCCTCCTATATCTGATCATATAACATTTACGTACATAACGAACTCTCTGCAGCGAACTAACGGAAATAGCGACCTGATATCTGATCCCCGAGCTGAGAAATCTCACTCAGTGACAAGCGTCACTGCGCGACCAGACCATTTGACATGATTGTTAAACTTGCATTATGTTAATCTTACTTGTCCATGTAATTGGACTTTTCTGTAAAACAAACAAGTTTCGTTCAATAATCTTTTTATTATGTTTACATAATTTCGATGATATTGGAATATATCATTCTGATAAAATAATAATTTCAGATACAATTTCTTCCGACCATTGCATTAAATTTGTTTGAAGTTGTATCATTTGGTACTTTTTAACTGAATCACCGGTAGATGCGTGTATGTTTATTGTATTATGTTTTAGCCAAGACGTTTCCAAGCAAAAACGTATATAACGAACAACGTATATAACGAACTGATTTTCCCTTGCAGTTCGTTATATCCAGGTTCTATTGCATAAGAAATCTCTGCCAAAAACATAGTCGATTCTACGATTCCAAGCATGATAAGCATGAATTTATGAATGTTCAAAGCAGCGTGAAAACACAATATCACAGTGTATGAGGAATAAACTTCACATAGTAGTAAGAGTGTTCCGATATATTATAGTTCCATCCATACACGATCTACATGCAGCACTCAAAAGATCAACTTACCCTTGAACGCAACCAAGAGCACAGCCAAGTACAGACCAGCCATCTTCACCCCTCGCGGTTTAGTAACTCTTTCAACTGACGTGGTGTCTATATAAAGCTACTGTGGGAATTCCGTGACCGAGCCTCGTCATGTAACGCCAACAGAGTGTTCCGGCCGCCGAGCAACAAAGCCGCCCCACACACAATCCGCTAAGTTTAAACGTTATTCTACGGGACGTTTATCAGAATGGTAGTAGGATAATTATGAATGCACGAATGAATAACAGCAACTGCTCAGCATGTTTTGGCATCCTATTGACTCTGAGTGAAATTATCTCCTGAGATAAATGCTCCCTCACTCAAAAATTATCATGAGTCACCATGGGTCGAGGCCAGTGTCTAGTTCTCTGAAGCCGTGGGGGTACACAGATACGCATTTAACCTACACTACTGCCTAAAAGTTCATTCCCCTAACACGCGTTGAGAACGCGTGTAACACGCGTTGAGAACGCGTGTAACACGCATGTGACACGGGTGCTCAACGGGTTGCACACGGGGTGTGCCACGCGTGTAACACGGGACCGGGTTCCAGTTGAAGTTGACAAATTTATCAAATGAATAGTGAGATAAAACAAAACAGTGAGATGTGAAATTTGAGTTAATGAGCGGCCATTGAGCTGTGCTCACCAGACCGTAAATACAAGGTCGGCCCATCTTAATTAGTGTTCGGTTGCTAGACTTTTATGGCATGAACCATTCCACTAGGGTCCAGTCTAGCCATTGTGGCTAGCCGACAGTAGAACAGTAGTGAATTTAGATGCGAGTTTATTGCTAGGGGAACCCCCGTGTTGACACGATTGTCGCGGGTTGGTAAATGTTCGCCATTAATAAAATGATTGTTTGTGGATTGCGAACATATTCATTTGCCCACACGAGTCATTCCATTTGATTGCAAATATAACGTTTTTCGTTCGCCAAATTTATGCTTTAGACATATACAATTATGATATAGCCGTCACCACTACTAATGTCTCATTATTTCACGTAGGAATATGTCCCATTTCCCCACACCCCACTTTCTGTGTTGTATTTTGAAAGAATAAATAAAAGAAGGTTTTGTGTGGGACACTTTTATACTAATTATAAGAGGATGTTGTAAATGAATATGAACAGCCATGCTGTCTGACAGTTGATAGAATTTGAGATCTTCACAATCACCGGGTGTGACCATTTTGACAGAATCTCGTTAGGGTTTGTGATTTTTACATTTGCCCAATGACCATGGTGAGTATTGCTGGGGATACCAAACGTAACAGTTTATTATTAGAGGTTGTGAGTACCTATACCACGTAGATAGGATATCTTTAGGATTTTAATCCTTCTTTGAGAGGCATTTAGAAGTTGGAGTACTACGTTAGGAGAAGATTTATGGGTGACTTTAATCCTTTCTTTCTCTGTGGGTAATCCTTTCATGTTGATTGGAGGAAGTCACTCAACCAGGTCATGACAGGTCGTGAGTTTACTCACTAAGTACTGTGAGCGTTTATGGCATGACATCTTTTTTTGTATAAACATAGAAACGATGCTCACTCACTCACTGTTAATCTTCTGCAGTTTGCTGGCAAAGTGGGGATAAACCTCAGTGTCAAAGACGATCAAATTTAGTTCGAATCCTTGTTTATATGTGACATCTCCCAAATGGGGACATTTTCATAAACTTGGCAAGTGATGATGAATTTTAATATTAATATTATTATAGTTTATGAAATTGTTAATGAAACTTTAATAAAATTGTGCTTCACTCTCACGAAAAATATATTGTCTGTGAGTAAATTTATATGTCACGTTACATCGGCATTTTTCAGTGATATTGGGACTACATGAAACATGGCTGGTTTTACATTTCTGATACAGGTGCTTGACTGACTGAGTAGTTCATGATCAATAAGATATGTTTAATTCAGTCAAGTTTGCAACAATAGATGAATAAGTTGATACATTTGGACCGCAGTTACCGATTAACAACTTAAGACATAGAGACAGGGAGGAGATATATAACCAAACCTATGATCCTGTTGAGACAGTTGACAGTTAGAACGTTGGATTAAATGACAGTAACTAATTTGAACATTCCCCAGTTATATCATAAAATACATCATAACTCATAACAGTCCGAGAGACAGCTTCCAGACTTATACTAGTATTGAAGGGACAATAGCTTTTGACAGTTTAAAAGTAAACTCACCTTAAGGTGCTTGGCAAGTCAAAACTTACCTCCCTGTATATGTTTTTTAGGTTTGACAGCAACTATGCTTGTAGATTTCATAGATAGACATGATTGGTTAGCTAGATGTTATTAGAATAAGCGAAAATGTCTTAAAAGTCCACAGTTTGTTTAAAAGTACAAAAAGTGTGTTATAGATCTATCAACGTTTTCTTTTATTGAACATAATATTTGCACTATATTGCTGTAAGCTGTAAATAATCTAGCCTCCCCATGTACGTAACTTACATATATTTATGTATGACCAGAACAGCAAATAAAGTTCTGGTAGATAGGTACCTCGGAGATTTAACGTGCGCTTTCCGACTTTAGCCTATCTCGCACACGGGGAAGCACTTATACTATTAGGGTAAAAAAGCGTAATGATTAAATAAAGAAGTGCAAACACCACCCCACCCCCCACCCCACCCCACCCCACCCAAATTTATTTTTTTTAAAAATTAAGTTTAGTCCTTGTAGTAGTCTCTTGGTCAGCTTCTCATCCTGGGGGTCGGGATTCTGGTAGAGACTCTTGGCAAGGAGGGCGGCGGTATTGGCGACGAAGTGGTTTGAGGTCGGTACGCCACTACTCTGGAAGAAGTGGTACAAGTCTGTGTAGTTTGTGATGTCGTACTCGATGTCCTGTCCCCCCTTCTTGTGCACCATGACGAAAGGGACTCCTTGTTTGGCGTAGAGATATTCCTTTGGGGTGTTGATCTGGTCAACCTTGTGATCCGGTCGGGGCTTGTAGTGGTTGATCGGAATGTCTGATTTTTCCACTAGTAAATAAAGTTCTTTGGTATGACCTCTTTTATCCCTGCTGACGTTATCCTAATGTTCAATTTCAATCTGCCTCACCAAGCGTAAGAAAGCACTGTACATGATAAACCACACTGATGCAATTTTCTATATATATATTTGTAGATATGAAGCATTCTAGTTAATTGTGGATACACTGGGCAGACAGAATTGTGTTTATTTCCAGGCCATCCTGATCGTCGTTTACTACTATAAGGTGTATGGTTGGAGGCAAGATCAAAGGCGCCGCACAGCATTTATTAGATAACAGACGGGGTCGTCCGTTTCGCTTTGAACAACCACCCCACCTGTCTGTAGGAGTTATATAATCAGTGCGCAAATAACTGTGTCAAGTCCACTGCCGGGCTGATGCGGTGTCAGTGTCAGCGATGAACATGAATGCCAAAATCATAGACCTGTAGCACTCACAAGTTGCTTAGCCAAAATATTTGAAAAGTGTATATTCAATTCTCTGATAACAGCAAATATAACCTTAGAAAAAGATTCAACATACAAACAATCAAATGTAGAACACAGACCTATGCTTATTATCATTTCTTCTGGATATGATCAACCTGCGGAACCCTCTATCCGATGAAGTAACTAATGCTCGCTCATTAAAAGAAATCAAATCCTTAATTAATCGTTCTGATGCAATTATTAATAATTTTGACTTCAAATATTTTCATAGATCATGCCAAATTGTTCACTGTCGCCTTAGGCTCGGCTGCAGTGACTTAAACGCTGATAAGTTTAGACGACATGTATCAGACATACCAGACTGCACTTGTGGATATCACCTTGAAGATGCAATTCACTTTTTCTATAACTGTTAAAAAATACGATAATATCAGAAACACTGTGTATTTCTACACACATGGGTATGGTCTAAACATGATATTACATGGCAGTAGTTAAGCAGTTCTACAAACATGACTCTTCTTAAATCAGTTCATGACATCATTGTCAAAAGCAAAAGGTTTGAGTAGCTTAATTTTATGCATGTAGTAAAGGAAAACTGCATTACCTTATTTCACAGACACCACTTGCTTCAGTGTACTGGCTTCGTGTATTTCATTTGTGCATTTTGTATGTTTATGTTCATCACTCTCTTATATATATATATCCAGCTGTTGTTAAGTTGTTACCTGGAGAGGTATTACATAAGCAAGTTTTGCTTGTTTACCGATCCAGATTTCTTTTGAAATAAAAATACGTTTAAGCCAACACAGCTAACCCTAAAACACATGATTGTAAACTATTCAAAAAGGAGCACTAATCTCTGGCTTCTTCTCGGGTGTCGAACTCAAACTCAAACTCATTTATTCTTAGAATAACATGACATACAATTATCTACAATTTTTATTATGTACAATTTAACAAAAATAATAAAAATAGGATACGTGGATACTAATACAATTTACCAATTGTATTGTACACATTGTTAAGGAATTTAGATAGGCCTTTTAGATTTCTTACACTGTTAGTGGTCATAATTTTCTTAAATGTTTGGAAACTTAAGATATTGCTTATTTAAGAGTTCATATCGCCGTTGGTGTAAAGCTTCACATCGGAATGAATAATGCAATTCATCTCCCACAGCGATAGAATCACAGAGTGGACACTGGCTGTCTTCCCTGGGAATGTTCAGCCATCGACCAGTTTCAACTGGTAATCCTTGGTTAGAAAGTTCTGAATTTTAGTATTGGGAGAAATATTGATTTTAAGAGCAGTAGATATTTCGCAAATGAAGGTTGATTCTTCAGGTAATACGACCTTTGGATTTCCGCTTGGGCTTACTAGCTGCCGTGAGTCAATTTGCTCGTTAACGCAACCGAGCGTGACAAGAGACTGGGCTACCAGTCTGCAAGGACAGCTAAATAAACTTACGCATTTTTGAAAACTGATTGGTTACCCGTGATCTATGAAGATTTCAACAATGGGCGCATGGTAATTAATTTCTTCAGCCTAAACAAACAGACAAATAACGGCGAAAGCTCATCGGATGTCGTTATTTGGAAATACCCCTGATTGTTACAGTTTGATAATAAAAAAAGTATCCCTGAGTGAAAGCATTTGCGGATTTCGGATTGCGTGGATGATACAATTACTACTCCCTTGTTGTCATCCACATTTTCTGGTATAACCCTTCACTTCTGTATTTGTCGTAATTCACATGCTGCTTTGTTAATGAATTTATATTATGTATACTCAGTTGTAGCACCACTCAGATTACCGGATAAAGGTTCAAATTTGGTCTTTCTTGTACCTGGGGTAATTATTTAATCTAAATCCAGGTTTGAAGTGAGGTGGAATGTGAATTATGCACGTGGCAGCCCAGCAAGAGATGTATGATCAGTTGATTTACTTTTTTTGTAAATCAACTGATCATTCCCAGACATCAAAGGATCAACAGGAAATACGTTGATTGATTAATTACTGTTATCTTGCACAGTGGATATGTCAAAAGTAAGTGTTTACATGTGAAGGTAGGGTTACTAAACCTAGGGAATACACTCATATCATGGCGTGAAGTACAGATGTAAAAACAACATACTTTGTTCAAAGGGTAACCGATAATACACTGACTGGTTGTTCATTGTTATCTAACTCAATGTATGTTTTTAAGAACCGTGGACATTATAAAAATAGTTGTCACGTGGGCTTTCTCAGCTAACTTGGCACCTATGTGAAACAATTGAAACAAACTAAGTGATCAGTTAAGAAACAGACACGGGTTATAATATTCGATACATTTAAATAACGTTTAAAAACGATATATTTAAATATTTTAATATATTTCATATATATTCCAAATATTGTTTCCAAATAATTATTATTAAAGTATTTGATTCTCACATAGACATTTGACATCGAATAAGTATTTTTGTACAGCTGCAGACGCAATGGATATTGTTCCTTTATGTTGATATTCCCGGATACATTATAACTTTGGTAGGTTGTAATAATGATATTTGCATTTTGTTTTCATTCATTCGCTGCAGCTTTGAACAGAATCATTCTTGTTCCTTTCCGTTTGGTTGGGAAGTTTTTCGATGCGCGATAGACGTTGTTTTCACAAGTATTTTCTTTTGTAAGCGTGTATATGTTACAGTCAATGTGTAAAATATGATTCACTCAGGCAATTTATTAAATATCTAAATATTTCAGGCATTTTACAAATTGACTGAATAATCCATTCATTTATTTAACCGACTGACTAAAAATGATAAAGACGACCAAAAGAGCTTAAACACATCACAATATATTAATTATGCTAAGAAAAGAAGCCAAACAATACAGAACTGTTCTTGGTGATGATATTAAACATAAACAAATATTTGGAATTCGTTATCATATTAATAAAGATGGACATATTTTTCAGTTAATTTGTAAAATAAACTGAATATTTAGGCGTTTAATACATTTCCTTAGTGAAATCTGTTTACATTTTGAATGTAAACATATACACACGGTAAAATAAGCAATGTGCAGATGAAATATTTACTTTGTGTTGCAAGTCAAAATAGTGTACACGAAGATCGCACAATTACCAAGCAAGTGACTTATCAAAACTGCATCACCATTACCGATGCTCCCCACAAATATACCTACATTTCAAAAACTGTATTTCATTTTTGTTGATCAGTGTGACCATATGTCCTTCTACTTTCAATAAAAATGCGCTTACGAATGGCGAGCACAGGTCGCGAACAAGTCTAGATTTCTGCTATATCATCCGGGTACTCACTGAGAAAATACAGTAATGCATAGGTAACAACTACTCCCGCGGAATTGCTTTAGATCAGTGCTCTTTTGTACGTTGAAATACTATATATTGTGAATGCCAAAATGATGTATCAAGGATCAAGTAGAAGATACATTGACCGTTGCACTGGGAGTATATTCAACAGACCGTGAAAATAACACTGCTGTATTATATTATTTATTTTAGATGACGCAGTCAAAGCTCACTTCTCCTGGCGGCCATTATCGACGGCCAGCTAAAACACAACCCCGAGCTTACGTCTACAGGTCTCTTCCTGTAGTACGGTAATTAGTATTCTCTCCCTCAAGTGTATCCTCAATGATATAACCCACCCTCATTTATTACATGCTGCTCTTTTCCAGCCTCACGGCTATGGAGCTGTGATAAAGAGTCCAAGTCATCATAAAGTAATTAGGGTCCAATAAAAACAATGCGCCGCCAAACCTCATACATATTATCACTGAAAGTCGTACTACAGACGGTTAATGTCAAATCACAATAAAAGCATTTCAATTGCAATAACATGTTCCAGGACCATGTATTCTCTTAACACCATCGGATTTAGAAGCAATGGTCGTATAAAACAAAACACATCTATTTGATCACAACAGTATTCATGTTATTCCCACAAAATCACATAAAGAAAGGAGACATTAGGAAATACATGTGCATTATCATTTTTCGTCAGGATAACAAAATTTTCTCTCCTTGTTACCACCTCCAGGTTCAGCTTAAGACGGGTCCTCCTTTGGTCAAAAGTTTGTTCCCCCTCTAATGAGTGTGTCACACGTTGCACACGAGTGGCGGACGGGGTGCACACCCGTGTGCAACGCGTTGCACACGGGTATCACACGCGTGACCAACCCGATGCACACTGGTTGCGTAACGCGTTGCCCATGCGTGTAAGGGGAATGAACTTCTAGGCAGTAGTGTACATGAATGACCAACACAAGTACAAGGAGAATCAACAAGAGAATATTCCGATGGGCAAATGAGACATCACTTAAAAACTGGAATCATCGTGTGAGGAACTTTTTACAGAACTTGGGTCATTTCATTCTGTACGGGGGCGGTCGGGTAGCCTAGTGGTTAAAGCGTTCGCTCGTCACGCCGAAGACCCGGGTTCGATTCCCGACATGGGTACAATGTGTGAAGCCCATTTGTGGTGACCCCCGCCGTGATATTGCTGGAATATTGCTAAAAGCGGCGTAAAACCATACTCACTCACTCACTCATTCTGTACGACGGCAATCTGGAAAAGGGTCTCTTTATTAAAACTGTACATGATACAGTCTTTAACAGATATAAACAGTCATGGGAGGAAACAATCCGAAGTGAAGCAGCGCATAGTGGAAGCAGCAAGTTACGGTCGTACAAACAATTTAAGAGTGAATATGGACAAGAAAGTTATGTCAGTCGACCAAAATCACGCAAACACAGAAGTGCACTAGCAAAGTTTAGACTGGGCGTGGCCCCTCTGCGGATCGAAACGGGCAGATACGAGAACATACCCAGAGAGATGCGGCTGTGTCTTAACTGAAAAAAAATGTCATAGAAGATGAGAAGCATGTCCTTTTATTCTGTCCCCACTACGACGATATACGTTTCAGCCTCATCAACAAGTGCAATAGTTTATGGATAGATTTTACTTCTTTGACAGAGCAAGATAAATATGTTAGGATTCCATCAACTGATGACCTCACCTTTTACTGTGCCAGAACCTGCCATGACATTTTATATACCCGGAGGAATATTTTATATCATTGAGTCTTAAACATTGTTTTGTATGTATATTTTGATATATAGCTCTTGCTTATTTCTACTATGTGCCTGTTTACAATGTACCGTCTCTCATAAATCGCTGTGCGATTGGTTGTATACAACTTTAATGTAACTATATTTTTAATTTGTTTTAACAAAAATGTGTGTATACAAGTGAGACGTTAATAAAATCTTCTTCTTCTTCTTCTTCTTCTTCATGCTAGTCTCCGATCTATTACGACAAAACATATGGATAACAACTCGGCTGGGTTCCACCAGAGACCATATAACAGATCTATTATATGGTCTCTGGTTCCATTCACACGCTCGCCAGGCGACAGTGGCCCCATACAGTGCCACGCCCTTATCAGTACATCTGCTCTGAACACTCAAAGTTGATATGAAATACCATCTTTAATGGGATGAAAAAAATATATACATATAAACTGTTTCGTCATGAGTACTGAAAAAAGGAATTTATGCCTCTGGTAATTATTTAGAGAAATCACATAATTATAATGAGGAACTGTTTGTGTATCACTTTACGCGGATCACGCTTAACGGTCACAGTCCATTCACTAGACCCTATCGTCTACAAGTGGGTCATTCTTCCTGTTGGTAACTTTGTCTCTGAATTTGCCTATTTCAACAACAGTAAGTATGATTTTCATCAATCTACAGATTCCTCCAAACAGATAACACTTTGGTGTAAAATATGAATAATCTCGTTAATGATCTGAACGGAGAAAGAGTTATTAATGAGATAATTAATTTTATGAAATCTGACATACTGGCGCCATAGTAAAAACAGTGTGGTCTGTATATTGGTCTACTGTTGTTCATGTAAATATCTGTGAATGCAGTTTAAATGTAATAGTTTCCCATGTCATAGTTTCATATTTCTATACTTAAATATATGCTTTGAACTCAAAATAGCTAGGCTATACTGCGAAATATTTTCATGAAAACTTAACTTCATTCGTAATTCGCAACAACACTTCATTCAAACATAAATGTTCGTTCGTGTTATGTTATTTTATCTATAAATACTATGAACGCTGTCTCCATAATCCGAATATGTAATTGTAACTATACCATGCATGTTTACATAAAGGTCCCACAACTTGGTGTCATCGGGGGTATGACCGCTGCAGACACGATGAGACACGTCCTGTCGTCGGCCATAACAAACTAGCAAAACAAATAAATAGGAAAGGGACACCCGGAGAGAGGACCTTCACGGATATGCCACTAAAGGATGTTATCATTAGTGAGTACAGCTTCAAGCTTAATTCTCCTCAGTATATTTCTTGATAATGGCTAATACATGAATCTGTCTTGAAAACAACTTGAAACAATGTTACATTTATTATTAGCCTTTCAGTGTATAACGTGGCAATTCTTGTACATTAACCAGCATTAATATGCATGGAAATCTTTGTGTGAAGTTATTAACACGATATTGTTAGCTTGTATCTTGTCAATTATGTTGCAGAAGCCACCCGAAAGAACCCACTGGCCCAAAATACCAACAATGAAATAGGAGATAATTTTTAGAAGATAGAATTGTGGTTTCCCTGTGCCCCTGACAGGGACGGGGGCAGACAAGAGCGAATCCTAAAGTCCTTACAAAAGAAGGCACCAGCTACTCCTAGAGGAGAGTTGCTTGCAGAACCAGACCAGGAAAAAATTATTCTAGAGACATTTATTTTATAACTGTGTTCAAATTCACACGAGTAATGTTCTGTGAGGCATATTTATTCAAATATTAGCTATTTACATGTAAATAAACAAGGAGATGGGCCCCCCGGTTGTCTGTTACATTTTTCTGACTATGCAGGACTTGCTGAATTGGATTTGCATTGTACACAGTTTTGTGGTAGACTGACCAAGAATTTCTTTACTTTTGTTTTTACTGACCCGCTGTTCTTACATATCTTGGACCTTCGATTCAGATTTTGGTTTTATCAAACAAAATACAAAAAACTGACAATCTACATTTAAAGCCAATGATACATAATTATTGATGATTCCCATGTAGCAAAATGTGAAATAAATTCAATTGTGATCTTCTCTTAAATATCCATTCATTCACACCAGCATGATCAAATTTGTAATTCAATTTGAAACACTCAGGTGACATTGCTAATGAATTTCTTTGAAATCATCGTAAATTCTTTACGGCCGCATGCATGACTGTGAACTACTGACCATAGTTTGAAAGGAAAGGAAAGGTAATTTTAAACTTGCCAACATTGGACCAGCATTGGGACATAGATGGCTAACAAATGGCAACCAGTGTTGGGCCAATGCTTCCCCATCGTTGATAAACGGCATTGGCCCATTGCCGGCATTGGCGCAATGTTTAGTGCGGCCCACTGTTGGCCCAATTGTGTAATGCTGCCTGGGATTAGGTAAACTTGCATTTCCAACTAGCATCAGGTTAATATTTACATCACAAGTGTCTTTCACAATTAACAATAGTGAGTGTATCAGTTCGTTTCTGGCTGATTTAAATAAAGGACATTCAATGAAAAAATGATATGAATTTTCACATGGGCTGCCACATCGACATTTTGGATCCTCGTTTAAACCTTTTCTATTACGACAAACAGAGGTTGCTGGACCAGTATCTACTGTCTGTCCATTTCTCTCACTCACACGCACAAGCTCTCATTCTAAAAGCACGCGCGCACACACGTATTTAAGATATAGCACATCCATGCAAATCAACAAAAGCTACAAAAACCTTTCAACAATCATAACAAACTCTTCTAAAAGCAGAGTCCATTGTGCGATTCCGACTATATCATGAGCATGTGTTTATGAATCACTATCAAAGAGTGATATTACGAGGTGTTAACGAAATGGCGAGCATAATATAATAAATGTATGTAATTTTAACCAACTTAAAAGCAGTATAGCCGATTTTACAAAATCCTCTATGGGAACAACACTTAAATGACCGGAATATATATTGACAACTCATATCCTCTGACGTAGATACGCCGCAACATGATTACATTACTTCCGCCAATTGTATCTCTATGAGAATAATGGCTTTCAAGTAGCAATGTATACATGTATTGTATGATATATGAACGTGTGTAGGTATGTTTGTATGAACTGTGGTGTTTGTGTGTGTCTCTGTTTGTGTGTGAAATATAATTTAATAACTGTATGGATAATTCGTCAACGTACTCCATCTGGAAGATTGCTCCTGCTTGAAATCTTTCAATTATTTCACATTAACCATATTGAATCTGTATATAGTGAGTGAGTGAGTGAGTGAGTTGGGTTTCACGCCGCTTTTAACAGTATTCCAGTTATAGCACGGCATGTTAGCTTAATGTGGGAGGAAAGACCGAAGTGATGCAGGTCTCAGACGTTTACCACTTCGGTGAAACCAACGAGCACGGGTATGGTGCTGACAAATCTAGAAACATAATCGGGGCGAAGCGGGATTCGAACCCACAATCATAGGTTTCTGGCGTGCCCAAGGGACGCAGCTCTGCACAAGGAATCGCGGCGCCTTAGACGACTGGGTCACTCGTGCTCCCCCCACCCCACCCCACCCCACCCCACCCCTCCATGTAAATAGAAAATACGTCACCGTATAACAAAATGTCCATGTTCAGCCATATTATCATGAACACACAATGGAACCCTGTTAATCCGTACAGCAGCGTCAGGATGTTCAAAGTGTTGACCTTTGCATTAACAGTAAGCGCTTCCAGCATAAATCGTCCGGAAAACAGGGTGTTCGGATTTACTATCTTCCAGTCGTCAGAATGTGCTCGGATCTGAGCAGAGATTGCGGAGTTTCAAGTTATAAAATGACATTCCATTAACAGGCTCAGCGCTGGTCCTTAATTACGTTGAGGGGCCTTGGATGGCTTATCTTTAAGACAGATAACGGAGGTCATATTACCAAGCAAACACCACTGTGCAACAAAGTAGATTAGTGGGGTTCCATAGCATCAAAGTGATATCCTTTGCATACAGAGTAAGTGTCCCAGCATAAATCGTCCGGTAGACAGGGTGACTCTATTAACGCTCTTTTACTGCATGTTCATTCAAGAGAATGTTTGACGTCTTTGTGTTCCCAATATACACTCCGCGTGTCAAGTGATATATTTCTTTGTGTATATCAGTATTGTCTATCTGTATATGTACACAATGATTGTACATTCCATGCATTGTCGTCATCTGCTCCCATGGTTAATCAGAAATGTACCCATAATAATTGTTTGCAATAACATTGGCTGCAAGTTCTGTTTACCAGAGGTAGTTGTGGTCTGTGTTGTATCCGTGCGTAACGTTGTAGTCCTTACACTCACAGAGAGTTGAAACACTTTCACATCGACACCACCATTCCTACATGTCCAGTTGCCGTCGTCCGCTAGCTGCACCGAAGCTATACTAAACACAAAAGTGCTGGTGTTGGTGACGTGCCCGTCAAAGACGTAGTTGCTGGCGTTGTCGGCGGAACAACTGTTGAAGGAGGCGCAGTGCAGGGCGTTTAAGCCGCTTGGGCGATTGACGTTGATCATGCTTTTTGGATCGTTGATTGGACAACTCAGAGTAATTCTTGAATGTTGTTCGGCAGTGAACTTTTCTGCTGTGACTGAAAATATAACAAAGATATTTAGATAAAAGTTTTAGATAGGGCGGTCATGCCTGTGGGCTCTTTTAAAGTTATTTCCCCATCACAGATGCAGCGTAAAGACGTTCGTTGTCCAAGGACAGCAGTATCATCAACGAAGAGTGCAGGATATGCGGTTGCATCTGAAATGATAATAGACTATATCATGCACCTATTCTGATAACAAATATGTTTTATGATGATGTTCCCAACGATCCTCACCGCCCCAGTGGTCTGGTGGTAGAGCGTCCGCCCGGATCCGGAGAGCGGAAGGTCCGGGGTTCGATCCCGGCCGTGTCATACCAAAAGACGTTAAAAGATGCTTCTTGTTGATATCCTGTCTCGCGCTCGGGGTCAGTATACTGTGTCTGAGTCTGGTATTAATGTTAACACTGCGGCATGGTATCTCAGTGAGCTAGCACGATAAATCAGCATCAATCCGGACAAGTACAAGCAGCCACACAAACACACACACGTACATGCACGTCGCTATATCAGTGCAATTATCTTGGACGCGACGTTAAACTACATTTCGTTTCACCTCACCCAACGATCCTCAAGATTGACTTCCCAATTAAAATGCTCTATCATTTACAATGAGTGAGTGAGTGAGTGAGTGAGTGAGTGAGGTTATTCGCCGCTTTTAGGACAGTCACGGCGGGGGCCACCAGAAATGGGCTTCACACATTGTACCCATGTGGATTATCGAACTCGAGACTTCGGCGTGACGAGCGAACGCTTTAACCGGTAATTTTCACCCCCTTTCCCATCCCACCCCGACCCCCATCCCCGCCTCCTATATCTGATCATATAACATTTACGTACATAACGAACTCTCTGCAGCGAACTAACGGAAATAGCGACCTGATATCTGATCCCCGAGCTGAGAAATCTCACTCAGTGACAAGCGTCACTGCGCAACCAGACCATTTGACATGATTGTTAAACTTGCATTATGTTAATCTTACTTGTCCATGTAATTGGACTTGTCTGTAAAACAAACAAGTTTCGTTCAATAATCTTTTTATTATGTTTACATAATTTCGATGATATTGGAATATATCATTCTGATAAAATAATAATTTCAGATACGATTTCTTCCGACCATTGCATTAAATTTGTTTGAAGTTGTATCATTTGGTACTTTTTAACTGAATCACCGGTAGATGCGTGTATGTTTATTGTATTTTGTTTTAGCCAAGACGTTTCCAAGCAAAAACGTATATAACGAACAACGTATATAACGAACTGATTTTCCCTTGCAGTTCGTTATATCCAGGTTCTATTGTATAAGAAATCTCTGCCCAAAACATAGTCGATTCTACGATTCCAAGCATGATAAGCATGAATTTATGAATGTTCAAAGCAGCGTGAAAACACAATATCACAGTGTATGAGGAATAAACTTCACATAGTAGTAAGAGTGTTCCGATATATTATAGTTCCATCCATACACGATCTACATGCAGCACTCAAAAGATCAACTTACCCTTGAACGCAACCAAGCGCACAGCCAAGTACAGACCAGCCATCTTCACCCCTCGCGGTTTAGTAACGCCTTCAACTGACGTGGTGTCTATATAAAGCTACTGTGGGAATTCCGTGACCGAGCCTCGTCATGTAACGCCAACAGAGCGTTCCGGCCGCCGAGCAACAAAGCCGCCCCACACACAATCCGCTAAGTTTAAACGTTATTCTACGGGACGTTTATCAGAATGGTAGTAGGATAATTATGAATGCACGAATGAATAACAGCAACTGCTCAGCATGTTTTGGCATCCTATTGACTCTGAGTGAAATTATCTCCTGAGATAAATGCTCCCTCACTCAAAAATTATCATGAGTCACCATGGGTCGAGGCCAGTGTCTAGTTCTCTGAAGCCGTGGGGGTACACAGATACGCATTTAACCTACACTACTGCCTAAAAGTTCATTCCCCTAACACGCGTTGAGAACGCGTGTAACACGCGTTGAGAACGCGTGTAACACGCATGTGACACGGGTGCTCAACGGGTTGCACACGGGGTGTGCCACGCGTGTAACACGGGACCGGGTTCCAGTTGAAGTTGACAAATTTATCAAATGAATAGTGAGATAAAACAAAACAGTGAGATGTGAAATTTGAGTTAATGAGGGGCCATTGAGCTGTGCTCACCAGACCGTAAATACAAGGTCGGCCCATCTTAATTAGTGTTCGGTTGCTAGACTTTTATGGCATGAACCATTCCACTAGGGTCCAGTCTAGCCATTGTGGCTAGCCGACAGTAGAACAGTAGTGAATTTAGATGCGAGTTTATTGCTAGGGGAACCCCCGTGTTGACACGATTGTCGCGGGTTGGTAAATGTTCGCCATTAATAAAATGATTGTTTGTGGATTGCGAACATATTCATTTGCCCACACGAGTCATTCCATTTGATTGCAAATATAACGTTTTTCGTTCGCCAAATTTATGCTTTAGACATATACAATTATGATATAGCCGTCACCACTACTAATGTCTCATTATTTCACGTAGGAATATGTCCCATTTCCCCACACCCCACTTTCTGTGTTGTATTTTGAAAGAATAAATAAAAGAAGGTTTTGTGTGGGACACTTTTATACTAATTATAAGAGGATGTTGTAAATGAATATGAACAGCCATGCTGTCTGACAGTTGATAGAATTTGAGATCTTCACAATCACCGGGTGTGACCATTTTGACAGAATCTCGTTAGGGTTTGTGATTTTTACATTTGCCCAATGACCATGGTGAGTATTGCTGGGGATACCAAACGTAACAGTTTATTATTAGAGGTTGTGAGTACCTATACCACGTAGATAGGATATCTTTAGGATTTTAATCCTTCTTTGAGAGGCATTTAGAAGTTGGAGTACTACGTTAGGAGAACTTACTTACTTACTTACTTTGGAGATTTAACGTGCGCTTTCCGACTGATGCGTATTTCGCACACGGGCCCGGCCAGGCCATTTAATGTGTTTCCGAAAGGGGCGAGGGTGGTCTGTGCAACCCAAGAGGGGGCTTTAGGGGTTGCTTATATAGAATTTGGGAATTTTGAGATTTGGAATAGATGCTGATGGGGTTGGGGAGGAGAACTAAGGGAGCTGGGTATGGTGGATGATTGTTTGTTTATGTGATTTTGATTTGGTAGGTTATTATGGTTTTAGATGCGTTTTATTAGTTCCGTTTTTATTAAGAATACGCCTAAGGCCTTGAAGTTTTCTAGTTTATTTTGTGGGTTTAGTATTGCTTCTAGAGTGAGAGCCTTGTTTAGATTGAGGGTGGTTTGTAATGCGGTTCGATGTGTTAGGTAGTGTGTGCAGTGGATGAGTGCGTGTTCTGGGGTTTCTGGTTGTTTGCAGTGTGGGCAGTTACCTGTAGTGTGTTTTTTAAATTTTTTTAGGTGGTTATTTAGGTTGGTGTGTCCTGTTTGGAGTTTAGTGATTACTCTGTCGATTTTTTTTGATGGATGGAGAATTTTTGGTTTGGTTAGTGGTTTGCTGAGCGCTCTTTTGATTTTGCTATTTGAGTTTAGATATAGGTTATGCCATTTTTTTGTGATTTTTTGTTTGTTTACACTTTTAATTTCTGATTTTGAGATGGGTAAGTTTAAGCTTATTTCTGGGATTTTAAGGGATAGTTTAGCTGCTTTATCGGCGTTTTCATTACCGTATATTCCTACGTGGGCGGGTATCCACAAGAAGGTTATTTGTTTGCCTGCTTTTGTTAGGTCGTTGGAGCTTTTAAGTATTTGATTTATTAATTTAGGTCGGTTTTTGGTATTTTTGTTTTGGAGGGCTTGTAGTCCACTTAGGGAGTCAGTAAGTATTAGGATTTTTTGGTTGTTTTTGGATTCTTGATTGTGGAGGGCTGAGGCCATGCCCATTAGTTCGGCCGTGAATATTGATTGGTTATTTGGGAGTCGGAAGGATTGTGTGGTTTTAGTTGGTTGTGTGGTATGGACTCCGAAACCCGTGTGTTTGGAGGTCGGATCTGAGGATCCGTCCGTGTAAATGTTACACCAATTTGGCCAATTTTTGTGTATGTATGCTAGTGTGGTAGTTTTAGCTATGTTTGGGTCGGTTTGTTTATTTATTTGGCTAGCTAGTGTTGTGTCTATTTTGGGTATTTTAAGTTTAGGGGTGAAGATATTTGATTGTTTGCAGTTTTGTTTAAGATTTTTAATTTGGTGTTCATTTAGGTAGTTTGTTATTCTTTGGGATATTGGGGTAAGTAAGGGGTGTTTACGAGCTAGAGCTTGGTTTTTAGGGCTGATGTTTTGGTTTATTAAGTTTTGGATGAGAGGGTTTGATTGGGACGCGGCCCAGAAATTTAAGCTTAGCTGTTCCCTGCGTAGACTTAGTGGCATTTCTCCTGTTAAGGCCTGAAGTGAGGTGTAGGAGGTGCCATGTTGGGTGCGTGTAATGAGTTTGAGAGCCTGATATTGTATTGAGTCAAGTTTTTTGGATAGAGAGTTGTTTAGGGTGTTGTATATGGCGCAGCCGTAGTCTAGTTTTGATCTAATTAGGGATATGTAGAGAGAGAGGAGAGTATCTTTGGAGGCTCCCCAGTTAGAGCCAGTTAGGCATCTTAGGGTGTTTAGGTCTTTACTGCATTTAGTTGTTAGGTTTTGGATGTGAGCATCCCAGGTGAGATGTTCATCGAAAATAAGTCCTAAGAATTTGGTTTGTTTTTGAAATTTGATTGTTTGGTTGTTTAGCTGGAGGATTGGGGAGGCGGGTTTCATGTTTTTATGTTTGAATACTATTCCTGTTGTTTTTTCTGAGTTAAGGGAGAAGCCCCATTTGTCAGCCCATTGTTGTATTTTATTAAGAGATTTTTGGAGTAGATTTGTGGCCATTTTCATGCTTTTAGTGCGGATCCAGATGGCTCCATCATCCGCGAATTTTGATGTGTTTACTTTAGGGGATAGACCCTCGAATAGATCGTTTATCATTATATTGAAGAGGGTGGGGCTGAGGATACTGCCCTGTGGAGTGCCATTTTCTAGGGGAGGAGAAGATTTATGGGTGACTTTAATCCTTTCTTTCTCTGTGGGTAATCCTTTCATGTTGATTGGAGGAAGTCACTCAACCAGGTCATGACAGGTCGTGAGTTTACTCACTAAGTACTGTGAGCTTTTTTTTGCATGACATCTTTTCTTGTATAAACATAGAAACGATGCTCACTCACTCACTGTTAATCTTCTGCAGTTTGCTGGCAAAGTGGGGATAAACCTCAGTGTCAAAGACGATCAAATCTAGTTCGAATCCTTGTTTATATGTGACATCTCCCAAATGGGGACATTTTCATAAACTTGGCAAGTGATGATGAATTTTAATATTAATATTATTATAGTTTATGAAATTGTTAATGAAACTTTAATAAAATTGTGCTTCACTCTCACGAAAAATATATTGTCTGTGAGTAAATTTATATGTCACGTTACATCGGCATTTTTCAGTGATATTGGGACTACATGAAACATGGCTGGTTTTACATTTCTGATACAGGTGCTTGACTGACTGAGTAGTTCATGATCAATAAGATATGTTTAATTCAGTCAAGTTTGCAACAATAGATGAATAAGTTGATACATTTGGACCGCAGTTACCGATTAACAACTTAAGACATAGAGACAGGGAGGAGATATATAACCAAACCTATGATCCTGTTGAGACAGTTGACAGTTAGAACGTTGGATTAAATGACAGTAACTAATTTGAACATTCCCCAGTTATATCATAAAATACATCATAACTCATAACAGTCCGAGAGACAGCTTCCAGACTTATACTAGTATTGAAGGGACAATAGCTTTTGACAGTTTAAAAGTAAACTCACCTTAAGGTGCTTGGCAAGTCAAAACTTACCTCCCTGTATATGTTTTTTAGGTTTGACAGCAACTATGCTTGTAGATTTCATAGATAGACATGATTGGTTAGCTAGATGTTATTAGAATAAGCGAAAATGTCTTAAAAGTCCACAGTTTGTTTAAAAGTACAAAAAGTGTGTTATAGATCTATCAACGTTTTCTTTTATTGAACATAATATTTGCACTATATTGCTGTAAGCTGTAAATAATCTAGCCTCCCCATGTACGTAACTTACATATATTTATGTATGACCAGAACAGCAAATAAAGTTCTGGTAGATAGGTACCTCGGAGATTTAACGTGCGCTTTCCGACTTTAGCCTATCTCGCACACGGGGAAGCACTTATACTATTAGGGTAAAAAAGCGTAATGATTAAATAAAGAAGTGCAAACACCACCCCACCCCCCACCCCACCCCACCCAAATTTTTTTTTTTTTTAAATTAAGTTTAGTCCTTGTAGTAGTCTCTTGGTCAGCTTCTCATCCTGGGGGTCGGGATTCTGGTAGAGACTCTTGGCAAGGAGGGCGGCGGTATTGGCGACGAAGTGGTTTGAGGTCGGTACGCCACTACTCTGGAAGAAGTGGTACAAGTCTGTGTAGTTTGTGATGTCGTACTCGATGTCCTGTCCCCCCTTCTTGTGCACCATGACGAAAGGGACTCCTTGTTTGGCGTAGAGATATTCCTTTGGGGTGTTGATCTGGTCAACCTTGTGATCCGGTCGGGGCTTGTAGTGGTTGATCGGAATGTCTGATTTTTCCACTAGTAAATAAAGTTCTTTGGTATGACCTCTTTTATCCCTGCTGACGTTATCCTAATGTTCAATTTCAATCTGCCTCACCAAGCGTAAGAAAGCACTGTACATGATAAACCACACTGATGCAATTTTCTATATATATATTTGTAGATATGAAGCATTCTAGTTAATTGTGGATACACTGGGCAGACAGAATTGTGTTTATTTCCAGGCCATCCTGATCGTCGTTTACTACTATAAGGTGTATGGTTGGAGGCAAGATCAAAGGCGCCGCACAGCATTTATTAGATAACAGACGGGGTCGTCCGTTTCGCTTTGAACAACCACCCCACCTGTCTGTAGGAGTTATATAATCAGTGCGCAAATAACTGTGTCAAGTCCACTGCCGAGCTGATGCGGTGTCAGTGTCAGCGATGAACATGAATGCCAAAATCATAGACCTGTAGCACTCACAAGTTGCTTAGCCAAAATATTTGAAAAGTGTATATTCAATTCTCTGATAACAGCAAATATAACCTTAGAAAAAGATTCAACATACAAACAATCACATGTAGAACACAGACCTATGCTTATTATCATTTCTTCTGGATATGATCAACCTGCGGAACCCTCTATCCGATGAAGTAACTAATGCTCGCTCATTAAAAGAAATCAAATCCTTAATTAATCGTTCTGATGCAATTATTAATAATTTTGACTTCAAATATTTTCATAGATCATGCCAAATTGTTCACTGTCGCCTTAGGCTCGGCTGCAGTGACTTAAACGCTGATAAGTTTAGACGACATGTATCAGACATACCAGACTGCACTTGTGGATATCACCTTGAAGATGCAATTCACTTTTTCTATAACTGTTAAAAAATACGATAATATCAGAAACACTGTGTATTTCTACACACATGGGTATGGTCTAAACATGATATTACATGGCAGTAGTTAAGCAGTTCTACAAACATGACTCTTCTTAAATCAGTTCATGACATCATTGTCAAAAGCAAAAGGTTTGAGTAGCTTAATTTTATGCATGTTGTAAAGGAAAACTGCATTACCTTATTTCACAGACACCACTTGCTTCAGTGTACTGGCTTCGTGTATTTCAATTGTGCATTTTGTATGTTTATGTTCATCACTCTCTTATCTATATATATCCAGCTGTTGTTAAGTTGTTACCTGGAGAGGTATTACATAAGCAAGTTTTGCTTGTTTACCGATCCAGATTTCTTTTGAAATAAAAATACGTTTAAGCCAACACAGCTAACCCTAAAACACATGATTGTAAACTATTCAAAAAGGAGCACTAATCTCTGGCTTCTTCTCGGGTGTCGAACTCAAACTCAAACTCATTTATTCTTAGAATAACATGACATACAATTATCTACAATTTTTATTATGTACAATTTAACAAAAATAATAAAAATAGGATACGTGGATACTAATACAATTTACCAATTGTATTGTACACATTGTTAAGGAATTTAGATAGGCCTTTTAGATTTCTTACACTGTTAGTGGTCATAATTTTCTTAAATGTTTGGAAACTTAAGATATTGCTTATTTAAGAGTTCATATCGCCGTTGGTGTAAAGCTTCACATCGGAATGAATAATGCAATTCATCTCCCACAGCGATAGAATCACAGAGTGGACACTGGCTGTCTTCCCTGGGAATGTTCAGCCATCGACCAGTTTCAACTGGTAATCCTTGGTTAGAAAGTTCTGAATTTTAGTATTGGGAAAAATATTGATTTTAAGAGCAGTAGATATTTCGCAAATGAAGGTTGATTCTTCAGGTAATACGACCTTTGGATTTCCGCTTGGGCTTACTAGCTGCCGTGAGTCAATTTGCTCGTTAACGCAACCGAGCGTGACAAGAGACTGGGCTACCAGTCTGCAAGGACAGCTAAATAAACTTACGCATTTTTGAAAACTGATTGGTTACCCGTGATCTATGAAGATTTCAACAATGGGCGCATGGTAATTAATTTCTTCAGCCTAAACAAACAGACAAATAACGGCGAAAGCTCATCGGATGTCGTTATTTGGAAATACCCCTGATTGTTACAGTTTGATAATAAAAAAAGTATCCCTGAGTGAAAGCATTTGCGGATTTCGGATTGCGTGGATGATACAATTACTACTCCCTTGTTGTCATCCACATTTTCTGGTATAACCCTTCACTTCTGTATTTGTCGTAATTCACATGCTGCTTTGTTAATGAATTTATATTATGTATACTCAGTTGTAGCACCACTCAGATTACCGGATAAAGGTTCAAATTTGGTCTTTCTTGTACCTGGGGTAATTATTTAATCTAAATCCAGGTTTGAAGTGAGGTGGAATGTGAATTATGCACGTGGCAGCCCAGCAAGAGATGTATGATCAGTTGATTTACTTTTTTTGTAAATCAACTGATCATTCCCAGACATCAAAGGATCAACAGGAAATACGTTGATTGATTAATTACTGTTATCTTGCACAGTGGATATGTCAAAAGTAAGTGTTTACATGTGAAGGTAGGGTTACTAAACCTAGGGAATACACTCATATCATGGCGTGAAGTACAGATGTAAAAACAACATACTTTGTTCAAAGGGTAACCGATAATACACTGACTGGTTGTTCATTGTTATCTAACTCAATGTATGTTTTTAAGAACCGTGGACATTATAAAAATAGTTGTCACGTGGGCTTTCTCAGCTAACTTGGCACCTATGTGAAACAATTGAAACAAACTAAGTGATCAGTTAAGAAACACACACGGGTTATAATATTCGATACATTTAAATAACGTTTAAAAACGATATATTTAAATATTTTAATATATTTCATATATATTCCAAATATTGTTTCCAAATAATTATTATTAAAGTATTTGATTCTCACATAGACATTTGACATCGAATAAGTATTTTTGTACAGCTGCAGACGCAATGGATATTGTTCCTTTATGTTGATATTCCCGGATACATTATAACTTTGGTAGGTTGTAATAATGATATTTGCATTTTGTTTTCATTCATTCGCTGCAGCTTTGAACAGAATCATTCTTGTTCCTTTCTGTTTGGTTGGGAAGTTTTTCGATGCGCGATAGACGTTGTTTTCACAAGTATTTTCTTTTGTAAGCGTGTATATGTTACAGTCAATGTGTAAAATATGATTCACTCAGGCAATTTATTAAATATCTAAATATTTCAGGCATTTTACAAATTGACTGAATAATCCATTCATTTATTTAACCGACTGACTAAAAATGATAAAGACGACCAAAAGAGCTTAAACACATCACAATATATTAATTATGCTAAGAAAAGAAGCCAAACAATACAGAACTGTTCTTGGTGATGATATTAAACATAAACAAATATTTGGAATTCGTTATCATATTAATAAAGATGGACATATTTTTCAGTTAATTTGTAAAATAAACTGAATATTTAGGCGTTTAATACATTTCCTTAGTGAAATCTGTTTACATTTTGAATGTAAACATATACACACGGTAAAATAAGCAATGTGCAGATGAAATATTTACTTTGTGTTGCAAGTCAAAATAGTGTACACGAAGATCGCACAATTACCAAGCAAGTGACTTATCAAAACTGCATCACCATTACCGATGCTCCCCACAAATATACCTACATTTCAAAAACTGTATTTCATTTTTGTTGATCAGTGTGACCATATGTCCTTCTACTTTCAATAAAAATGCGCTTACGAATGGCGAGCACAGGTCGCGAACAAGTCTAGATTTCTGCTATATCATCCGGGTAGTCACTGAGAAAATACAGTAATGCATAGGTAACAACTACTCCCGCGGAATTGCTTTAGATCAGTGCTCTTTTGTACGTTGAAATACTATATATTGTGAATGCCAAAATGATGTATCAAGGATCAAGTAGAAGATACATTGACCGTTGCACTGGGAGTATATTCAACAGACCGTGACAATAACACTGCTGTATTATATTATTTATTTTAGATGACGCAGTCAAAGCTCACTTCTCCTGGCGGCCATTATCGACGGCCAGCTAAAACACAACCCCGAGCTTACGTCTACAGGTCTCTTCCTGTAGTACGGTAATTAGTATTCTCTCCCTCAAGTGTATCCTCAATGATATAACCCACCCTCATTAATTACATGCTGCTCTTTTCCAGCCTCACGGCTATGGAGCTGTGATAAAGAGTCCAAGTCATCATAAAGTAATTAGGGTCCAATAAAAACAATGCGCCGCCAAACCTCATACATATTATCACTGAAAGTCGTACTACAGACCGTTAATGTCAAATCACAATAAAAGCATTTCAATTGCAATAACATGTTCCAGGACCATGTATTCTCTTAACACCATCGGATTTAGAAGCAATGGTCGTATAAAACAAAACACATCTATTTGATCACAACAGTATTCATGTTATTCCCACAAAATCACATAAAGAAAGGAGACATTAGGAAATACATGTGCATTATCATTTTTCGTCAGGATAACAAAATTTTCTCTCCTTGTTACCACCTCCAGGTTCAGCTTAAGACGGGTCCTCCTTTGGTCAAAAGTTTGTTCCCCCTCTAATGAGTGTGTAACACGTTGCACACGAGTGGCGGACGGGGTGCACACCCGTGTGCAACGCGTTGCACACGGGTATCACACGCGTGACCAACCCGATGCACACTGGTTGCGTAACGCGTTGCCCATGCGTGTAAGGGGAATGAACTTCTAGGCAGTAGTGTACATGAATGACCAACACAAGTACAAGGAGAATCAACAAGAGAATATTCCGATGGGCAAATGAGACATCACTTAAAAACTGGAATCATCGTGTGAGGAACTTTTTACAGAACTTGGGTCATTTCATTCTGTACGGGGGCGGTCGGGTAGCCTAGTGGTTAAAGCGTTCGCTCGTCACGCCGAAGACCCGGGTTCGATTCCCGACATGGGTACAATGTGTGAAGCCCATTTGTGGTGACCCCCGCCGTGATATTGCTGGAATATTGCTAAAAGCGGCGTAAAACCATACTCACTCACTCACTCATTCTGTACGACGGCAATCTGGAAAAGGGTCTCTTTATTAAAACTGTACATGATACAGTCTTTAACAGATATAAACAGTCATGGGAGGAAACAATCCGAAGTGAAGCAGCGCATAGTGGAAGCAGCAAGTTACGGTCGTACAAACAATTTAAGAGTGAATATGGACAAGAAAGTTATGTCAGTCGACCAAAATCACGCAAACACAGAAGTGCACTAGCAAAGTTTAGACTGGGCGTGGCCCCTCTGCGGATCGAAACGGGCAGATACGAGAACATACCCAGAGAGATGCGGCTGTGTCTTAACTGAAAAAAAATGTCATAGAAGATGAGAAGCATGTCCTTTTATTCTGTCCCCACTACGACGATATACGTTTCAGCCTCATCAACAAGTGCAATAGTTTATGGATAGATTTTACTTCTTTGACAGAGCAAGATAAATATGTTAGGATTCCATCAACTGATGACCTCACCTTTTACTGTGCCAGAACCTGCCATGACATTTTATATACCCGGAGGAATATTTTATATCATTGAGTCTTAAACATTGTTTTGTATGTATATTTTGATATATAGCTCTTGCTTATTTCTACTATGTGCCTGTTTACAATGTACCGTCTCTCATAAATCGCTGTGCGATTGGTTGTATACAACTTTAATGTAACTATATTTTTAATTTGTTTTAACAAAAATGTGTGTATACAAGTGAGACGTTAATAAAATCTTCTTCTTCTTCTTCTTCTTCTTCTTCTTCTTCTTCTTCATGCTAGTCTCCGATCTATTACGACAAAACATATGGATAACAACTCGGCTGGGTTACACCAGAGACCATATAACAGATCTATTATATGGTCTCTGGTTCCATTCACACGCTCGCCAGGCGACAGTGGCCCCATACAGTGCCACGCCCTTATCAGTACATCTGCTCTGAACACTCAAAGTTGATATGAAATACCATCTTTAATGGGATGAAAAAAATATATACATATAAACTGTTTCGTCATGAGTACTGAAAAAAGGAATTTATGCCTCTGGTAATCATTTAGAGAAATCACATAATTATAATGAGGAACTGTTTGTGTATCACTTTACGCGGATCACGCTTAACGGTCACAGTCCATTCACTAGACCCTATCGTCTACAAGTGGGTCATTCTTCCTGTTGGTAACTTTGTCTCTGAATTTGCCCATTTCAACAACAGTAAGTATGATTTTCATCAATCTACAGATTCCTCCAAACAGATAACATTTTGGTGTAAAATATGAATAATCTCGTTAATGATCTGAACGGAGAAAGAGTTATTAATGAGATAATTAATTTCATGAAATCTGACATACTGGCGCCATAGTAAAAACAGTGTGGTCTGTATATTGGTCTACTGTTGTTCATGTAAATATCTGTGAATGCAGTTTAAATGTAATAGTTTCCCATGTCATAGTTTCATATTTCTATACTTAAATATATGCTTTGAACTCAAAATAGCTAGGCTATACTGCGAAATATTTTCATGAAAACTTAACTTCATTCGTAATTCGCAACAACACTTCATTCAAACATAAATGTTCGTTCGTGTTATGTTATTTTATCTATCAATACTATGAACGCTGTCTCCATAATCCGAATATGTAATTGTAACTATACCATGCATGTTTACATAAAGGTCCCACAACTTGGTGTCATCGGGGGTATGACCGCTGCAGACACGATGAGACACGTCCTGTCGTCGGCCATAACAAACTAGCAAAACAAATAAATAGGAAAGGGATATCCGGAGAGAGGACCTTCACGGATATGCCACTAAAGGATGTTATCATTAGTGAGTACAGCTTCAAGCTTAATTCTCCTCAATATATTTCTTGATAATGGCTAATACATGAATCTGTCTTGAAAACAACTTGAAACAATGTTACATTTATTATTAGCCTTTCAGTGTATAACGTGGCAATTCTTGTACATTAACCAGCATTAATATGCATGGAAATCTTTGTGTGAAGTTATTAACACGATAACACAATTATGTTGCAGAAGCCACCCGAAAGAACCCACTGGCCCAAAATACCAACAATGAAATAGGAGATAATTTTTAGAAGATAGAATTGTGGTTTCCCTGTGCCCCTGACAGGGACGGGGGCAGACAAGAGCGAATCCTAAAGTCCTTACAAAAGAAGGCACCAGCTACTCCTAGTGGAGAGTTGCTTGCAGAACCAGACCAGGAAAACTTTAATCTAGAGACATTTATTTTATAACTGTGTTCAAATTCACACGAGTAATGTTCTGTGAGGCATATTTATTCAAATATTAGCTATTTACATGTAAATAAACAAGGAGATGGATCCCCCGGTTGTCTGTTACATTTTTCTGACTATGCAGGACTTGCTGAATTGGATTTGCATTGTACACAGTTTTGTGGTAGACTGACCAAGAATTTCTTTAGTTCATAGCTTTTGTTTTTACTGACCCGCTGTTCTTACATATCTTGGACCTTCGATTCAGATTTTGGTTTTATCAAACAAAATACAAAAAACTGACAATCTACATTTAAAGCCAATGATACATAATTATTGATGATTCCTATGAAGCAACTTATGTAATAAATTGTGATCTTCTCTTAAATATCCATTCATTCACACCAGCATGATCAAATTTGTAATTCAATTTGAAACACTCAGGTGACATTGCTAATGAATTTCTTTGAAATCATCGTAAATTCTTTACGGCCGCATGCATGACTGTGAACCACTGACCATAGTTTGAAAGGAAAGGAAAGGTAATTTTAAACTTGCCAACATTGGACCAGCATTGGGACATAGATGGCTAACAAATGGCAACCAGTGTTGGGCCAATGCTTCCCCATCGTTGATAAACGGCATTGGCCCATTGCCGGCATTGGCGCAATGTTTAGTGCGGCCCACTGTTGGCCCAATTGTGTAATGCTGCCTGGGATTAGGTAAACTTGCATTTCCAACTAGCATCAGGTCAATATTTACATCACAAGTGTCTTTCACAATTAACAATAGTGAGTGTATCAGTTCGTTTCTGGCTGATTTAAATAAAGGACATTCAATGAAAAAATGATATGAATTTTCACATGGGCTGCCACATCGACATTTTGGATCCTCGTTTAAACCTTTTCTATTACGACAAAACAGAGGTTGCTGGACCAGTATCTACTGTCTGTCCATTTCTCTCACTCACACGCACAAGCTCTCATTCTAAAAGCACGCGCGCACACACGTATTTAAGATATAGCACATCCATGCAAATCAACAAAAGCTACAAAAACCTTTCAACAATCATAACAAACTCTTCTAAAAGCAGAGTCCATTGTACGATTCCGACTATATCATGAGCATGTGTTTATGAATCACTATCAAAGAGTGATATAACGAGGTGTTAACGAAATGGCGAGCATAATATAATAAATGTATGTAATTTTAACCAACTTAAAAGCAGTATAGCCGATTTTACAAAATCCTCTATGGGAACAACACTTAAATGACCGGAATATATATTGACAACTCATATCCTCTGACGTAGATACGCCGCAACATGATTACATTACTTCCGCCAATTGTATCTCTATGAGAATAATGGTTTTCAAGTAGCAATGTATACATGTATTGTATGATATATGAACGTGCGTAGGTATGTTTGTATGAACTGTGGTGTTTGTGTGTGTCTCTGTTTGTGTGTGAAATATAATATAATAACTGTATGGATAATTCGTCAACGTACTCCATCTGGAAGATTGCTCCTGCTTGAAATCTTTCAATTATTTCACATTAACCATATTGAATCTGTATATAGTGAGTGAGTGAGTGAGTGAGTGAGTGAGTGAGTTGGGTTTCACGCCGCTTTTAACAGTATTCCAGTTATAGCACGGCGTGTCAGCTTAATGTGGGAGGAAAGACCGAAGTGATGCAGGTCTCAGACGTTTACCACTTCGGTGAAACCAACGAGCACGGGTATGGTGCTGACAAATCTAGAAACATAATCGGGGCGAAGCGGGATTCGAACCCACAATCATAGGTTTCTGGCGTGCCCAAGGGACGCAGCTCTGCACAAGGAATCGCGGCGCCTTAGACGACTGGGTCACTCGTGCTCCCCCCACCCCACCCCACCCCTCCATGTAAATAGAAAATACGTCACCGTATAACAAAATGTCCATGTTCAGCCATATTATCATGAACACACAATGGAACCCTGTTAATCCGTACAGCAGCGTCAGGATGTTCAAAGTGTTGACCTTTGCATTAACAGTAAGCGCTTCCAGCATAAATCGTCCGGAAAACAGGGTGTTCGGATTTACTATCTTCCAGTCGTCAGAATGTGCTCGGATCTGAGCAGAGATTGCGGAGTTTCAAGTTATAAAATGACATTCCATTAACAGGCTCAGCGCTGGTCCTTAATTACGTTGAGGGGCCTTGGATGGCTTATCTTTAAGACAGATAACGGAGGTCATATTACCAAGCAAACACCACTGTGCAACAAAGTAGATTAGTGGGGTTCCATAGCATCAAAGTGATATCCTTTGCATACAGAGTAAGTGTCCCAGCATAAATCGTCCGGTAGACAGGGTGACTCTATTAACGCTCTTTTACTGCATGTTCATTCAAGAGAATGTTTGACGTCTTTGTGCTCCCAATATACACTCCGCGTGTCAAGTGATATATTTCTTTGTGTATATCAGTATTGTCTATCTGTATATGTACACAATGATTGTACATTCCATGCATTGTCGTCATCTGCTCCCATGGTTAATCAGAAATGTACCCATAATAATTGTTTGCAATAACATTGGCTGCAAGTTCTGTTTACCAGAGGTAGTTGTGGTCTGTGTTGTATCCGTGCGTAACGTTGTAGTCCTGATACTCACAGAGAGTTGAAACACTTTCACATCGACACCACCATTCCTACATGTCCAGTTGCCGTCGTCCGCTAGCTGCACCGACACTATGCTAAACACAAAAGTGCTGGCGTTGGTGACGTGCCCGTCAAAGACGTAGTTGCTGGCGTTGTCGGCGGAACAACTGTTGAAGGAGGCGCAGTGCAGGGCGTTTAAGCCGCTTGGGCGATTGACGTTGATCATGCTTTTTGGATCGTTGATTGGACAACTCAGAGTAATTCTTGAATGTTGTTCGGCAGTGAACTTTTCTGCTGTGACTGAAAATATAACAAAGATATTTAGATAAAAGTTTTAGATAAAATTTTGGTGAGTGAGTGAGTCGGGTTTTTAACGCGGCTTTTAACAGTATTCCAGTTATATCAGCTTAATGTGGGAGGAAAGCCCGAGGTGATGCAGATCTCAGATGTTTACCACTTCGGTAAAACCCACGAGCACGGGTATGGTGCTGACAAACCTAGAAACATAATCGGGGCGAACCGGGATTCGAACCCACAATCATAGGTTTCTGGCGTGTCCAAGGGACGCAACTCTGCACAAGGAATCGCGGCGCCTTAGACGACTGGGCCACCCGTGTCCCCTAAAATTTAGACTAGGATGAGCAGATTTGATACCGAATGAAGGAAGTAATACAATTAGATAATCAGCAAGAACACGTACTTAACTAAAACGGGTTGGAAGATAAATACAATTCAGCGATGTCATATTTAGGTCCATGCATAAAGATTCAGAGAGGCTAGAAACAAGGATGACAATTTCCAACAGTCAGCTTTCTGTCGAGCAATATTTCAGCAGCTCCAGCCTTTGGTATCTGCATTTCACATCTTTTTGAGTTACTATCGAGTATGATCTTTCTAGGAAGATTTCAAAGAGCGCCATTCGACATTCAAGGCTTCAGTTACGACATTCAAGACCTCAGTAAACATTATATAGAGAATCTCACCCGAGTGTATTTTAATATCAAATATATATGAACACGAGTTGATTAAAGTGGGAAAACTCCGAGGCTCGCCGAGGATTTTTTCCACTTTTATCAATTTGTGTTGATATATTTGACATCAAAAGATGTGAGAGGGTGAGATTTTATTTAACATCCAACATCATTCTTCTGACTTTTTCAGTTTGTAGACAGTAATAAGCAGTGTCTTAAGTGTAAAAAAGTACTACTTACAGCTTCAGTAGCAGAGCCATTAGTGATGTCATTTGATTGTGACGTCATGGTAACAATGATGTCACAATGGTCTGCAAAGCATTGTGATGTAATTTCATTGCAGCGATATCTACAGTGTAGATATATAGAATACTAAACGAGCTCCCGTGTAATACCAATTTTATGAAACGAGTGAAAAGTTCTGGTATCTGACGAGCGAAAACGAGTCAGATACCATAACTATTCACGAGTTTCATAAAATTGGTTTTACACGGGAGCGAGTTTAGTATTTTATTTATTATTGGCCATTTATAACGTTTTTAGAATTATACTGTTGAGTGTGAATAGGCTGACACCTACACGATCCATGGCATAATCCAACTGAGTTTAACACAGTAACACTTCAAATACGTCAAAAGTTGAAACGTATGAACTTAATACCATCCAACGGTCCACCTTTAGAATTCAGGCGTCCGTTCCACAAAATTATCGTAGCGTTAAGGTTATCGCAACTCATATACTTTAACTTAGACCAACGACTGTCGTCGCGCTACCGTACGATCGCCTTGTGGAACGGGGCCTTGCACCTCAAAGTTTACAATCACGTCACAATACCCGATGACGTAATTTGTGGAATTTTGTTGCAAGATCCTTCGGCGAAACAATGCCATGTGACGTCAACCTAGCAACAAGGTTGCTGGGGTCATCCAGTGTGCATAAGCTCAACTCAGTGATCTATCATCTCAACACGCAATGTCGTTAAATAAGCCAAGGGATGTTGAGAGCTTTCAATATTTTTCGTGAAACGTGTTCCGAGAGTACATAAGCACGCGTTTTGGTATTACACAATGTTTAATACAGCTGTATGTTTATTAAACGGGTGATCTCTTCACGGGCAAGTAATAAACATAGAATACTAAACGAGCTCCCGTGTAATACCAATTTTATGAAACGAGTGAATATTCACGAGTTTCATAAAATTGGTTTTACTCGGGAGCGAGTTTAGTATTTTATTTATTACTTGTCATTTATAATGTTTTAGAATTATACTGTTGAGTGTGAATAGGCTGACACCTACACGATCCACGGCATAATCCAATTGAGTTTAACACAATAATACTTCAAACACATCAAAAGTTGAAACGTATGAATTTAATACCATACAACGGCCTACCTTTAGAATTCAGGCGTCCGTTCCACAAAATTATCGTAGCGTTAAGGTTATCGCAACTCACATACTTAAACTTAGTTGCGCTACAAAACGATCGCCTTGTGGAACGGGGCCTTGCACCTCAAAGTTTATAATCACGTCACAATACCCGATGACGTTATTTGTGGAATTTGATGCAAGATCCTTCGGCGAAACAATGCCATGTGACGTCAGCCGAGCAACAAGCTTGGTTGCTGGGGTCATCGAGTGTGCATTATAAGCTCCTCTCAGTGATCTATCATCTCCACACGCAATGTCGTTGAATACGCCAAGGGATGTTGAGAGCTTTCAATACTTGTTCGTGAAACATGTTCCGAGAGTACATAAGCACGCGTTTTGGTATTACACAATGTGTAATACAGCTGTATGTTTATTAAACGGGTGATCTCTTCACGGGCAAGTAAATAAATCGCTTGATCTCACGCAAGCGATATCTCCTGTGGGAGCCAGTTATGCTGATAAATACACATTGGCAGGGCATTTCCAAATTGAACGCATTGGTGACAGAAATGATGTCCCTATTTTGACTTGTAGCATATTTTACCGTGTTTTTAGGTGGACAATTGACTTGACTTTGTGCATATGACGGGTGCAACCTGTCGGACAGGAATCGCTGACCAGCTCTCATAACTATTTAATAGTGATTCATAAACACGTGCTTATGATACAGTCGAAATCGCACTACGGACTATGTTTTCAGTGGATATGTTTTTTTATGATTATGGAACTGATGTTTTGCCGTTTCTATTTTGATTATGGAAAGTGAGTGAGTGAGTGAGTGAGTGAGTATGGTTTTACGCCGCTTGTAGCGATATTCCAACATCATGAAGAGAGAGAGAGAGAGAGAGAGTGAGAGAGAGAGAGAGAGAGAGAGAGAGAGAGAGACTGCTGACATACTGCTCGACATAAAGGGAAATTTAACTTTCAGAAAGTTGAAGTCGTCCCAATTAAAAATCCTTTAGTGTGATTGTGTGCGTGCGTGTAGGAATGTAGGTCCGTACTCGAGCGCTGTGATATGTCTTTGTGTTCTGATATTTACAATAGCATTACTTTGTATATTGTATACTGTTAAAGACAAATGCCTCTCATAACCTTTTGGGGGCACGGGTGGCCCAGTCGTCTAAGGCGCCGCGATTCGCTGTGCTGCGGTTCGTCCCGTCTCACTCACAACCTTCTCTGGGTGGGATTTGTACACACTATATTATAGTACTTTTCTTCAGTTTTTAAATGGTATGTACTTTACATATGGCAAGACTATAATACACTATTTTGTATTGTATTGTACATGGACGCACGGCTTAATGTCGTAAGAAATCACCCTAGGGAAATCAGTTGTTTAATACCATTTAGAAAAGTAAGAGGGCTGCCATGCTCCCGTTGTCTAAATAAAGACATGACAGAATATACCCTGGATCTTTTGGTGACCCTTGAACAGTTTCACGGTTCACTGTTGACGCACGTGAGGGTCGCTTCAATACAAAATCCTCTAGTGTTGCACAATGAAAATAGTTTAGTAGCTATCTGTCAGAGTGAGAGAGAGAGAGAGAGAGAGAGAGAGAGAGAGAGAATATGAGAGAGAGACAGACAGATAGAGTGAGTGAGAGAGAGAGAGAGACAGACAGAATGATAGAGTGAGAGAGAGAGAGGTGATCTCTTAAATGCCATTTCACAGCACCTCACCGACGACATGACAGAAAATAGGTCAAGGCTGTCTAAAAATCCCACATTCATAACTAAACATAAATGTATATGGTAAAATATATCAAAGTTGATAACACATGTACACTTACCTAGAACGTTCATTATTATAAATAATATCACCGGTTTCATGACCATTCCGCTCCAGTTGAGCCAGGTGTCTTGAAACGCCTTCAGGAACATTACGCAACAACACTATACCAGGTTTAAGGAGGGAATATCCCCCATGCGTGCGCAGAGTGAACCTGGTGTTGAATTGAAAAGCAACTTTGCAATGCCTGTTATCATTAGGGGTAGCTTAGGTGTGTGAACTGGTGACTAGGTTGAACTTGCGTGACAGTATATGTCCCTGTGTCTGTGGAGTGGGGCGGGAGGAGGGGTGGTGGGGTTGGGGAGGGGGGTGGGTTGCTGTATAGATATGAAGATATTATTAGTTACATAATGTTTTATTTATGTATTTTATTGATTGCATAATTTAAGGTGTCTTTTAGGCCAGTAATGGCCAGGTGTATTATGTACACATGACACATTAATAAACTATATTATGATGATGATGATGATGATTATTATTATTATTAATTTTTTTATTAAACGTTGTTTCTTGGGCTTATTGGATTTACTCCTTGCGGACGGTATTGATATAGTCAATGTGCATAATTAGCCAAGTTACAAAAAGGCCTGATAGGGCGATGTGTAATATATGGGCCTGTGTAGCCCACAAACGTGGTAAATTTACCAAAGGCCGACAACCACCGGCAGATGATATGAATATAAAGGGAAGCGTGGGCGTGTTTTTTCTACTTCCAACAGCATCTGATACAGTGTGAACTGGAATGGGTTTTTTAAAATTTTAACATGAGCATAAGCTGATTTTCCTGAAAATTAATGTAAGCGTGAATTAAATGCGAAGAGAGAGAGAGAGAGAGAGAGAGAGAGAGAGAGAGAGAGAGAGAGAGAGAGACAGACAGACAGACAGGAGTGAAAGTGAGAGAGAGACAGATAGAGAGTGAGAGAGAGACACAGAGAGAGTGAGGGAGAGATGGTAAATGAGTGAGTGAGTGAGTTGGGTTTAACGCCGCTTTTAACAGTATTCCAGTTATATCGCGGCGTGTCAGCTTAATGTGGGAGGAAAGCCCGAAGTGATGCAGGTCTCAGACGTTTACCACTTCGGTGAAACCCACGAGCACGGGTATGGTGCTGACAAACCTAGAAACACAATCGGGTCGCATTGATATTGAGTCGCATTTTTGGCTAGGGGTCATGAGTTGTATTAATTTGGAGACGCATTAATTTCTAGATTTACGTACTGTCACGATTTGTTCCAGATCCACATCTTCCAGGATAACGTCCATTTCACAGATTCAGAGGCAGTCCACTCCTGTAAATGTTCCCTCATTCTAGATCACGAGTTCTAGACTTACCCGTATGAACTCAAGTGAGTGAGTGAGTATGGTTTTACGCCGCTTTTAGCAATATTCCAGCAATATAACGGCGGGTGACACCAGAAATGGGCTTCACACAATGTACCCATGTCGGGAATCGAACCCGGGTCTTCGGCGTGACGAGCGAACGCTTTAACCACTAGGCTACCCGACCGCCCCTATGAACTCAAGGTAACAGTGAGATGCATTTATAAATGGGAGGCTATCATGTCAGCGGGACGTCTTTAGAGTATCGTTCAAGTAATTCTGCATAACAGAATAATCGTCTTTATTTTTGTTTGTTTCAAAGATGTATTGATTTTTCCTGGAATCACATTGTTATGGCAAAGTATTATATTTCCATTCTATAATGATGAATATCCTGAACCCAACTGCTACAAAAGCTCTGTTGGAAGTCGAGTTCGAGTGACACGACACTAGCATTAGCCGTACAATCAAAATACACATGCACTACTGGTTTGAATGAATCAATCTGCGCTATCGCCAGTACTCAATCAGCTTTTGTACCTCTCTATCATAGAAGGAACGGTCGTCGCACCAAGTCTTCGTTCCCTTCTCCTCCTGAAAACAACTTTTCCAGAATGGTCCCCTGATTCGATTAAATATATAGAGTGCTGAGGTCGCGATTTTGGATGTAGATCTATGCGAAACTAAGAAAAGTTATTTTGACTGGTTGTTGGTTTCAAAGCTCATGACAAGGGGCGATCGGGTAGCCTAGTGGTTAAAGCGTTCGCTCGTCACGCCGAAGACCCGGGTTCGATTCCCGACATTGGTACAATGTGTGAAGCCCATTTCTGGTGACCCCCACCGTGATATTGCTGGAATATTGCTAAAAGCGGCGTAAAACCATACTCACTCACTCACTCACTCACGCACCCACTTACTCACTCATTGACTCAAAGCCCATGCACGAGAGAACTGCTGTGTAAAGTTAGTGATTCAGTCATCCTTATAAACTAACATTTAGTCTATGAAATCTTATATTACAAAATACCCTTCTTGACTCTACAAATAAAATAAATAATTTTCTCTATGCTGATTTCATGTAGAATAGAGCTAGCTAGAGGTGGCTTTACTTACTTTTGTATATGTTTCTAGATTATTTTTATTTTTCATCAAATAAATATATTCCACAGTCATGGTGCAGGACTATCATCCATGATGAGCACGAAGAGCAAGTCATTTATGGGTACGAGGTCGTGGTCGTGGTCGTGGTCGTGGGCGCAGATGCGCATGTGCACGGGAGACATTGAGAAATTAGTCAACAACGTTATGGCAGTTTCATGTTTACTAATTACTAGGCGAGTCACGAACAATGAACACGCATTCAGGAATGCAATTGCGTATCTAAGTATCTGTATGACCCATCTTCCCGAGGCAAGAGAGTTATCTGACTTTAAAAGTCCAGTTTCTACCCTTGCCGAACTAGGCTGGAATTACTGGGCTTGATCGTAGCGTCACCAGTGGCTATTACCAGTTATGTCCCTTCAAAGCCTCTCATATGGACCAATCAGATTCCACCTCTCGTAACACTTGCGTTTGCTTCACACAAAATGGTGGCTGTCGGTCAGGACGATCTGATCGATAATCAAGATCTATATTGTGATAAAACGGGTCTTACATCGCGAAATGCATCAAATCACGTAAACACCCTGATAAAAAACATGAAAAGATTTGTAAAATATCTGTTGACAACGAGTTGGCAGTGCACATGCTTTGCAAATCCTGCAATCGACCGAAATCTGCACGACAGTTTACGAACCGGATTCGATTTCCGTACGCGCTTTTGATTGGACAATGCATAGACTCGTTAGTCCAGCCAAAATGTAACTCCATAATACCAGCCTATTTCGGCAAAGGTGGAAACTGGACTTTTATAGTCAGTTAACTCTCTTGCCTTCGGAAGATGGTATGACCCGGCGAGTAACAAACGAGTAAGCATAGTTCCCTGTCCCGGATAACAATTACAGATATTACAGGCAATATAAGCTATAGTGTCACGGGTGAGTTAATACAAAACAATAAATACTCTTACTGCAATTGTATTGTCACATGTTGCTTCTTACAGATTCCCTCATCCCACATCCATGTATATCGAACTGCTGATAATAATGATATCCATCTGTACATGATAAACTTTGAAACGAATGGGATTTGTAATTCGGGAGCTGGAATTTTCTCTTTGTTTAATAAGTATCTTTTTTCCTTCAATCCTGAATTTAAGAAATGCGTGGCAATCTGCTTAGCAAATTGAATACCCCATTCATAAAATAATAACTTTGATCAATATTTATCGCACAAGAACATGATGACCTTGTATATGGCGTGCAAAAGAAACTACATTTGTTTCCTTACACAAACTACTTTAAGATAACTAAAGTTAATGTCTTCTGGGTTTTATGACATTCATGTCTATTGCATATTAGCACTAAATATTTTAAAATCTAGATTCCAAAAAGGACTGGCCACTTTGGGAGTGCTTGCAGAAATGCGTGTTCACATCAAAGAAGTAAGGGAACTTTTCTGTTTCGATGAAAAGTATGAATTGAACGCTTCCGTGCTTGAAATGGTGTTCAGTGAACCATCCTTCTCCGAACCTGGGAGCAACAGGCGCAGAATGGAAGAAGAGACAGTCAGTTATTGGATAGACTATCTTCTGGACGTAGCAGGTAATGAGATAAGAAAAACAGTCGGACGTTAGTGTGCTTATAATAACTGTCATGGTGAACCATATATGTTTATAACAGCAAATTACATGGGGATATCCAGATAACCAGACACGATCAGGACTGAGAACATGGTCCCTCTTATGTGTGTCTCTATCACCTGTTAAGATCTAACTGCATTCGCAAATATGTGTCATGGTGTATTGTCAAGTGAGTGAATATGGTCGGTTATATATTGTTTAGTGAGTTAATGTGGTTGGGTACATATTGTTTAGTGAGTTCATATGTTTGGGTACTTTTTTTCAAACTATCTTTGTTTGACAAAACTGTATTTTCAGAGGGCACAGAATCAGTCACCCTGAGTAACATATTCGTTATTGCGACTGGCGCGGGATCCATTCCTCCTTTGTCTCCACCCACAGCCGCAGCTGACATTCCACACTGCAATGGAACTCAACCCTGAGAACAGAGAGAACTTCCCTCGAGCTAACACATGTGCAAATGTATTAGACATTCCAATGATCAGTAATTCTACCATGACATTGATGAATGCTTGATTCTGATTGGTTAAAAAGAGGTTTCCTTTTTGCTACGGAAACCCCTTTCAAATATATTAAGCCTTTTCACAAAAAAAATGTGTGTATGAATACATAGATAGCCTACATATCGATTCACAGAAAATGGCTGCCGATCGATCACCCCCATATGAACTGTAAAACATATCTATATTTCCTCTAATACACGCTGGGTCTCTAATACCAGACAGGTCTCTAATACACGCTGAGTCAAGTGCTCTCGCGAAATTAATAGACGGCGTATAGTGTCAAATAGAGGAAATACGGTAGTTTGATATCGGATGTTTGGGGCGTTCCAGGCCGCAACCCTGACTGCTTCGATGATGACATTAAAAGATTTAACGAAGGCATATCTTTTGCATACAAATGAAATGTTTATGAAACTGTTAGAGAAATGTTCTATGGTGACCAGAATATGAACAATTTAAGCTATTTCCTCATTGAAACAACCGACAATGAAAGTAAAATATAACATCATAAAAATTGTTTGAAAAAACAACATCACATCAGCAGGGATAGTTAGTCAACGTGTTAATGTTGAACAGCATCACACTGTGCAATAGTACTGGCCCCGGTTGTCTTCTGGTTTCTTTAACAGCACTGTTACTGTTAACAATTTCTTTGGCAGCCATAACTGAGAGTGCAGTGCAGATACAATGACAACCGGGACACGTTAAGGACGGTTCTCATTTCAGGGTGGGGAGGTATAATTCAAAGATTCACACATTCAAAATAAGTGAAAGAGTGATATCTAATAAATTTTGTTGAGAAAATAATAATTGTTCATTTTTTTGGTAACTTTTTCTGAAACCCACGAACAGTTAATTTCATTATTGAAACAACTGACAATGAAAGTGAAATATAACATAATAAAATGTGTTTGAAGACATTTTATTCATAACAACATGGTGTCTACAAACCTTTTTCTGATCGATATCCATTGCCATCTCCGTCAACCACCACCGTTAAAATTTGGCAGGAGGGAATTTGAAAGTCCACCAGAAAACACTCCCTTTCGAAAGTCCACGAAAACAATGTCCCAATTGAAGTGACAGCTTATCAAACTTGATGAAATTCATTTCAGAACACTCTCAATTATGAAAATTATACACAACCTACTATTTCTGGACAAGAAATGTCCAAGTTCTGTCACTTTTTGGCTTTGGATCCGTGAAATCTTGAAATTGACAGGTCACACCATGCAGATTCCTCGTTTCAAAATATCCGGCTCGTCTGCAGCCTAAACAGCGGCTGTTCAGTCATACTAAGTTCCATTAGTAATCATATGGATGTACCAGCAGGCTCGATCAATCCCAGTAAATCTACAGGTACCACATCATAGATCGGGGTTGTCTTCTTGCTTCTTTTAACTAGATCAAGTTAATGTAAAGACATGATTGTCAGCCATTGACAGCTGCGAGGTGTGAGTAACCGTGATTTAGGTCAAGTTCGGGGTAGAGAGGCATTTACTTTGATGTTATTATTGTTTACTGGGGGTAATTGCTATCTAACTAATAACTCTTAAACATGTTAAGTGTATATTAGAATGTTAATTCATAAAGTTTGCTGTAGAAATTTATTCGTTTAGCATTTTAAAACCTTTTTTCTATTACCCGTCACCCCTACAATAGAAATGATGGCATGTTCGATTTCCAAGAAATGACCTCTCTCACAAATTTCCGAGAAACGACAGCCAGGTCCACAGTGTCCAACAGTGTGCAACAGTTTGATAGAAATTAAAAATCTCTCTTTGGATTAAGTTAGGAGTGTTATTTGTCAACTTCGTTTGAAAAACTATGTGTTTTGAGCACTTATTATGAACTACTCACGACTTTGGTGTTTTTTTATCTTGAACTTTAGTAATATGTGTTACATATATAACTACCTGTGAGCACTTTTCGGAATGGTCTAAGATCGCGGACCTGTGCACCTGTGTTATTACGCGTTTCAAGAGAGCACCATGTTCACAGCGTTGTTGCCGTCATGATAGAATGGAGATAAACCTACCTCTTTATTATGATTTAGAACCTCGCGCTAAAGCGCTCGGTTCCAAATTATAATAAAGAGGTATCTATTCTACAGTGGGACTTCATCAAATTTCAAAACACAGTAAGTTTATCTCCAAATTATAACCTGTTGAAGAAAAACATGAATGTAGCAATCAGTGTGAATATCTTCACTTCCGAGTGAAAAGACGGGCATGACTGTGTTTGTCATGAATTGTCTTCCCCCTTTCAGTTTTGTTTTGCATTTGTTTTCACTTTTACAGAACTGTTCTGCTATAATCGATTGAGCTTAAATTTTAGTCTAATTTTATTGAATCTGTTAATTAAATAGGTTAATTGGTATTGACATCTGATTGTTTAAGAAGATTTTATTTACACGTGTTCAAAACATTTTTAGACGAATGTCTTATCGTATTTTTTCTAATATACAAACCAGGTGTTGAATTTTTAATGGATTGATGAGGTATATTATTAAAGTTTAGTTTAAAGGAATTGCATGCTTTGATAACAACATGACAATACCGTGTTCCTGTAGGGTCAGAATTAATTAAGAGGGATCGTTTGAATCATTTTACATTTTTGTGCTTTTGGTACAAAAGAAACCTTAAATTACTATGACCCTTTTAAATGTGTCTCTTAATGTAAAAATAAAGCGAAATTTGTTTTTAAAAATGTGTTTTTGTTGAGACAAAGAAATATTAGCTCATAGGTTTGTGGCATATTGTAAACCTGTTATTTTGTAAGCCTGTAAAGAACGTTTATTGTAATGAAACGAAGAAGGATGCAGATATATGTTCTTTCTTTAAAGGGGGCACGGGTGGCCCAGTCGTCTAAGGCGCCGCGATTCGCTGTGCAGAGTTGCGTCCCTTGGACATGCCAGAAACCTATGATTGTGGGTTCGAATCCCGGTTCGCCCCGATTATGTTTCTAGGTTTGTCGGCACCATACCCGTGCTCGTGGATTTCACCGAAGTGGTAAACGTCTGAGACCTGCATCACTTCGGGCTTTCTTCCCACATTAAGCTGACAAGCCGCGATATAACTGGAATACTGTTAAAAGCGGCGTTAAACCAAACTCACTCACCCACTCACTCTTTCTTTAAAACCCCAAATACGTTTAAATGACCATTGTAAGCAAGTTTTTTTGCAGTCAACATGTTTATGTTTTAATGGAAATTAAAAAATATTGATGTTGTTGGTTAAGAATTACTAAGTTTGGGTACAGAATGTTTAAAACTTACAAATATCGCATCTGTTAACTTTTTCATACATGTATATTTGGATTGCATATTATGACCATCTTGTTATGTTTTGAACTGACAGAATAAATCCTGTTTAATTGATAAAAGTTAATGGAAGTCACTCTTCCCCAGATATCCTGGTTTTTTCCTGGTGTGGATTACGCCGTTAGCATTATAGTTTCTCAAAGAATTGTATTAAATTTGCAGTCATTTTAAAAAGCTGTCTCGCAACACAATAAAGAGCCATCAGTTAACAGCTTAACAGGCTATTTTTGTCATTCTTTTAATGTTTATTCGTGAACATTCATTTGTTTCATGTATCTACCTAGACTGATAGTTTTGGAGTACAACCTTCACAGTATATAATTTGCGTTACGAACTGATATAAAACTTATTATCATAGCAAATAGTCATCTGTTAATCTTTACTTATATTACCATCAGGGCTTGTAATTCAACAATTTAAGAAAATGTTCCAAAGGTCTGCGACTATAGAATTATAACATTTTACGAATGACGTGTCAGCTTTATGTAATTCAGACATTATGTTAATCATGCACTAAACTAGTAAACTAAGCTTATGCAAGTAATTGTATGCACATAAATTTATTGTAGGGTTGCGGCTCTTGTATCAGCAAACATTTGTCACAAGTGCAATCAGTTGGAAGTTTTAGTTCACATTGCTTGAGTGAATCAATGTTAAATTTGGGAAATGGTTTATGTCTGAAACATCAAACGAAAGTTTGTACTGGCATTTATACATGCTTTAGCTGCCAAACACTAATGTTAATCATAACCATCAATAAGAGTACGTGCCTCGTGGAAGTAGGCAACGAGTTACTTTTGGTAGGATCATAAAACATATGTATATTACACTTTACTACAGGAATTCGTAGATTTCTTGTCGGAGATGTATATACAGATCAGCTGCTTCTTGAGCATTCGTTGTCGGTTGTAGGTTGTCTCTCCCCGTGATTTTAGTACATATTTCATACACGTCTTCATCACAGGGGATTGTTGAGCGAAGCACGGCTTCCTCAAGGCAGGTAGAGACGTCTTCGTCGGACACAACACGTACAGAGTTGATCTTCAGTTTCCCATAGGGCTGGAGCACTGTACATTTGCTCTGGATGACCACTTGCAACATTGTTTCTTGAGGGTCTAATGCAATGGTTGTCCCAAACGGCAGCCACGGAATCCAGATCATCTTAAAATTGTTAATGTTAAAGAATTGTTTCAAACCGATTTATCTGGTCTAGATTAGGACATGAAAACAGCAAAAACGTGTTGTATAGTGTATTGATCATTGCAGGTAACAGTAACTATCTTTGTTTTAGACTTTGATTCTTTGATTTGATGTACTGGAACCATCAATGAAGCATCTTCCGGCTTGTGGATCTGTATTGTCACGTCGAAGATACTGTTGATACTCTCGGACGTGTACATTTCCTGTACCATGGTCAGCCCGTACAATGCGTGGGCAACCTCTGTGGGTCCTAACGGCCTCTAAAAAGTATCCACCACAGACCTTTGGATTGTTGTTGGTATTGTAGACCTTGATCCATATTACTTTTCTTGAAAATCCACAAACACAAGCGTGGATACAAAGTCCAAATGGTTTAAGTTTATCATATCCATCTACATGCCAAACAAAATTTGGTCCTTTGGCATAATAGGAACGCCGACATAGTCGCCGAACTCTCCTTGATGCAAATCCCACTGGATCTAGATGGCGCAAAATAAGTCGAACGTCTTCCATTCTAGCCTTAACACCACTTTGTTGCCATCTAGCGTACATGATACGGTAGCAACACAGTTGTCCTGAAGCTGATAGTTGATCCTGTATAAAACTCACAACATCCACGAGAGGGCTGAATCTACGACGACTCAGATTCACAGTCCTTAGAATTCTCTTAAGGTTCCGCACACTTAGTTTGAATCCATAGATGTTATCAAGAATGTACACAATATCCTTGTAATTGATTCAGAGATGGAAATCATGTGATATTACTTCACTGCGAAGGTCTTGATACATAATATGACCAAGTTTCATAAGTAATGGAATGATGAAAAGTATAAAAAATGGCCCACCAAAACTGCAATTCTATTGGTTAACTTATCTCGTGGCCACGACTTATTATCTAATGGCCACGACTTATTATCTCATGGCCACGACTTATTATATCGTGGCCACAACTTATTATCTCGTGGCCACAACTTATTACCTCGAGGCCACGACTTATCATATCGTAGCCACAACTTATTATCTCGTAGCCACAACTTGTTATGTCGTGGCCACGCCTTATTATCTCGTGGCAACGACGTATTATCTAGTGGCCTCGACTTATTATCTCGTGGCCACGCCTTACTATTGATATTTATTTTCTCATCCGATGTCCCCTCTACGGTTCCGTATTCGCTGGCTTTGCTTGCTGGCGATTTGTTTCCAAACACGGGCAGATAACTCGGAAGACCATAGAGTTGAGCTTTGACAGTTCGGCGGTTGAGTGACGGGAATTGGCAAATATCTGTCAATTTCGTTGTTGTTAGATTTAAATTGTCAACCTATGTTTATTAAGCGCAATGTATATATTTTCGTTTACGGTTGATGGGGATTGCTTTGTTCTGAAGATCTTAGATACATACAAACACTACAAACCTACTACTACTACTACTACTACTACTACTACTACTACTATAGCACCTACTAAAACTACTACTACTACTACCACCACCACCGCGGCTACTGCTAGTACTGCTACCGCCACTGCTAATACTTTCCTGCAGCTACTACTTCAACTACAACTTGCACAGCAGCTACTACTCCTGCTACCTAACCTATTATGCAGTACTACATGTTACCCTGGCTATACAGTACTACATGTTACCCTGGCTATACAGTACTACATGTTACCCTGGCTATGCAGTACTACATGTTACCCTGGCTATACAGTACCAGATGTTACCCTGGCTATACAGTACTACATGTTACCCTGGCTATACAGTACTACATGTTACCCTGGCTATGCAGTACTACATGTTACCCTGGCTATACAGTACTACATGTTACCCTGGCTATACAGTACTACATGTTACCCTGGCTATACAGTACCACATGTTACCCTGGCTATACAGTACCACATGTTACCCTGGCTATACAGTACCACATGTTACCCTGGCTTTACAGTACTACATGTTACCCTGGCTATACAGTACTACATGTTACCCTGGCTATACAGTACCACATGTTACCCTGGCTATACAGTACCACATGTTACCCTGGCTTTACAGTACTACATGTTACCCTGGCTATACAGTACTACATGTTACCCTGGCTATACAGTACTACATGTTACCCTGGCTATACAGTACCACATGTTAACCTGGGTATACAGTACTACATGTTACCCTGGGTATGCAGTACTACATGTTACCCTGGCTATACAGTACTACATGTTACCCTGGCTATACAGTACTACATGTTACCCTGGCTATACAGTACCACATGTTACCCTGGCTATACAGTACCAGATGTTACCCTGGCTATACAGTACTACATGTTACCCTGGCTATACAGTACTACATGTTACCCTGGCTATACAGTACTACATGTTACCCTGGCTATACAGTACTACATGTTACCCTGGCTATACAGTACCAGATGTTACCCTGGCTATACAGTACTACATGTTACCCTGGCTATACAGTACTACATGTTACCCTGGCTATACAGTACCACATGTTACCCTGGCTATACAGTACCACATGTTAACCTGGGTATACAGTACTACATGTTACCCTGGGTATGCAGTACTTCATGTTACCCTGGCTATACAGTACCACATGTTACCCTGGCTATACAGTACCAGATGTTACCCTGGCTATACAGTACCAGATGTTACCCTGGCTATACAGTACCACATGTTAACCTGGGTATACAGTACTACATGTTCCACTGGGTATGCAGTACTACATGTTACCCTGGCTATACAGTACTACATGTTACCCTGGGTATGCAGTACTACATGTTCCACTGGCTATGCAGTACTACATGTTACCCTGGCTATACAGTACTACATGTTACCCTGGCTATACAGTACCAAATGTTACCCTGGCTATACAGTACCACATGTTAACCTGGGTATACAGTACTACATGTTCCACTGGGTATGCAGTACTACATGTTACCATGGCTATACAGTACTACATGTTACCCTGGCTATACCGTGCTACATGTTACCCTGACTATACAGTACTACATGTTGCCCTGGCTATACAGTACTACATGTTACCCTGGCTGTGTAGTACTACATGTTACCCTGGGTATACAGTACTACATGTTCCACTGGGTATGCAGTACTACATGTTACCTTGGCTATGAAGTACTAGATGTTAGCTAGCTATGCAGTACCACATGTTAACCTGGGTATACTACATGTTACCCTGGCTATGCAGTACTACATGTTACCCTGGCTGTGCAGTACTACATGTTACACTGGCTATACAGTACTAAATGTTATCCTGGCTATACAGTACTACATGTTACCATGGCTATGCAGTGCTACATGTTACCCTGGCTTTACAGTACTACATGTTACCATGGCTATACAGTACTACATGTTACCCTGGCTATGCAGTACTACATGTTACCATGGCTATACAGTACTACATGTTACCCTGGCTTTACAGTACTACATGTTACCATGGCTATACAGTACTACATGTTACCATGGCTATACAGTACTACATGTTACCATGGCTATACAGTACTACATGTTAACCTGGCTATACAGTACTACATGTTACCCTGGCTATACAGTACTACATGTTACCCTGGCTGTGTAGTACTACATGTTACCCTGGCTGTGTAGTACTACATGTTACCCTGGCTATACAGTACTACACGTTACCCTGGCTATACAGTACTACATGTTAACCTGGCTATGCAGGACTACATGTTACCCTGGCTATGCAGTACTACATGTTACCCTGGCTATACAGTGCTACATGTTCCACTGGCTATACAGTACCACATGTTAACCTGGGTATACAGTACTACATGTTCCACTGGGTATGCAGTACTACATGTTACCCTGGCTATACAGTACTACATGTTACCCTGGGTATGCAGTACTACATGTAACCATGGCTATACAGTACTACATGTTACCCTGGCTATACAGTACTACATGTTAACCTGGCTATACAGTACTACATGTTAACCTGGCTATACAGTACTACATGTTACCATGGCTATACAGTACTATATGTTAACCTGGGTATGCAGTACTACATGTTACCCTGGCTATACAGTACTACATGTTACCTGGCTATGCAGTACTACATGTTAACCTGGGTATACTACATGTTACCCTGGCTGTGTAGTACTACATGTTACCTGGCTGTGTAGTACTACATGTTAACCTGGCTATGCAGTACTACATGTTACCCTGGCTGTGTAGTACTACATGTTAACCTGGCTATACAGTACTACATGTTATCTGGCAATGCAGTACTACATGTTAACCTGGGTATACTACATGTTACCCTGGCTGTGTAGTACTACATGTTACCCTGGCTATGCAGTACTACATGTTACCCTGGCTATGCAGTACTACATGTTAACCTGGCTGTGTAGTACTACATGTTAACCTGGCTATACAGTACTACATGTTACCCTGGCTATGCAGTACTACATGTTACCCTGGCTATGCAGTACTACATGTTACCCTGGCTGTGTAGTACTACATGTTAACCTGGCTGTGTAGTACTACGTGTTACCTGGCTATGTAGTACTACATGTTAACCTGGCTGTGTAGTACTACATGTTACCCTGGCTGTGTAGTACTACATGTTACCCTGGCTATGCAGTACTACATGTTACCCTGGCTGTGTAGTACTACATGTTAACCTGGGTATACTACATGTTAACCTGGCTATACAGTACTACATGTTACCCTGGCTATACAGTACTACATGTTACCCTGGCTGTGTAGTACTACATGTTACCCTGGCTGTGTAGTACTACATGTTAACCTGGCTGTGTAGTACTACATGTTACCCTGGCTGTGTAGTACTACATGTTACCCTGGCTGTGCAGTACTACATGTTACCCTGGCTGTGTAGTACTACATGTTGCCCTGGCTGTGTAGTACTACATGTTAACCTGGCTATACAGTACTACATGTTACCCTGGCTATGCAGTACTACATGTTACCCTGGCTGTGTAGTACTACATGTTACCCTGGCTATACAGTACTACATGTTACCCTGGCTGTGTAGTACTACATGTTACCCTGGCTGTGTAGTACTACATGTTGCCCTGGCTGTGTAGTACTACATGTTAACCTGGGTATACTACATGTTACCTGGCTGTGTAGTACTACATGTTACCCTGGCTGTGTAGTACTACATGTTACCCTGGCTGTGTAGTACTACATGTTACCCTGGCTGTGTAGTACTACATGTTAACCTGGCTGTGTAGTACTGCATGTTAAGCTGGCTGTGTAGTACTATATGTTAAGCTGGCTGTGTAGTACTACATGTTACCCTGGCTGTGTAGTACTACATGTTACCCTGGCTGTGTAGTACTACGTGTTACCTGTCTGTGTAGTACTACATGTTACCCTGGCTATGTAGTACTACATGTTAACCTGGCTATGCAGTACTACATGTTACCCTGGCTATGTAGTACTACATGTTACCCTGGCTGTGTAGTACTACATGTTAACCTGGCTGTGTAGTACTACATGTTACCCTGGCTATGTAGTACTACATGTTAACCTGGCTGTGAAGTACTACATGTTACCCTGGCTGTGTAGTACGACATGTTACCCTGGCTGTGTAGTACTACTTGTTACCTGGCTGTGTAGTACTACATGTTACCCTGGCTATGTAGTACTACATGTTACCCTGGCTATGTAGTACTACATGTTAACCTGGCTATACGGTACTACATGTTAACCTGGCTATGTAGTACTACATGTTAACCTTGCTGTGTAGTACTACATGTTAACCTGGTTGTGTAGTATTACATGTTACCCTGGCTATGTAGTACTACATGTTAACCTGGCTGTGTAGTACTACATGTTAACCTGGCTATGTAGTACTACATGTTAACCTGGCTGTGTAGTACTACATGTTAACCTGGCTGTGTAGTACTACATGTTACCCTGGCTATGTAGTACTACATGTTAACCTGGCTATACGATACTACATGTTAACCTGGCTATGTAGTACTACATGTTAACCTGGCTATGTAGTACTACATGTTAACCTGTCTGTGTAGTACTACATGTTACCCTGGCTATGTAGTACTACATGTTAACCTGGCTGTGTAGTACTACATGTTAACCTGGCTATGTAGTACTACATGTTATCCTGGCTGTGTAGAACTACATGTTACCCTGGCTGTGTAGTACTACATGTTACCTGGCTGTGTAGTACTACATGTTACCTGGCTGTGTAGTACTACATGTTAACCTGGCTGTGTAGTACTACATGTTACCCTGGCTATGTAGTACTACATGTTAACCTGGCTATGTAGTACTACATGTTAACCTGGCTGTGTAGTACTACATGTTACCTGGCTGTGTAGTACTACATGTTACCTGGCTGTGTAGTACTACGTGTTACCCTGGCTGTGTAGTACTACATGTTAACCTGGCTGTGTAGTACTACATGTTAACCTGGCTATACAGTACTACATGTTACCCTTGCTGTGTAGTACTACATGTTAACCTGGCTGTGTAGTACTACATGTTACCTGGCTATGTAGTACTACATGTTACCCTGGCTATGAAGTACTAGATGTTAGCTAGCTATGCAGTACTGTGTAAATTTCAGCTGGGATCTTTGAGGCTTCTATTATTATCATTAAGACTCCTGATCCATGTCAGGTCCCTGTCGGTTCGAATCCCGAACGGGGCCCGAAAAAGTGCTAAAACCGGTACTTTACTAAGAAAGTGTTATCCCAAACATATTCCTTTCCCAACAGATGTTACCAGGTATTGGTTTGATATTTGGAAAACCACACACAGCCTTCCCTTATAACCCTGAACATCATGACTGAAAAATAGGCCAATTTTGCTTGAAACGGGATTTGGCAGTATCCACTTCACATCTTGAAATAAAACAAAATATGTAATTGTTTTTTACAGGAAAATCTTATAAACAAAAGTAAAGATCAGTTTTTGCCGTGCTGTTGGGCGTCTGTGTCTAAATTTGACACATCTCAACTTATAAGGCCAATTCTATAGTAACAAAACACTATAGTAGCAGTATTAGTAGCCGTAGTTGTGGTAGCAGCAGTAGTAGTTTGTTTGTTTGTTTGTTTTTCAACGCCGCACTCAATAATACTCCAGCTATATGACACCAGTTTGTAAATAATCGAGTCTGGACCAGAAAACCAAGTGATTGACATCATGAGCATCATTCTATGGAATTGGATACAATAACAGGGATCTGAGGGCCTCAACCGTTAGTTGCCCCTTTCGAGTCTTCACTATTGCAGTAGCAGCAGTAGCAGTAATAGCAGTAGTAGTAGTAGTAGTAGTAGTAGTAGTAGCAGTAGCAGCAGCAGCAGTAGCAGCATAATTAGCGGTAGGAGCAGAAGAAGTAGTAGTAGTATCAGTAATAGTAAGGTAGTAGTAGTAGTAGTAGTAGTAGTAGCATCAGCAGTAGTATCAGCATAATTAGCAGCAGTAGTATTAGTAGTAGTAGTAGTAGTAGTAGCAGCAGCAGCAGTAGCAGCATAATTAGCAGCAGTAGCAGTAGTAGTAGTAGTAGTAGTAGAAGTATTAGTAGTAGTAGTAGGTGCTATAACAGTAGTAGGTGCTATAACAATAGTAGTAGGTTTGCATTGTTTGTATTAATCTAAGATCTTCAGAACAAAGCAATCCCCATTAACCGTAAACGAAAATATATACATTGCGCTTAACAAACATGGTGTAAGTTGACAATTTAACACTAACAACAACGAAATTGACAGATAATAGCAAATGCCAATTCCCGTCACTCAACCGCCGAACTGCCATAGCTGAACTCTATGGTCTTCAGAGTTATCTGCCCTTGTTTAGAAACAAATCGCCAGCACACAAAGCCAGCGAAGCTTCGTCGGCTGACTGGGTTGGATCGCATTCGTGACTAACTCGTGTTATTCCGGGACAAGCAGAATAGCGACTCGTGCCCCTCTCGTGCCATTTTTGCGGCCGGGTTCCGTCTTAGCGCACACGGGCATACCTAAAACAATTGTCTACTCGTTGAGTAATGGTTCACATATATTTCCCCATATATTATATATATTTCAGATGCAATTTAAAACACATCGGGATATGCGGAATTATACTGAACACATTTAACTGTGTCTTGGGTATTTTTTTATATTTTTAGATGCAAGACATATGTAAAATAAAAAAATACTTCTGAGGGATTCTTTGACGAAGAACTTGAAATCATACGCGCATCCTGATTGGTTTGTCGTATTTTCGCACATAACATTCATCGATAGGGGGACGTGTCTTCTTGCAGGTTACGGAAAGGGGCGAGTGGTGACGAATGGGTTGGATCGCTGGCAATGTGTGCTGGCTATTTGTTTCCAAGGGCAGATAACTCTGAAGACCATAGAGTTCATCTCAATTAGCATTTGCCATTACTTGTCAATTTAGTGCATCATTCTGGCAGTGAGGGTTCGAATCCACTCGAAAAAGTACCCAAACTGGTACTTTACTAAGAAGGTGTTATCACAAACATAACATTTGTTACCTCCCACAAGATTGATTTATATTACATTGACACTACAATACCCCCTGTACCTAGCCTGTAACTAGCCTGTACCTTGCCTGAACCTAGCCTGTAACTAGTCTGTACCTGGACTGTACCTAACGTATATTAAAGTAGCATGTACATAGCCTGTACCTAGACTGTACCTTGCCTGAACCTAGAATGTAACTAGTCTGTACCAGTCTATACCTGGACTGTACCTAACGTATATTAAAGTAGCATGTACATAGCCTGTACCTAGACTGTACCTGGACTGTACCTAGCCTGTACCTAGACTGTACCAAGACTGTACCTAGCCTGTACCTAGCCTGTACCTAGACTTACCTCGCCTATACCTAGTATATACCTAGACTGTACCTCGCCTATACCTAGACTGTACTTCGCCTATACCTAGTCTATACCTAGACTGTACCTCGCCTATACCTAGTCTATACCTAGACTGTACCTCGCCTATACCTAGACTGTACCTCGCCTATACCTAGTCTATACCTAGTCTATACCTAGACTGTATCTAGCCTGTACCTAGACTGTACCTAGCCTGTACCTAGTCTATACCTAGACTGTACCTAGCCTATACCTAGTCTATACCTAGACTGTACCTCGCCTATACCTAGTCTATACCTAGACTGTACTTCGCCTATACCTAGTCTATACCTATACTGTATCTAGCCTGTACCTAGCCTATACCTAGACTGTACCTCGCCTATACCTAGTCTATACCTAGACTGTACTTCGCCTATACCTAGTCTATACCTATACCGTATCTAGCCTGTAACTAGCCTATGCCTAGTCTTTACCTAGACTGAACCTCGCCTATACCTAGTCTATACCAAGACTGTACCTAGCCTGTACCTAGTCTATACCTAGCGTATATTAAACTAGCGTGTACATAGCCAGTACCTAGCCTGTACCTAGCGTATATTTAAGTAGCAAGTACATAGACTTACCTTGCCTGTACCTTGCTTGTACCTAGCCTATACCTAGACTGTACCTAGCCTTTATTAAACCAGAATATACATAGTCTGTACCTTGCCTGTACCTTGCTTGTACCTAGCTTGTAACCAGACTGTGACTAGCCTATACCTAGACTGTACCTAGTGTATATTAAACTAGCATGTACGTAGCCTGTACCTAGCCTATACCTAGTCTTTACCTTGACTGTACCTAGCGTATGTAAAAGTAGCAATTTCATAGACTGTACCAAGCCTGTACCTTGCCTGTACCTAGACTGTACCTAGTGTATATAAATATAGCATGTACATAGCCTGTACCTAGCCTATACCTAGACTGTACCTCGAATATACCTTGTCTATACCTAGACTGTACCAAGCGTATATTAAAGTAGCAATTTCATAGACTGTACCAAGCCTTACCTTGCCTGTACCTAGACTGTACGTAGCGTATATTAAAGCAGCATGTACATAGCCTGTACCTAGCCTGTAACTATTCTGTAACTAGCCCGTACCTAGCCTGTACCTAGCGTATATTAAACTAGCATGTACATAGCCTGTACCTAGCCTATACCTAGCCTATACCTAGACTGTACCCCGCCTATACCTAGTCTATACCTACACTGTACCTCGCCTATACCTAGTCCATACCTACACTGTACCTAGCCTGTACCTATCCTGTACCTAGTCTATACCTAGACTGTACCTAGCCTGTACCTCGCCAATACCTAGTCTATACCTAGACTGTACCTCGCCTATACCTAGTCTATACCTAGACTGTACTTCGCCTATACCTAGTCTATACCTAGACTGTACCAAGCGTATATTAAAGTAGCAATTTCATAGACTGTACCAAGCCTTACCTTGCCTGTACCTAGACTGTACGTAGCGTATATTAAAGCAGCATGTACATAGCCTGTACCTAGCCTGTAACTATCCTGTAACTAGCCCGTACCTAGCGTATATTAAACTAGCATGTACATAGCCTGTACCTAGCCTATACCTAGACTGTACCTCGACTATACCTTGTTTATACCTAGACTGTACCAAGCGTATATTAAAGTAGCAATTTCATAGACTGTACCAAGCCTGTACCTATCATTTACCTAACCTGTAACTAGACTGCACCTAGTCTGTACCTAGCCTGTAACTAACCTCTTCTTAGTCTGTAACTAGCTTGTATCTAGTCGGTACCGAGACTGTAACTAGCATTTACCAAACCTGTAACTAGCCAGCACCTAGCCTGTAACTAACCTCTTCTTAGTCTGTAACTAGCTTGTATCTAGTCGGTACCGAGACTGAAACATTTACCTAACCTGTAATTAGCCTGCACCTATTCTGTACCTATCCTGCACCTAGCCTGTAACTAGCATTTACCTAACTTGTCACTAACCTGTCACTAGCCTGCACCTATCCTATAACTAGCCTCTTCCTAGTGTGTATCTAGCATTTACCTAACCTGTAACTAGCCTGCACCTAGCCTCTAACTAGCATTTACCTAACCTGTAACTAGCCTGCACCTAGCCTCTAACTAGCATTAACCTAACCTGTAACTAGCCCTCACCTAGCCTGTAACCTCTATCAAGGCTAGAACTTTTGTTGTTGCTCAGTATATTAAACTTTCCAGTACCTAGCATGTACCTAGCATGTACCTAGCCCGTAAGTAGTCTGTAACTAGCCTGTACGTAGACTGTATCTAGTTGTACCTAACCTGTATTAAACTACCCTGTACCTAGCATGTAACTAGCCAGTAACTAGTCTGTAACTAACCTGTAACTAGTATGTAACTAGTCTGTGACTAGCCTGTACCTAGCCTCTAACTAACCTGTATCTAGCCTCTAACTAACCTGTATTAAACTAACCTGGGTACAATGTGTGAAGCCCATTTCTGGTGTCCCCCGCCGTGATATTGCTGGAATATTGCTAAAAGGTTGTAAAACCATACTCATGCACTCACTTAGATTTAGTTTAGGGACGTTTGCGTTTGTTTTTTATGTTTTAATACTATTCCTGTTGTTGTTTTCGGCATTTAACGAGAAGCCCCATTTATTGGCCCGTTTTTTAACTTTGTTTAGTGCCTGTTGCAGTAACTTTTGGCCCATGTTTATGCTCCTGGCGTGAACCTTGAGGGCTCCCCCATCTGCATAATTTGAGCCAGCAATTGGTACCAAACTAGAAGTCATTGAAGGGAGACAACTCCTACAGCCTTACAGTACACATTCCCAATAGTTGGCGTGGTATCAGCATTTATGCTACAATGATACTGGAGAGCTCATATCACTGTTTAATATTCAATACCAACTTAAGAAAAGATATTTCACGGTAAAAATGTAATTACCATTTATCAGTAATATTATTATTTGAACCTAGCTCTGGAAATATGATTGATCTGAATACTTATTTCACATTTCTAGCTGTGTGTATTACAAATTCTACATGGTCCCTCACTACACCACAGACTATTTCTGTTGTAAAGGATGGCGACATTCGGGAGATTTCAACTGTAATGACAGGGTAGGAGACTGAACAGATCAGTTGTAGCATCTTGTATCCATCTGTACTATTGTACTCAGTGAGCGGAGTGAGTGAGTGAGTGAGTGAGTGAGTGAGTATGGTTGTACACAGCTTTAAGCAATATCCCAGCAATTTCACCGCGGGGGACACCGGAAAATGGGCCTCACACATACCCATGTGGAGAATCGAACCCGGATCTTCGGCGCGACTACCTAAAGCTTTAGCAACTAGACTACCCCACCGCCCCGTGGGCGAAGGAAGATTCATTGAAGCTTTTTGTTTAACACCTTACTCAGCAATATTCCAGCTATATGACGGCGGTCTGTTAGAATCGAATATGGATCGTCAACATTAATTTAAAAAAAATGACATGCATCATTCAAGTCAGCGAGTCTGACCACCTGATCCCGTAGTCGCTTGTAACGTTGATCTTGGGTTGCTGAAGACAAAATCCAACTCTCATCTGTGAGGGGCGTCAGTGAATTGAATTAATCTGTAAGTGAGTAATGTTTTTGTTTTTGTTATAATTATCACCAATGTCCTTAAAAGCGCACATCATGTAAGGTGAATAAGCCTTTCTGGGAAATTGTTCGGAAACGTAATTATGGTAATACCAAGTATTAAGTATGTAGACGATTCTACTTTCAATATTGTGTCATCTGAATAGAAACCTCCATAGCACCCATGGTGTTACTTTAAATCTAACAGTTTCGTGTTTCGCTTCTCAGATTCCTGCCAATTCCAGCTAACTACGTACATGTACGCCATTGAACCAAGGAAGACGGGGCACGACCAGTGGGTTCTCTTTCTCTATGGTCATGCTATGGCAATCAAGTTTCAATAAATCTTTAAATCAGTATATTTGAGAATCATTACCAAGATTTTCAAAGTTGTAAGGCAATGGTTACAAATAATTGACAGTTATGTACGTATTCTAACGACAGTCATGTTTAAACAATTTGTTATGATAAAATAGGAACTGAATTCAGAATTGGTATATATGTAGTTAATGAAATGTTTCATCCATTGAACACATTTTAGGGATTCGAGTCGAAGACATTTGATTATACTTCAAATGATGTCTGAGAGTGAGTGACTGAGTGAATTGTGTTTAACGCTGCTTTTAACATTATTCCAGTTGTATCACGGCATGTCAGCTTAATGTGGGAGAAAAGCCTGAAGTGGTGCAGTTCTCAGACGTTTACCACTTTGGCGAAACCCACGAGCACGGGTATGGTGCTGACAAACCTAGAAACATAATCAGGGCGAACCAGGATTCGAACCCACAACCATAGGTTTCTGGCGTGACCAAGGTACGCAACTCTGCACAGCGAAACGCGGTGCTTAAGACGACTGGGCCACCCGTGCCCCCTGATGTCTGACACCTCCTCCGTGGTCTAGTGGATAGAGCGTCTGCCTGGAGAGAGTAAGGTCGTCGGTTTGATCCTTGTCCGCTTCATACCAAAAGACGTTGAAAGATGGTACTTGTTCTTACCCTGCCTGGCGTTCGGCGGTAAGGGATAAAACAAGGACTGGTCCGTTCGGAGTCAGTATACTGTATCTAAGTATTAAAGGACAAGTAAAGTTGAACAAATGATGGCGGTTTTTGAAACATTCATATTAGTCATAGAAGGTATATAAATGTCCAAGTGAAAGTGATGACATCACAGGCTCTGTAATCGGGCTTCCAACACAGATCGAACCTATTTGGGGGCGTGGCCTAAAGCTACCAGCGCAGGGGTGATAACTGTTGTGTTGGGGTTGACTTTAGGGGTTTAGGGGAGTATAAGCAGTATATGGGTACCAGGTAGGATCGGGTGAGATGGTTATGTAATAATAATGTCATTTATTTTTTTCACCATTATTGAAACTCAGAATTTCAGCATCATAACAAAAAACAGAACTTTGAAGTAAATGACAAGGGTTTGAGCATTTCATTGAAAGAGAGACTTACGAGCGCGTTTGAGCCTTTGGGCTTCCCATGTGATGATAAATAGGGAAAACAGGATAATCAATTACTACACAGTATAACAGGGTTTGGTTTGACAAGTGCTCCGTTGTATGATGACGTCACACAGCATGAACAGCCGTTTCAAGTTTATACTTCCCCGCTCTGAAGGCGGGGAAGTATACGGAACCGTTAATTTTGTAGCATGTAAGTCGACATGTTGGTTTATTTGAAATTTCAAGCCACGCATTTACCGAAACGAAACATACAAATCATGTGCGTGGAATGTTGATGCTATTCATTTCCAGCAATAAGAGATACTTCAAAATCGTCTTGCTTTTCTGAGACGCCACGTTTCGTAATGCAGATAACCCATGACATTTGTTCATTTTGTTTTTAAAAGAGCTAAAAATGTTTAGGGGATACATATATATCTTATTTCGCTAAAGTTAACCGGTCTATATTTTGTAAGAATAAACTATTGCGCATTGAGCGATTACCTCCTTTTGTTATAGGTGTAGTATAGAGCTTTATCACGCACTGACCTTACAATGCTGTACATCGTATCTTATTCAAGCTGTATCACTGAGGGTGAGTGATTATCTCCCTTACCCGAACAGCTCTATTGCGTACTACTTTTGCAATGTATTGTATGTTATTCAGGCAGCCATCGAGAAAGGTTCCAGGGGGGAATTTAGGCCAAGCCTGTCACGCGCACTCAATCTTTCAACTTCACATTGCTGTTGCAACATATTGTTCAACACGATGAAATATCAGGCTTTTATAAAGTATGACTTTGTTCAATAAACAACACATGTAAAGCAATTTGATATGAGAAATCTGTAATTAGTTGTCTTAATAATCACATGTATGGCGCTAGCTGTGCACAGTATTGTTTCCAATAGTTCACTGCATGTAATGTATGATTCATACCGTTTCATGCGGCCGTTTGCGGTTCTGCATGGTCTATTGCTTTGACAGTTTATTAACTTCCTTCAGAGATTATACACCCGTATATGTTCTTTCCTTCTGGATACATAGGAAATCAACAGGTTGGTCTGTAGTTTGCAATTACTTTCCTAAAAGATAATACGGTTGCATGATATCTTCACGATGTTTGGGTTGAACATATTGACATCCTTCGAAACATACTTCAAATCTAAACTGGAAGCAATCACAACACAAACAAACCCAGTTAACCAGACGGAACCGTACACAAGAGTGAGTGAGGGAGTTGGGTTCAGTGCCGTTTTGAATAGTATTCCGTGTCAGCTTGATGTGGGAGGAATTGAAACACCGAAGTGATGCAGGTCTTAGACGTTCACCACTTTGGTGAAACCAACGAGCACGGGTATTGTGCTGACAACAAAATTGGGGCGAACCGGGATTCAAACACACGTCATAGGTTTCTGGCGTGCCCAAGGGACACAACTCTGCATAGCAAATTTTCAGCGCCTTAGGCGACCATGCCCCCGTACACAACTGTAAGAAACTGTCATACAACAAAGATGTTTTAGATGAGATATGTATTGCGTAACATTCCATGAAGAAACAGTGGCAATATTACACTATCACAAACTACAAAATACATGCACAATAAACGACAATTAAAAAAAACAAAGGTGCATTCAACATACGAAGGAGGTAAATTATAACAATTTTATTTCAAAACAAGTGTATTATAATGATATGGAAACAATATGAGAATTGAGTAAAACTATGGTAATGTTGTACATACAAGGAATTTGTTTGAAATTGTTGATATGATAACAGATCTTGGAAGTTGTTTCTGGATAACTGTTGGTAAAGTTATTAAGAACTGTTCCTTTTAACAGAGTGTACCAAATTCTTTATCATGATTGAGGATTATTTGTGATTCTCTTTCTTGGTTGTATTATGTAAGACAGTGCTTAATGTTGTTAATCTTCTGAGGCATCAAATGTTTCACAGAGACGTTCTTCCAATGGGGTTGGTGTTTTTGTATATCTACCCATTTTTCAGTTTTTACTTTGTGATTACTTAAACGAAGTTTTGAGAAAAGTAACCTATGACCTTTGTTTTTTACAATATGAAAGATAATTCTAAATATTTGTAGATGACTTGACCAAACTGTGTGTTCTTAACTTTCTGTTACAAAAATAGGAATCCCTTAATAATTGCGTGATTTTTTACATTTGAACTGCAGTTTACTTACAGTGGATTCATTACATTTTTTTTGTTTACGATTTTAAAAGTTTGTTTTATTTAACCCAACCAACATTTTGATGACTTGACCAAACTGTTCTTAACTTGCTGTTAGATAACTAGGAATCCCTTAATAAGCATGTTTAAGAATGGCATTTGTTGTGTTATCTATATAGGACTCGTAATCAATTGTTTTTTTATTGGTACTAATAGTAGGTATATATCAAGTTCTGCCTGACAGGCCCAGTTTTCTTGACTGGGTTTTCCTTGTGCTGAGCATTTAAAGACACTGTTTCTTTAATTGTGCTTTCCAAAGATAACTACATTAATAACAACCAATTTGTACTTTACATCAATTCTCTCCTCCCATAGCTTACACTTCCTTCCTCCGCACATAACATTATATGGCGGGAAACAATTGATGCTCTGTAGCAAGCTCTACTTGTGTTTCCTCACACTGGTGTGAGGACACATGCAGATGGTGTCATCTCTCACCTCAGCCCGGAACTGACACTTCCATTAATGGTATCCCTCGCGAGTACATCGTATCGCGTTACAAGTTAGACAAGCTGTGCAATATCTAGAGTGTGAATGTAAGTTCGTTCACACCACCACAGAACACGGCTCGTATGTGTTTTCCTATCCCTGATTATCCAGTGTATTACAGCTCCATTCTTTTATAATACATTATCTCTGCCCATTCGCTACAACAGCTTTGATTTAAGCCCGATCAGCTGTTAGCTCACTTGTTTGTTGTTTAACGCCGCAGTCAGCAATATTCCAGCTGTATGACGGCGGTCTGTAAATAATCGAGGCTGGACCAGACAATCCAGTTATTGATTTCATAAGCATTGATCCACGCAATTGGTATACGATGACATGCATCTGTATATGTAATAATTGCAGGTTTTAGACATAATGTCTGATGAATTGAAAGTAGACATGTATGCTGAAAGGCCACGAGAGAAAAATAGGATATTTTTGTACAGTCCGCACTCATGGCGATCTTCATTGAAGTAAGTTGACATCAAACGTCTTATGACGTCACTGCCCAATTGTATCCTAGCACCCATAAGGTCCCTTTTCTTCTGTTGGGTCACATATTGTGAACTAAGATCCGCGCCCTGTGAGTACCAGGTCGCACCAAGTCACCGAGCCGACCCTTTGATGGCTCTTACAACCAGCATAGGCTGCTGGGGATCTCCTCTAGCCCTCTGAGTACCAGGACACACCAAGTCACGGAGCCGCCCCTTTGATGGCTCTTACAACCAGCATAGGCTGCTGGGGATCTCCTCTAATCCCCTGAGTACCAGGACACACCAAGTCACGGAGCCGACCCTTTGATGGCTCTTACAACCAGCATAGGTAGCTGGGGATCTCCTCTAATCCCCTGAGTACCAGGACACACCAAGTCACCGAGCCGACCCTTTGATGGCGCTCACAACAGCATAGGCTGCTGGGAAACTCCTCTAACCCTCTGAGGACCAGGACACACCAAGTCACGGAGCCGACCCTTTGATGGCTCTTACAACCAGCATAGGTAGCTGGGAATCTCCTCTAATCCTCTGAGTACCAGGACACACCAAGTCACGGAGCCGACCCTTTGATGGCTCTTACAAGCAGCATAGGCTGCTGGGGACCTCCTCTAACCCTCTGAGTACCAGGACACACCAAGTCACCGAGCCGACCCTTTGATGGCTCTTACAACCAGCATAGGCTGCTGGGGACCTCCTCTAACCCCCTGAGTACCAGGACACACCAAGTCACCGAGCCGACACTTTGATGGCTCTTACAATCAGCATAGGTAGCTGGGGACCTCCTCTAGCGCTCTGAGTACCAGGACACACCAAGTCACCGAGCCGACCCTTTGATGGCTCTTACAACCAGCATAGGCTGCTGGGGACCTCCTCTAGCCCCCTGAGTACCAGGACACACCAAGTCACCGAGCCGACCCTTTGATGGCGCTCACAACAGCATAGGCTGCTGGGAAACTCCTCTAACCCTCTGAGGACCAGGACACACCAAGTCACGGAGCCGACACTTTGATGGCGCTCACAACAGCATAGGCTGCTGGGAAACTCCTCTAACCCTCTGAGGACCAGGACACACCAAGTCACGGAGCCGACACTTTGATGGCTCTTACAACCAGCATAGGCTGCTGGGGACCTCCTCTAACCCTCTGAGTACCAGGACACACCAAGTCACCGAGCCGACCCTTTGATGGCTCTTACAACCAGCATAGGCTGCTGGGGACCTCCTCTAGCCCCCTGAGTACCAGGACACACCAAGTCACCGAGCCGACCCTTTGATGGCTCTTACAACCAGCATAGGCTGCTGGGGACCTCCTCCAACCCGGAATTCCGCGGGCACACAGACGATGTACAGCATCTCCATCAAAACCAGATAAAACAAGAGGCATTAATTATCATAAATTTTATTTCTGGTAAAATCATTTGACGACTCTATCTACCATAGGCAGTGAGCCATAGCAATGTACATGACACAGCTAATTAATACCACTTAATGAAAGCCATGGGCAATTGTAAAATACTGATTGTAGGTATTCCGTCAATCAACATTCTTGGCTCAACATAGATATTAAATAACCATCAACAGTGACATACATTCATCCAATCTGAGACCCTTTTACTAACATTTCTATCAATTCAGATTAACAAGGAGTAAAGCTCTTATCACATATTGCAGACCAGTCATACTCAGGATCAATGTCGACAATAAAGAAACATTCTAGGTAGTCCTATCAAGACTATGTCAAATGCCATTTAACAAATACTAATATTAAAATGATCATTGCTACATTCAGTGAGTGAGTGAGTGAGTGAGGTTTTACGTCGCTTTTAGCAATATTCCAGCAATATCACGACAGGGGACACCCGAAATGGGCTTCACACATTGTACCCATGTCAGGAATCGAACTCGGGTTTTCAGCATGACGAGTGAACGCTTTGACCACAAGGCTTCCCGGCCGCCCCTCATTGCTATAGAGACATCATGAATATTGTTCAATATAAGTCCAACATTATACAACCTAATTCAAGACATAATTTGCTTTTGCCATCAGCGCTTACAGAATGTTGGATACAGTGTGAATCGGAATACTCTTGATAAGATATTAATCTGTTGAAAACAAGCAGAAAGATATTATCAAAGTTTCAATTAGAAAATGAACTCAGTTTTAAATATGATCAAACCAAAGTTTCAAATATGTAATCAAACTAAAGTTAGCATTTTATGAAAGGGAGGGTTCCAAAATATCAAAATCCTCTCAGTCAAGTTTACTGTTACATTTTGGTTTTCATCCGCCTATTGTAAAGAACGGTTTATCATATTTCAGTTTCAAATAGAATTTCCATTGAACTTTCAAAGATTATTTCCAAACTAGGGTTTAAAAAGTAATCACACTGAAGTCTTAAATAGACAATAAAAAATGAAGTTTGAACAGGTTATCAAACAGGAGTTTCATAGAAAATATCTAGAGAAGTTTCAAACCAGTACTCAAACTGGAGATTCAAATAGATCACCAGACAACTTCAGAGGTAAAGGAAGTGTAATGTGAAGAATCCAAGTATCTTAGGCATTTTGTTTTGTCTTGTCACAGATGGACCTATCTTGGATATTCACTACCACCTGTATTTACATGAGGATCCTAGGCCTGCTCGTAGATATAGAAGAATCTACTAACATGAGTGAGTAAGTGGGGTTTAACGCCTCTTTAAACAGTATTCCAGTTATATCGTGGCATGTCAGCTTAATGTGGGATGAAAGCCCGAAGTGATGCAGGTATCAGACGTTGACAACTTCGGTGAAACCCACGAGCACGGGTATGGTGCTGACAACCTAGAAACATAATCAGGGCGAACTGGGACTTGAACCCGCAATCATAGGTTTCTGGCGTGCCCAAGGGACGCAACTCTGCACAGCGAATGGCGGCGCCTTAGACGACTGGGCCACCCGTGCCCCCTACTAACATGAGAGCAGTGTATTCGACACCTTCCATATCACTCAACTGATGCATTCACACACCCATAACCCCTGGACACTCGCTAATACACCACTAAACACAGCCGACAATGAGACTAGATTAGTATTGCATAATCATTCAAATTTGTACTTGATTCACAGAAAATTATCAACGTCGCCACTGTCTTCATCACCCCAAACATTATTGAATACAAAGAATATTGCAAAGTCTCAGTATTTCATAATTGTAACAGCTATGTACATAGAATAATTGTACAATTTGCTTCCGCTGACACTCGGATCAGTGTTAGAGGACATAGATCTGCATTATTACAACCCAACCATAGCAACACGAACTAACTAGCATACTACAGGCACTAAAACTAAAAAAATGGCAAAATATATTCATAGTTATTGAACAATTATCCTGACAACAAAGCACAGAATATGTAATTGAATGGTCCTATGATGAGTGAGTGAGTGAGTGGGTTGGGTTTAACGCTGTTTTTAACAGTATTCAGTTATATGACGGCGTGTCAGCTTAATGTGGGAGGAAAGCCCGAAGTGATGCAGGTCTCAGACGTTTACCACTTGGGTGAAACCCAGATGACGGTATGGTGCTGACAAACCTAGAAACATAATCGGGGCGACCGGATTCAAACCCACAATCATAGATTTCTGGCTTGTCCAAGGGACACAACTCTGCACAGCAAATCACAGCGCCTTAGACGACTGGGCCACAAGTGCCCCCGGTCCTATGATGAAGAGTGTGTATGAACTGATGATGTCAACTGATGGACTGATGATGTCCACATGGGACTGATAACTCGGACTGAAACAGTTTGAGCATTAGGACCTTGGCATCATGTCAACATGTGGGAACAAACTGATGCACAGCGACCAACAGATCTACTCCTTGTATGTCGCATTTCGACCTTGTCATGTGACCTTGGGAAGCATTACAGAAATGAGGAAATGTTTATGACATAAATAATCTTTTGGTTTAGAATGGAAGAAACAATTGTGTTACTGTATCTGTGTTGGCAGGAATGGCCAATCAATCAATCAATCAATCAATCAATCCTATGACTGATTGGTCGGCTAATTCCCTGGTGAAACTTAAGGAGACCAATATCACTTGAGAGAGAGAAAGTGAGTGAGTTGGGTTTTACATTGCTTTTAGCAATATTCCAGCAATATCACAGCGGGGGACACCACAAATGGGCTTACCACATTGTACCCATGTGGGGAATCGAACCTGGGCCTTCATTGTGACGAGCAAATGCTTTAACCACCAGGCTACCCTACAACACCAATATCACTAAAGACTCTGGACAAGGTACTATTGTCCTGCACTATGAATTTAGGAATGACTGAGGTGAACCAGTGATCGATATTGTGAACAACAGTCCGGGGTACATAATCACCCACACCTTACTGACAAGGTAGCTTCTGTACATACTCTCCATCCACTGCGAACATGTAGTCCTTGACTAAACACATTGTGTATTGCAGACATTACAAACTGCCGACACTACACACTGAAGTGTGAATGCTTGATCACACAGAATGCTGGTCCAAATGGCATTTAATAATTCTAGTTCAACAAATACTGGTGTTATTAGGTTGTCAGATTCCCCTCGGTGTCAGTGTAACAATATTTGCATGTTTCAAAACATATTAACAATAAGAATACAATATAGGTCACAACTAATTTATAATTTTTATTATTCTGTCATGATCATTATTAAACTTCCCATTTAGTACGTAATTGATAAAAAGAAGTAAGAAAATAGAATTCCATTATTTTTAGAATAAATACATAAAGTAAATAAAAGTTCAGAGAAAATGATATATTAAGAGCAAACATTTTAAATAGTGTCAGATATTTAATAGAATGAATGTGAGACAAACATTGTTGAGAAATTACCTGTCCCCTGTAAGGCTTTGATTTCAATAAAATTTATATTATTTAAATAAAGTAAAACACTCACAAAAATGGAAAGGAATGTCCTGAGCCTAAATGCTTTCAATATATCGTTTACTGTGTTGAATACCAGTGTTGAATACCAGTGTTGAATACCTGGTATGTGATGTTCAGTGTCTGACATATCTAGGTGGTGACACTGTATGTGTCTGTATGTATGTTCCTGTATGTATGTAACGGGACGTACCATTATGCCGGCATCACACACAATACTGTCAGTTCTTGTCATGTGGACATGCTACACAACGTCCATGTGAGATTGGATGTTTTATACAATGCTGAATAAGTATGTTTTGAGCTCTCACCCAACTTTACATTTACCGACTGTGCTACAAGAGCATCAGTGATGTCTAGAACTGGCACATACAAATGTCATTATTTGTTTGTTAACATCATATTCTTTATCACAATTAATGGACACGACTAAATGATACATATCTAATGAGCCTATCAACTTCATTTTTATACGCCCCTTGAAGAATATGTACCTGTACAATAAAATACAGATCCAAAAATTATGTTTTTAGATTTCCAAATTTATTCATAATTCACACAGTTGTCCAAGTTTACTGCTGAGGTTCTACTTGTGGGATTTTGTCTTAATCCTCTTGTGCTTCTGGATGGTTAATTTTCTCTGAGAATATGTTACTTTGGGGTATTTCACTTAATCAGAAACAAAAGCACTTACGCTTAGAGTGCTTATTTTGCTTTTTGAGCTTGCTGCTTATCTTGAAACCATCAATGCAAGCACACCATGTGTATTTGTGCTTTATGCTGCTTTCCTGAAATTGCTGCTTAGGGCTTCCAACAAGCAATGCAAGCACACAATGCTGAATAGTGCTCATTTTACATATCTGAGCTTACTCTTGCAGTCATACAGTCAAGCAAAATGCTTGATAGTGCTCATGGTTGCTCATCTGAGTTTACTCTTTTAATCATCCAGTCAAGCACACAGAGCTGAATAGTGCTTAATGGTGCTTTTCCGAGATTGCAAGTTAGTATTCAAGAAAGTATTTCATGTTTGACAATGAGAACTATCTACAGTTTTAAAGCTCTTGACACAAACAACATTAAGATTTCACAAATGTTTAAACTACAGTAGGTTCAACATGCACAATACAAACCTGTCTAAAGCACATCTCACATCATCATCAGCATGTCCTGAAGTCGGACTGTTTGGCACAAAGTGTAGCTCACTGTTTATAAAATCTCCTATCAAAACATGCGTTCCAAATAAATATATCACAATAGACAGCAGTATACAGTAGCATGCACGTCTTGGAGGAAGACTGGCGTACAACGATTTGTTTCTACCCCAGGGGTCTGCAAAGTGACCAAACTTAGGCAAGTGTCCAAGCTGGGCAATGAACCTACAGCTAAATGAATTGTTTGATAGGCATTACTTAGACACTGACGGATGACCAAGTAGACACAATTTACGGATAACAACTTCTTTATGTACGGTAAAGGAGACGTTTCAGTACAGATCCTTATACCGTTGCCAAGCAAGGCTGAAATATGTACACTTAATCTCGTAAATTGCCTTCCTGTCTTGCTGTCTTCCTCATCATGGGTTCTCTGTCCATCATGTTGTTACAGTCTTATCCTTCTGTTGTCATTACCTACTCATGTTAAACTCCTTGTATCCAATTGTTGTTACTATTAATCTCCAACCCACTATATATATTCTGTACCATGTTCATTATTCAGCCTTGCGGTACAAGGGTATAAGGATCTAGACTGAAACATCGCCTTTATAGTAAATAAAGAAGTTGTTATCCATAAACTGTGTCTTCTTTGTACAGCTAAAGGGGCAAGAATAAATGATTTTCATGGTTTTACAACAATTTATAACTCTGTATTGCCTCTGTAGACTTAGAAGCAGGGTACTTACGACCAGTGATGGAGCATTACCAGTTCCAACAGTACTTAAGCCATACCATGGCATGTCAGTGCACATGTGACGCAATCTTCGAGTTCATCACCCTCGTGAAACCCAGGAGCACAGGTGTGCTGCTGACAAACCTTGAAACGAATCTGCAATTCTGACACGTCATCATTGCTTCCTGGATTGCCTAAGGGACACAACTCTGCAGACCGAACTGCCGCACTTTTGACAATTTGGCAACATGCGTTTCCACGACAACCATTTCCAATGCATTTCTTAATTAATACAAACAATACATATGACACATTTCGCCTCATAACATTTTCCAACAATGGATAAATGAATGCAAATCGGATCTAATAGACCATATGGGTGTTGAATATGCCTTTCTTAAACTCTTGAACATTCAGGTCATTGTCAGATGCTTGAATTAATTCTCCACCAATAATGTTTTTGTAAATACACATTCATTACCTGAAATATATCACCTTAATGACATTCAATACAGAAGTGGAGGAGGTTTCTGATTTTGAATCACTTTAAGTTTGTACCCTTTGCAGTTGGTTGCAGACAAACAGGCACATCCATATTTGCAAATGTAAATGACTATCAAACGGACAAGCTTACAACATTCAATTAATACAGTTGAGACATACCCAGAGTTGATACATTATGCTTGTACACACGCCAAGGTAAATAACTGAGATGTTAGGTTCCACAACACATGTTACACAATCAACTATAACACCATATTCGTCTCCACCTGTGCATCTTCCAGAGGCAAAGGCGTTAACTGACTATAAAAGTACAGTTTCCACCCTTGCCGAACTAGGCTGCAATTATGGAGTTACATTTTGGCTTGACGAACGAGTCTATGCATAGTACAATAAACATTGCGTTACGAACTAGACACCAGGTTCGTAACTCACATCGATTTCAACATGCAGATTTCGGTCGCCTGCAGGATTTGCAAAGCATGTGTGCCTCCAACTGGTCGTCCACAGATATTTTGCAAATTCTTTCATATTTTTTAGCCAATGGTGGCGCTATGATCGAGCCTGGAAATTTCAGCCTAGTTCGGCAAGTGTGGAAACAGGACTTTTAGTGTCAGTTACCTCCCTTGCCTCGGGAAGATGCCACCTGTGTAGGCATTCAGGTGACCTTGACATGTCAGTGCTCTCTGATGTAGCGTAGACAAGACAACTTGCTACTTGTTTCTTAAATGTAGGGAATAGGGGTTTGAAATTGACCTGATATTCAATATTCATCCTTGTATGTTGGAACATCAGATTCAAGTTACGTTTCAGAGATCACCCCTTCCAACTAAATTGTAAAATGTTTTATTTGTTAAACCTGTGAAACATTTTATTTGTGGGCTTCAAAACTTGACGTATATGCCCCCCATCCTATAAACTCAAGGAATTAAGATATGAACTTCACACATTGTACCCATGTTGGGAATTGAACCTAGGTCTTCAGCGTGACAAGCGAACACTTTCACCACTAGGCTACACCATCTTGTCCCACTACCAGAGTACCATCCAAACCTACCCACTAGTAATACCCATCCAATCTTCTCCCTCACAGGTCTCATGTCAAGGTTCATCTACCATAATGGATTATTTAAACAGCTAGACGATAAACAAGGAAATCTTGTGGAAGACTATTTCTACTCTCCTACATGCAAGAACTTTAACATAGAAGTGACGTATGATTGTCAGATTGTCCTCTAATAATGATTAGCGATCATATTCATTTCAGCCTCTTGTTAATTAAAATATCCTAACTAAACAACAACATGATTATATTCGATTATAAAATAATCATGATCTAAAATTTAGTTATAAAAAAGTTCAACATGAGACATAAAACCCAATGAAGACATCAGCAACAACGTTGAACATATGGGGAGAATGCTAGAGTCTCTCCACTCAACATGCTCCACCAATGACTATGTACCGACTACCTCAACACAATCTGACACGCTTGATAGTACACCCATCATTAAATTAATACATCATGTAAATCAACAACGAATCACACTTGAATATACAAGTATATAAAATATATCTGTGTCACATCTGTACGGGACTCAGGGTAATAATGGTCTTGTCAAGTCAAATAGGGTGTGGCTTTATCATAATACTTTAGGTATTTGGCAACACTGATAGAGTGCAGCTAGACTACAACCAAAAGTCTCCAACTAATAATTTCATACCACTTTGTGTACATTATTAATAAGTGGGTTAGATATGCCAGTCAAAAGGAGTTAATATGGCTCTAGTTAATCGGTCATGCCATGACATATTAGGGAGTCAGTGAGAATGGTTTTACGCAGCGTGTTGCAATATTCCAGCAATTCCGGGTGCGACATCGGCAACACGGGAAGCCCTCGTTAAATCACCAACATCATCATCATCGTCCAGCAATATCATGGCGGGGGACACCGGAAGGGGGCTTCACACACTGTTCCCCACTGTACCCATGTGGGGAATCGACATGACGAATCGGCATGACAAGCGAACGCTTAACCACTAGGCTACCCCATCGCCCCATGACATACAGTGGTAACATGACAAAAATCATGCCATGACAGATAACTATTGAAATATTAACTTCTTTTGAGTAGTATATTTTAAAACTGACACTTCATACAAGGCTGAAATTATTCATCATATCAAACTAGATAGCAAGGATACACTTCCTTCTGTATCGATGCTCAAGATTCCATTGTGCTCTGTATCATCCATCAGAGGGTCTACCAATGTTTTGTTATCAAAACTGATTTTGGAACAAACATTTTTCATTATGTGAAATTAGAATATATGTTGAACGGTAAATAAGTCCATATTGCATCATGACTTCGGTGCGTCACATCAGGCCTTAATTCTGTCACTATCAGACTTGCAAAAAAACCAAACAAATATCCTGAGACTATTTTCTGCTCATATGACTACAAATACGCTGACAAAATAACAAAAATCATTACAAAAGAAATATTAAAATCTAATTAAAAATGGACATAACAACCATATAAGTTTTATCAAAAAGGTCAGATGTCATGGAAGCATTAAGTTAAAATATTACCTGATTACATATATAATATGTAACCATGGTAACTGGATCACATTCATTATTTTGATTTCTAAATGTTTGGTATCACACATTGAGCAGTTACATCACATTAAGAATATACTCTTCATATGCACTGTACCTGTTTGCTATCAACATTACAGTATTCAACCAAATAAGTGGCACTATGATTGAAAAGTAGGTTTGTTTTGTAATAAGGTTTCAAAACTGATACAGCTGGTACGATGTAGATCAGATTTTGTAATGAAAGATTTCTATGAAATATGATGTGTAAATAAAGAAACAGATCCATTTCAGGCTATTTCAGCATGGACATGTGGATTTCATCTTCCAGAAAACACAAAATGTTGGTATCAACACTAATTAAAAGTAAATAAAAATTTCTTTAAAAAAATTCAACGTCACCAAAATCAAAGCAAACTCAGAATATTGCATAGAGAGTTGGACACGGAAAAAACTAAATATTGCATGTGATGAACTCCGTCCTGGAACTACCTCATCTTGTTTAAAGTAAAAGACCATTTTTGAGAGGTTGAGTCCGGGTTACAGTGGTTGGCAGTGAGTCCTTCAGTCTGTACAACCTGACTGTCCAGACACAGATTGCTGGTCCTGTGCTTCAGCATCGTCTCTCCTTCAGTGCGATCCCATACCTGAAACAAACAGCCATGCCTTAGTTTGTTTGTTGCATTTGTTTACAGTTGGTGATACTCTAGGTGGCAACCCAGAGAGCAATACTCAAGCTAAAATCCGCAGATGGCAATACTAGCTAATAAGCTTAAAATACTCATATCCTCCGCCACTATGACATGTCTCCCATTAGCCCCTATGTTCACTACGAGGAAGTTGGTTGGATTGTTGTTTAACGCCGCACTCAGCAACATTCCAGCTATAAGATGGCGGTCTGTAAATAATCGAGTCTGGACCAGACAATCCAGTGATTAATATCATGAGCATCGATCCACGCCATTGGGATCGATTACATGCATCAACCAAGTCAGTGAGCCTGACCACCCGATCCCGTTAGTCGGCTCTTATAACAAGCATAGTCACCTTTTACGGCAAGGATGGGTTGCTGAAGACCTCTTCTACCCCGGATCTTCTAGACTGGTTCGGGTGCCACGTGTTAAATTGTGTTTTCACAATAATTCACCATATACCTTGTCCAAGTTCCTTAGTCAAGTGGTATACATCTTACTTAGGTAATTATGGTAACGGTTCTCAGACCATCCTGCATATCTCTTTTTGCAGAATGAGTAAACAGTTTCTGAGTTGTGCCCCGAAAGCGAATGCTACACATATTTGAGCTTAAGTCAAGTTTCTTGCAAAGGAAACATTCTTAAAAAATCCCAAGTTATAAAAAGGCACCAGTTTACCACCAGGGCTATCTATGTGCCAAGTTTGGTGAAGAAATAATACTTAAGACACAACGTCACTTGCAATCAACATGTCTGAAAAAAGGGGGATGTGCCACTGGCAGGCACTAATAAGTTGGAGCATGTCTCAATGAACATTTTTGCTCTTTTGTTGTTTAGGCTCAAAGGGCATACAAAACATATAAGAATGAATACATTCCACAGGCTTTGAGGTCTGGGTTACCTGTAGAATGTTGTCAGATTGGCACTGGAAGAGCTTGACAACAGTCCCAGGGGCATCGCCTGTGAGGGTGACACACAGGTCCAGGTGCTTGATGCTGCCATCCTTTGTCAATGAGAATTCCTGGAACACCACAGCATCTTCATGAACTTACAACGGACATTGTATGAATAACTCATTTGGATTAATTACAGCAAAATCTAATGATTTAAGTGCACATCAGTATTAATATCTGCTTTACATGTTTGTGATGGACTGGATTATGTAAAATAAATATTGATGTTCCCACTTATGTGAGTTTGAAACATGCCTCTCATCTTCAGTACATCAAATTTGGACAGAGTCGTGTGAATCATGTTTTATCCCAGAGTGTATGATATTGTCGTGCAGTTGTACGTGGATCGGACACACCGGTTAGCAGCCATTGTGACCAGCTAATTCCCATATTTGTCACCTCAGGGATCCTCACAGGGTGCTGTGGAAGTGTTCTGCGAGTCTGTGTGTATACATAGTTTACTGCGGCAGTCGGCAGTGTTAAGTCACATCACAGAAGCCAGTGACTGACAGCATGAGCATCAACACACCGCCAGGTCATACAACCACTCAACCCTCATTTACACCTGCTACAACAACAAGAATAGGTCCCTTGCCAAACAATTAACATCATCCTTTGCACAGTTCCATAAATTGTAAGTGCAGTTATGTATCCACGTTTTCTGTTTCCTGTATGAAGAAGTAAGCCTATTCTGGTGATCATGGTGTCTGGTTCATTGATACTGAGTGAGATGAGTCCTATGCTATGTCCCAATATACCAGCAGTGAGTGAGTGGGTGAGTGGGTGAGTGGGTGAGTGAGTGAGTGAGTGAGTGAGTGAGTGAGTGAGTGAGTGGGCGTTCGGACGAGCGAGCGAGTGGGTGGGTGGGTGGGTGAGTGAGTGAGTGAGTGAGTGAGTGAGTGATCCTTTTTGCTGCAGTCTGCAAAATTCCAGCAATATTTAGGTGGATGCTTGTGTGAGTTTGGTTTTTATGCCATAGTCTGCAATGTTCAACCTATGTCAAAGCGCAGCTTGTTAATGCCTGAGTGGTGAGTCAAGCACACAAGTGGTAGACTGGAGAAATGTACTCAGCACAGTCGGAGAACAACAACGCACCATCAGCCAGTTCACACATTGTATCCACCAAAATCATCAAGTGTGTTTGTCGTTTAACGCAGAACTCAGCAGTATTCCAGCTATATGACAGATGCCTGGACCAGATAATCCAGTGATTGATATCATGAGTACGATTCAGGTCTTCAGAGTACGATGACATACAATCAATCCCCCGATCCATTTGGTCGCATCTTACGACCCGCATGGGTTGCTGGGATCTATTCTAATCCGGAATCCCCATGGGTAACAGAGGAAGAGAATGCACGAGAACTGGTTGTTTCTTTCCCATTTTGGTGAGATTTGAGATGGAGGGAATATGAATGAGAGGCAGGTCATGACAACAGCGATGAGGATGAATGTGATCCTATGCATGATGGAGGAACAATGAAAGCATGAATATAGGGAGGTTCACAGAGTACACAAAACTAGCCTATGAGCAACACTATTTGCAAGCAGTGACATATAAACTACATCTGAAAAGCTTCTCCATAAATCATTACATCTACACATGGTATAATGTGCTGATACCTGGATCTGCCAACATGGCTCTGTGGACAGGACAGCAATTCATATGGCAGTGTGACTGCCCAAGCTAAAGGAACTCTGGGACAAGTTATCTGCACTATGACCGTCTTAACTCCCATAATTTATCTTAACTTCCATACTTGAACACAGATTTACAAATGACCTAGTGATCTAACAACTCTTCAAATTTGACCATGACCTAAATGCAAATTCAAAATGGCAGCTGTTTTTGTCATTTCATAATTTACACATCTCATAAAAAAAACCCTGTAAATTAATTTTGTCACATTTAGATGATCAGTGATACAAATAATTAAACAATTTAAAGCTTGCCAATTTTTACAATCAAAGCCAAATTCGGAATATATTTTCCACTAAACTATGATCTCCCCATAGTTTTCATTAAAAGCACCCATCAATACCGCCAAGCAGCATGTATGTAGCTTGCATTCCGAGCTATCTAAGCCAGCCAATCATCACGCTCTGCTAGAAGTGGGTGTGTCTACCTGGTTGCCGCCGGCATTGTGACAGGGGTATATGCCGAGGGTCCCGTCAGCAAAGTGTCCCATGGTATCAATGCACTGGCCCGACTGTTGTATACTGCCAAAAGCTACGTCCTGGGTGTCAGGCACTCTGTGAAAGGAGGAGGCATGCGATGCTGTCAAACCTCACAATACCACGGCGGATATCATCCAGTTTGGACACACATGGCCTTTCTCCCTACCTAATATTATATTCTGGGCACAATAATCAATCGTACAGTGGTATTGTGCTGCAAAACTCACTTAACATTACTGACACTATTTTCTAAACAACAGTTCTGTTGTCCTTGGCAATGTAGGCAAAGAATGGTATTTGGTCTTGTCCTAAATAACTCAAATCTTAAATTTCAAAATTTAACTTGACCATTTTCATGGCTGAATTGATTTAATGTTCTGATACAATCTTCAAGGTTCATGATCCAAACTTTCAAATGTAATTTTCGAGGAAAAAATGAGCTTGTCAGTTGTAATGTAAAATGTTAAATTTTGACAACAAAAGTTGGCAATCAACACGTTTCTGTATTTATCATTCCTGAAAAATTTTGAAATCAAAGAGAAATATATAAATATTTCAAATTCAATTTTCTCACCGAACCTAAAATAAATACCAACTAAAACCAGAATAATGTCATCACCAATTCCCCAAAGAGTCAAATTGCTTAAAAATACTCCTATGAATATTTCATAAAGCACATGTGCACCCAAACTAAAAAACAAACAGAAAGGTGTGTCTAATATAAGCTGACTCATTTGGAACACATGCATGAAACATCTTACTAATGTACAATAAGACAAGAGGTATACATGTGCTAGCAGGGCTGAGGTAACCGGGGACAACGACCATGAAGACAGGGTTCCCACAACTCCAGGAGTTCTGATTTCTGAATGTCAACCCCCTTAACTTCAATGGTATACATCGCGGAGCTCTCTATACTATCGCTCCCAACTGTGATAGGAGGCCACAACCATGCTTGGAGTTGAACTCGCAACCAAATGACCGTTATATTTACAAACAAGTGATGACTGTCGTGACGCCGAATACACCTATCGCTGCTAAATTACTTTCTTTGTTTGTCAATTTGAATTTCTGCTTCATTAAAACTATTGTGTTATTGATAGAGTAAGAATGTAAGGGAGAAATTGGTTGATTTTCCGTTAGTCTGCAATCTCGAACCAATCTGATTATTAAATTCATCTGGAAAACATGGTCAGTCGTAAACGTTTTCAAAATGAAATAAGATGGCATTCCAAAAGACAAGAACAAAAGTATAAACGTCACTACATTTGGGGTTAGAGGACAAATTTCAAGATTCTTTTAATGGCCGTGCCCACACTAGTGGCAGCCATGTTTGTAGTTGGGAAGGCAACTGAATGTACTTTAATTAGGATCTTTTTTACATTGTTACTTTTACTTAGTTGTTATCTATGGCTACAATTAATGTAACGAAAAAGGTTCAAGCCCTTTGGACAGTATTTCAGTTACATCATGGCTTGCCATCTAAAGGGGGATGGAAGCCTGAATTAATGTCGGTTTGGACTTTTACCACCTAATATATGGGAATAGCTACATGGGAGTGACTGAAGTGCTAGTTATGGAAGGAGATACCAAGTACCAAGCCCTGTGTTTCATGCAAGCTGTGGGTGCTGGCACTGGTGATGAGGATGCTGTGGTGAGGAGGGGATGAGTACCGAGCCCTGTGTTTGATACAAGCCTGGATTGAGAGCTGGGTTTCATACCAGCTTGGGTGCTGCATCTGACGAGGATGCTAGGGCTGGGTTCGGGTGGGTGGTGAATGGGGTGGGGGTGGAGGGTAGGGGGTAGAGGGTGGGGAGGGGATCAGTACGGAGCCCTGTGTTTGTTACAAGCTGTGGGTGCTGCATCTGACGATGAGGATGGGAGAGGGTGGTGGTGTGGGGAGGGGATCAGTACGGAGCCCTGTGTTTGTTACAAGCTGTGGGTGCTGAATCTGACAATGAGGATAGGAGGGGGGGGGGGGGGGGGGGAGGGGATCAGTACGGAGCCCTGTGTTTGTTACAAGCTGTGGGTGCTGCATCTGACGATGAGGATGGTATGGGTGGTGGTATGGGGGGTGGTGTGGGGAGGGGATCAGTACGGAGCCCTGCGTTTGTTACAAGCTGTGGGTGCTGCATCTGACGATGAGGATAGGAGAGGGAGATGATGAACAAACAACAAACAACATATCCCTCCTGGTTTGTGGGAACCCAATGTTGCCACGGTTACCAAAGATGATGACTGAAACTGATGCTGAAACATCACGTATGCCAAACAACTAATTCCAATGATATACAGCCAGCGCAACAATCATGACGAATACTCAGATGATGGGAAGGGATGTAAGAAGAGGTCTGGAGCAATACTTACTTCAGTTCTGGGTAGACATTCTCTAGGAACCACTTAAATGGCTTACATTGCAACTGTTCCTTCAGCGCCAAACGTTTTGAAATACTGAAATAACAAAATCACACACATATGTCACAACACAAAAGCATCTGCAATTCTGTTTGCAGAAAGAGTGGATATCTTTGTGAAGAATTTGCTTGGGGCTTACTCTGAATGTTTTGAATAATTCGAATTCATTGATAGATTTGATTTGTAAATTGTAAACAAGATTGAAACAATCTCTGATTATCCAGGGTATTATTTACCCCCCAAAGCTGGTTTCCAAGGAGATTGCCCTTGGGTGATATCTGGCAACTGGGGCATGGGTGGCCCAGTCGTCTAAGGCGCTGCGATTCGCTGTGCAGAGTTGCGTCCCTATGGTACGCAAAAAAATCGATGATTGTGGGTTTCGAATCTGGTTCGCCCCGATTATGTTTCTAGGTTTGTCAGCACCATACACGTGCTCGTGAGTTTCACCGAAGTGGTAAACGTCTGAGACCTGCATCACTTCGGGCTTTCCTCCCACATTAAGCTGACATGCCGTGATATAACTGGGATACTGTTAAAAGCGGTATAAAACCCAACCCAATCACTCACTCACTCACTAACAAGCAACTGCATCACAAAACTCTGGAGACCATTGTGATGTCATCAGTTACATCATAATCAAATGACATCATTAACCTGAAGCTTGAAGCTGTATTGTTTACACTCAACACACTGGTTGTTACTGTTTACATACAGGAAAAGTTGAAAGATTTTGGATGATAAATAGAATCTCACCCTCGTGTCTTTTGATATCAATTAAATCAAAACTCGTTGATAAAAGTGTAAAAATCGCCAGCATGCCAAAGAGTTTCAGACATTTATCGACACAGTTGATATATTTAATATCAAAAGATACCCGGTGACATTCTCTCTATCTCAATTCTATAAAGATGAAGACCCTGGGACCATTCATCAGCAAAGTCTTAGCCTGAACCTGGTTTAAATGACATGACGCTATCAATAGACATCCAGTAAACACAGAGAGTGAGTGAGTATCATTTTAAGCCGCTTATAGCAATATTCCAGCTATATCACGACGGGGCACACAAGAAATGGGCTTCATACATTTACCCACGTGGGGATTGAACCAGGGTCTTCTGCGAGACTAGCGAATGCTTTAACCACGTGGCTACCCCACCCTCCTGTTTTCTTAACAGTCCATTGATTGGATTGAATATATTGAGAGCTTCCACAAACAAGACCACGGTTCTGAATATAGATGCATGCTGAACTTGTGTTCGGTAGACATTTTGATTGGTTGTTGATTTCAAGCTCATGTTCAAAATAAATTCTGTGCCAAGTAAGTGATAAGAGAGATACAGCTGTTGACATCACCCCCGAATCGAAACTATCCAGGATGCAAGTTGGTGGCAGGGTGAAAGTTCACACCAGATTATCCACTTGCACAAATCGCTGTTAGCGCTAAGATGATCTTAACTCCCATACTTTAACATAGGCTTACGATAGTCTTAGCGCTAAGATCGCTTTGTGCAAGTGGGCCCAGGTCAGTTCTTCAGTTCTATAAGTATACTTCATCTGCTTGCACTACTCGTCCCTTCGTGGTCCACACATGTACCTGGGATCTCCCCCAAACAACTACCTGGCCAGAGAACATTGGAAATAATTTCCATAGTCCCTAAGGTACTAATTGTAGGTTGAGAATCACTTACTCTCCAAATGGAATATTTTTGGCTGAGGGAACTGCTGCATAGTAGAACTGCTTATAGTCATCCATCCACACTTCAGCAGCACGGCGTGTGTTCCTGGCAAATGGAGACATCATCATCATCATCATCAACGTTATACTATTCCTTCTATGTAATTGTCAGATTTGTAATTCTAAAATATCAATGTCATGTTCGCCATGCTCAAATTGTTTTAACTGTGTGTGGTGTGGTGAGGTGTGGTGTGGTGCGGCGTGAAGTGGCTCAGCGTGGCATAGTATATGTGTCTTTTGTTCAGATGATAAAAAGACTGCGTTCTGCGACGTACCTAGCAAATACATTGCCACTCCCCCCTGGGAAGGTGTATGGGTGCTGCTTCCTGAACACATGTCCAACTCGACTGCATGGAATGATTTCTAGAGCACCATGGCACTGCCAGACTCGGAATGAGATCTCTGAAAAGGGAAACACAATGGTAGGATCAAAAGGACATACACAAATCCCAGGCAATCTTCTGCAAATCACTTATTGACTTAAGTTTCAGGACAAATATCCATAATTCCTTGTTGTCTTTATGTTTTTCTCTGAGTGTCAACAAGGACACTTAATACGATATATTTAGGGTCCATGGTGTCAAGTTAGGAATCCAACAAGACAGACCATCTTGGACTTACCGAGGTTCTCCCCGCCCCATACATCCATGTCCAAGTCATACTTTCCCAGTTCCTCAAACCATGACTTGTCAATGGCAAACAGTCCCCCAGCAATCAGGGGAGTCCTGCAATAAAACAGAGAAAATATGACATCTTATGCATAACATGTTTCAGAATTATCAAAATGTCTGGACCAGGAAATCTCCCGGGAGACTGTAACTGGTCAAGTCTGGACTATGCAGACCAGTAACTGTTCAAGTCTGGACTATGCAGACCAGTAACTGGTCAAGTCTGGACTATGCAGATCAGTAACTGGTCAAGTCTGGACTATGCAGACCAGTAACTGGTCAAGTCTGGACTATGCAGACCAGTAACTGGTCAAGTCTGGACTATGCAGATCAGTAACTGGCCAAGTCTGGACTATGCAGACCAGTAACTGGTCAAGTCTGGACTATGCAGAACAGTAACTGGTCAAGTCTGGACTATGCAGACCAGTAAGTGGAAGCTTGAGAACAGTCCACTCCATTTGGGTACAGTGGCACACAGCCAGCTCAGATGGCACATTGTCACAAGCGCAGCCTTTTTGCAAACAGTGGGTGAGTGAGTGAGTTGGATTTAACACTGCTTTTAACAGTATTCCAGTTATATCATGGCGTGTCAGCTTAATGTGGGAGGAAAGCCCAAAGTGATGCAGGTCTCAGACATTTACCACTTTGGTGATACCCACGAGCACGGGTATGGTAAAAAAACCATTTTACTTTGCTTCCATGTTAAATATATATTTGTAGCGACTTAGACTCAAAATATTTTTAAAAAAAGAGAAAACTGGGACTGAACTTTGTGTGAATGATGTGTAGATCTACTTACTTCAGTGATGACGTCATTGCATTGAAAATTGATTAAAACCAGCCAATTTCTATATGTTTATTTAATTGTTGAAAGTTGGGACTAACAAAAATTAGGGGGGACTGGTAATTTTCAGTGTTGCCAGTCCACCAGGACAAGCAGTTTCTAAAGCCAGCGGAACACTGATTGAGTGAGTGACCTATCAACAACACTGTCTGTCTATTAAGTGCAGACAGTGGCTAGTGGCTGGTAGTGTGAGCGGCCATCATGCCATACTGCAAGGACACAGAGCCAGTCCAGTCCCAGATGAAGTCTTTCTCGCTGGCCACAATCCAAGAACTATCTATGCATACTACACAAAATAATTTAAACAACACCTGATTTTTCCATATGATTACAGTTAATCTGTTATGAAAAAATCAGGTGTCGTTTAACTTCTTTGGTGTAATATTCATATCAGCACCCAGTGTGGCCATCCGATCCCCAATATAGGCTCCTGCTACAGGTAGAGGTGCTCGGGACCTGTTCTGCCCCTTGGGGTGCTGTTGTAAGTGGAGGTGCATGACCTCGCACCCGAGGGTAGGTATCAGTGTGCTCCTTGCGTTACCTAATGGCTGAGATTGGATCTGTGGTTCTCTTATTGCGTTCCTCTGCCGTCATGTAATCCCACTTGAACACCAGGTTCCAGTCAAAGCCACCCTTCAAGTCCGCCGAGGCTCCAATGTAGTCGAAGTTGTCCATACTGATGACGTCAATGATGGGGCTCACAACACGTGTGCGATCCTACAAAGGTAAAGTTCAGCTGTTACCCACACGATTATATTAAAATGTCATTACCAATGAAGAAAGAGTTTATAATCCATTTGGAAATAAAAGGCAAATATCAATTTCCTAAAGTCTGTCATTAAAATCAGGAATATATATTCATGACTACTGAGTTGATGCCGGTCAGGCTGAACGGACACTAAGATCTGATACCTTAATGTTACCCTGGCTGCATGTAAGTAAGTTGTTAATAATTTTAACATTAAAAACTTTTAAAAAATCAATTCAGAATTTAAGGTAATGTTTTTATAACATGTTTCCGTATAATGGCGAAAAAAAGAGAATTCCCCATCTCTCGAAATGGACATCTGGTTCTTAAACTGCCGTACAGATTTCGGTCGATTGCAGGATTTGCAAACCATGTGTACCACCAACTCGGCGTCAACAGATATTTGCTCAATCTTTTCATGTATGTAATCAAGGTGCTCATGTGATTTGATGCACTTCACGAAGTAAGACTCATTTTATCACAAAATAGAGTTTGATTATCAATCAGATCATCTTGACAGGGCGCTTCCATTTTGTTTAAAGCAAATACAAGTGATACTTATGAAAGATGGAATCAATGGTCAATAGGAGAGACATAGATGGGACATAACTTGTAATAGCCACTAGTGGCGCTATGATCGAGCCCAGGAATTCCAGCCTATTTGGCAAGGATGGAACTGGACTTTTAAAGTCAGTTAACTCCCTTGCCTCTGGAAGATGAGAATTCCCTGACATCATCATTATCTCCTTGTAATGGGACACACACGTCAGTGTGGCACACCTGTATTGTATTACACATGACATAAAGACATTTGACCTTACCTCTGCCACTCGGAGCAGGAGGGGTTCCAGCCAGAAGGCGTTACACTCGCAATGACTGTCCAAGAATGTTAAGATGGCACCCTTGGCTGCATCAGCACCTCGCACTCGGGACCGGATCAAACCTGCATCACCAACCATGTATTGTATTTGGCAGGAATCTGCTATTAACAGTAAATTCAACCAATCCGAGTAAGTGATTGTGTTTCACACCAACGGTATGATCACCAAACATAAACTGTACGTTGCGATGGATCTATTTGCAGAACAAAAGCTAACTGGCCGAACAAGTGAATTTCCGCCAAGTCAGCAATATTCCAGATATATCAGAGAGATACCAAGTCTGGACAACCCAAACCAGTGACTGACAGCATGAGCACAAACCACCCCATTGGGGCACAGTGACACACTATTACATTGTAACATTCTGTTCCTCATTTACTGCTAATACAGATAAACTATAGCAACATGAAAGAAAGCAAGATCTGTATCCCCTTAAGTCTTACCCTCTCGTTTCTTATTATGAATGACCTTGACCTTCTGAATGACAGCCAGTTCATCGCCGTCAGAAGCTGCAGACGGAATGGAAACAATAACACTTTAAGAGCATGGTTTTATAAGATTTAATAATATTTAACCTCTAGCTGTCATTGTGACCACCCAATCAACATTTGAATCTGTCTTGGAAACAAACATAACTTACAAGTGTTGGGATCCATTTCAACAATTCAGATCAGCCAGTGACATTTATCTAACAGCTGAACGACTAGTGTTCAGTAATAATTACCGTATTCGACGTAATAAGCGCACAGGGCGCTCTCAAAATTAGAAATAGGGGGCTCTTATTAAAATGTTATTTTGGTGAAAAAAACAGAGTTGAAAGATAAATTTTGTGGTTTATGCTGAAAGCCTGAAATGTTTATGTACGACAGATATATTTTTCCAGAATTAAATGCCCATAATTAAGGGTGCATATAACACACGAGTGCGTATTATACACGAATAAATAAGTCTTGTGTACATTATCAATCGGAAGGGATGCTAATTGGGATTGTTCACTAGCCAATATCTTAGAAAATGTTGCCGTGGGCGCTTATTAGAGCGGGGCGCTTATTACTTCGAATACGGTAAGTCTTCTTGTCAGGCAATCAGGTCAAACGGCAATGGAAATGTGCTTCATCTAACTTCCATCCTAAAGTGCTTTTCAGAACCATTAGAGACAGAACCACTATTCAATCTTGAATTGAGATAATTCATTGCGTATTAGAACATCACTATGCAACATAAAATCAAGATTCATACAAAAATGACATTTCCTCTTCCACAGAGATCTTATTAGTGTCATTTACAAACATACTTACGATCATCACTGAAGTCGTCTACAAGGATGATTTCTTCTATCAAGTGTGGGGGGCTCTTTCGGAAAACGCTGAAAACGCAGGTAAACTTCTATCACCAGATTCAGAGGTGAGGTGAGGTGAAATGGGGTTTAATGTTGTGTTCAAGATTATTGCACTTACATACCGACAGGCATGGACGTGTGTGTGGCTGCTTGTACTAGTCCAGACTGATGCCGATTTTATAGTGCTTGCCCACTGAGATACCAATTCAACATGAATACCCCAGTCAGAAAGTGTATACTGACTCCGAGCCGAACAGTCCTTGTTTTAGCCCCTTAATGCCAAGCGCCAGACAGGGTAACAACAAGTACCATTTTTTAACGTCTTTTGGTATGAACCGGCCAGGGATCAAACCCGCTCTCTGGGAGGACGCTCTACCACTAGAACACAGAGGCGGTCCCAGAGTCAGAAAATCAATCTCACTGATCACTTGTCCATTGGTCTAGTTTATGTCCACATCAATCACACTGCTGTGCAGTGATAACATCATAAATATGCCTCGTGTCAATATCGGTATCAGTTGGAAGCAGCTGTCAACACATTGATGTAACACGACTCTAGGGCTGGGACGAGTTCGAATTAACTACCCGGGTACCCACCCCCCTATTACTCAACCCTACCCGGGTACCCACCCCCCTATTACTCAACCCTACCCTGGTGTCCTTCCCCTATAACTCAACCCTACCCGGGTACCCACCCCCCTATTACTCAACCCTACCCATCCGACCCGGGTACCTGAGTTACACGTCCCAGCCCGATACGACTCTCTATGATCCGGGTTGGCAGGGCCAATCAGGCCAGTAGAATGATTCGGTGACAACACTCAAAACACAAAGTGTACAACAACCTACCTGACAATTGTGCGGAGTAGTGCCGATCGTGCCTCATTATGGAAAGTGATGATAACGGATGTTGTTGGTAAGTTCTGTCTCCATCCCATCTGTCGACATCTGAAACAAAGTGGGACGTTCTCATCATCTAAACATGACAGCAGCGTCACTTAACGATTATCATCCACACACGAAAACAGCGTCACTAAACGATTATCATGATTATCATCTACACATGACAACAGCGTCACTAAACGATTATCATCTACACATGAAAACAGCGTCACTAAACGATTATCATCTACACATGACAACAGCGTCACTAAACGATTATCATCTACACATGACAACAGCGTCACTAAACGATTATCAATATACCAGACCTGTATGACACTTGTGTCCTTTCTTTATAAAATGAGATTGTCTGGTTCAGACTCGATTTATTGACAGACTGCCGTCAGATAGCTGGAATATTGCTGAGTGCAGCGTTAAACCAAAAAAAACCGAACAAACAAACTGTACAAAATGAACCAGTATGTGGACTTTAGAGTGGTTTTGGTGTATCAACTATTTGCATGTGTGCTTCAAACAAATAATAAAACGTGGCAAATACTTCAATTGTGTAAGTATGGCTTCAAACCACTTTCAGCAACGTTCCAGCAATACCTTAGCGAGGCACACCAAGAGTGTCATCATTATCTGTCGGCCATTTGCAAAGATCTGCACATGTCCGAAACTGATACACGTCAACATGTTCATCAGTAGTTTCATCATGTTAAGTTTTCCAAATTTTGATCGAGAACTGTGTTAACATATTTTTCAAGCTAAGTCTGAAATGGAAGTCGCCAGGTTAAAACGAGTGCCGTAAAGCTCGAGAAAGTTGCTTTCTAATTGGCTGATGTCGACTTCCTGTTAGTCTTTCAGTGGTCGTTCAAAGTCCTCAAAAGATCGTTCTGACGTGACCCGTAATGGGATGTCCTCAGATCTTTGTTTAGCAGCAGCAAGAACTTAGATCAGATTTTAATGAGATTGACCCTCATCCCTTCTGATATCAAATATATCAACATTCATCGATAAAAGTAAAATACTCCTTGATAAGCCTTGGCATTTTAAACTTTTATTGACTCATTAAATATTGATATATTTGATATCAAGAGTATTTGAAAGGCTTCTTGGCTAGACACTGTGTATCTATGAATACTTGTGAATCAATAGTCACTTGTTACTTCACACAAAATCAATATACATGATATATTGTGGATAAAAAACGAATGTAATCTTTGATGAGCATTTGATCATATTATTCATCAATTGATACTATCACTATCTCACCATGGAACCCATGTCAACTGTTCCTATCTTGACTTGTCATTGATCATGTTGATGTATTAATATCGGATCATGATCACTGATAGTTTTATCGATCGCTACACCCTCCGTCCAGTGCATGTAGGAGCAGGGTCACCATGGTCTACACATGAGAACAAACCCAGAGCTCCAGATAAGCTTTTGGTGTAGTGAGTATTTTACCCATGCATTTTAAAATCATTGGGTATCAGTAATTCTATCTGGGTATTCAAATTTCTGTTACCCACTAGTTTTTACACATGTGGGTATTTAAGTTAAATATTAAAAAACACTATTCATCTAGTCCCTGCAAGCTGGTGTCGTGTGGGTTCAAGAGCTTTGTAGGACTAAAAAATACCACGATACTTCCCCAAGAAAGTGTGATGGCAAATGATCATGATGTAAGTGTCATCGTGGAGTTTGGCAAGGTTGACGGAATGCCTGTTTATGATTTAAAAATAAGTTTCTGATTTGCTAATCGAATACGCAGGGTTACTTCACAATATTTTGATGATAAGCACAAGTCTGTAATGTTCAATGCGTATTTGATACGCTTGTATTTTATTTTACTGCGTATTTCTGCATTTCTGATGCATATTTTACGCAGCTACGCAGCTTATCTGGAGCTCTGAAACCTACATGCCCTTCCCACAATCTGACACACAGTTGTACAATCAATATGGGCTGACCAACTCATATTCGGAGGGGAGCCGATTTTTTTTGGTTAAAACAATAATCTGTACCTAAAATGCTGGAATAAATCTGTTGTTCACCAGTTGTAAACAAACAAACAAAATGGTAACTTGACATACTAGATGTTCTGAAAATGTGTTGTTGGTCAAAAAGAAAATGGTTCGCTCCTTTTTTCAGTGAAAGTGTTTTATGTCTTCAAGTACAGATTGATAACATTTTCTGTCTCAAACAAAAAATGTCTCCACTTAAAAAATTGAAGTCTCATAGCTGTGAAAATGGTGACTGCACATTTACTGTTTCTTGGTCAGAAGCAAGAAAATCTGATTGGTTACTTCAGCCACAAATCCTCAGTCTAGCATAAATCTTATCATGATATTACTGACACAAGATGGTCACAGATACTATTTTCTTGACAGTTCAATTTCATTGTGTTAACACGGTCACTTGATGTGCATATAATCATGGTAATCAGTGGACCCCTACAAACGATTACCTGGAAGTTAATCCAGAAAACTACCAGCCCATGTTGACCATGTTGACTTAGTAACTTGTTGAACTTGTAATGACGAAGTAACAAGATAAATAAATAATCAGTTTATGAGATCGCGATACACTTGAAATAGAACAGGAACTAATAGAGTTACCTCCCATAATCATGATATTGGCAGAAGTAACAGCGCCACCTGTAAGCATGGCAGAAGATGAGGATGTGGTAGCTGACGACGCCCCGACAAAACTGTTACATTTAATAACCATCCCTTCATTTAAACCTGTTTTGTTCTTGTGGTTTCTTGGTTAAAGGTTTGAGTGAGTGAGTGAGTGAGTGAGTGAGTGAGTGAGTGAGTGAGTGAGTGAGTGAGTTGGGTTTAACACCGCTTCTAACAGTATTACAGTTAGATCACGGCGTGTTAGCTTAATGTGTGAGGAAGCATGAAGTGATGCAGGTCTCAGACGTTTACCATTTAAGTGAAACCCACGAGCAGGGGTATGGTGCTGACAAACCTAGAAACATAACTGGGATTCGAACCCACAATCGTTTCTGGCGTGCCCAAGGGACGCAACTCTGCACAGCAAATCACGGCGCCTTAGACAGATGGGCCACCCATACCTTCTTAAGGGTTTGAGATAATAATTAATACATGTATGAAGAAAGAGGTTTTAGAGCTGTATTTCAGTGAATTTCATCATTTCTTATTATTTGACGTGGTGTATCGTGATACCAGTAGTATTGTCAGTCCGTATACCAGTCGATAATCAGCTCTAATATCAAAGTAATAGATCAGATAGGTCCCCAGTTCTACTGTACTCACAGCTGATGGCGTGTATCCGGGACATCCCGGTTGGATTTGGTGTTGTCACTGGCGAGCTGGTTAAACTTGTTTCTGGCATAGTTGTCTTCCCCTGGCCGAACCCGCTTCTTATCTACATATGCCTTTTCGTCATACTCCTCCCAGGGCACATCGTTCGGACCATCCTCCAGATAATCCTTCACTTTACTATGATCTATAGGTTTAGGCACTTTATGTCTTTTTTTTGGTTTTTGAGTAGGTATCAACTTTTCTTCGATTTTTTTCTTGTGTGTGTCATCTTTGGGCTGTTTAGGTGGTGTGATGATTTTTTCCTTTTTGGCCACCACAAGCGTGTCATCATTCACGATGACTGGACCGATCTCATTTGGGAAGACATTTTTGGGTAGGAGCTTATTTCCCTCACTTCCTGTCTGCAACACAAAATCAACTTTCGTTACACATAGATACACTCCATGATAAGCAAATACACAACGCAAACAAGAAATAAATCAGTAGACTCTAAATGCCATTCATCCAATATTTATCATTTTGATTTTTTAAATGCATCTTAAATGACAACTTATTGATATTTACATTATTAGAAAAATGGTGTCTGAAACATTTGAAGCTCACCTACAATTAAAAAAAAATTAAAACAAGAAAAGGGCATTATCACTATCCCCGCCATATAGAGTAATATTTTTTATCCTATATAGTAGGGAACAAAAACTATAAAAAAGAGTCCTATGAAGGCTTAACAAGAGATCGCTTTGTGTCATCAGGAATATGATTAAATGTGAAATTAACACACACTAAAGACCGGAACTCTGGAAAGAAATAATTTTCAGCACCGATTGTCTTGACAGGTATCTCATAGATAAACATGCAAGTTTCATTCATGTAACATCAGTACTTTGAAAAAAGATGTCCCAAATGAAGTTGACCCCACGGCAAACACCATGCACGAAGTTGAAAAGCATCAGGTGTAAGGGCCATAAGTCTTCAACAAGATAATTTTCGGAACCCTTTTTCGAACCTAATCTTGACAAGTGTCTCTAAGATAAGCTTGCAAAGTTTCATTCATGTGACGTCAGCAGTTTCTGAGAACAGTCCGTATTGCAGAAACCATACACTTAGTTGAAAAGCACCTAGCAAGGGCCATAACTCTGTAAGAATTAATTGGAGACACTAATTTTCAAACTCATTTGAGATGATGACCAGTAATATCAGTGTGTAAATATTTCTCTAACTTAGATAGTATTTGAGAAACATTTCCCCTTTGAGAAGCAGACGGACAGAAGATGGACGGAGGAATGGACGAACAAACTCCGTTCCTATATCCCCGCACCACTTTGTGTCGGGGATAATAAACTTAGGTATTATAGCAAGCTAAGCTATAAACATGATAAATAGTTTGAGCAAGGACAAGAAATGATTAAATGGTCTTCATTCATCAATAAAGATTTAATTGCAAGTTTATTTCAACATATCACTTTTTTTTTGGTGTTCATACACCCTGTAATAAATCACATATATTGACAGACCATCATGAATCCCGGCCATTGATCAGGGATAGTGGTGAACAAATCAGAAAAAAACTGAGCTGAACAATGCTAAACAAATCACTGAGCAAACGTCTTCTAAACCATACTGAAAAATGTGACTTGCCTTATCTGAATCATGCAGTACTTTGAATTCACCATGAGATACATCTCATAAAAATCGTTCATGCAAATATCCCACAAAACATCAGGAAACAGACCTGCAGTTGATTTAGACCGTTTCTCAAGCCAGTCCCTACCATGAATCGTCAACTTCTAAGGCATCGATCACACTTAAACTACCATAACAGACTGATAAATGTTACGCAAAGTTTATGCATCGCAGCTTAGCTCGAGTTTAGCTCGAGAACTATGCCTAGTCAGGCCAACATTATTTACAATCCAATTGAAAACAGTTCACCATGGACAATGATCAATATGTTTATGAAAAACAAAATATTGAAATAAATATGACAAAATGACGAAAAGCATGTATCCCAAATACAGATGCATTAATCACATCTAGTACACAAATACAGATGCATTAATAATATTTGGTACACAAATACTGATGCATTAATCATATTTGGTACAATGTATATTTGAAAGAAGGCGTTATTTTCAGACATTGTGTTATTACAACACATATTGGGAACATAATGGCACAATGTGAAAGTGAAATAATAATATTCAACTAAACATGCTTCTCATGCATTCCAGACTGACGCAGAAATGTGCACATCCTTTGCTGCAGGTCGTTACTGTAAGTGGAAGCGTCCTGCATAACAACTTCAACCTTGACCCACTCCATCTTTTATGAGATCAGTTAATTTAAGTAAAGCTCTCAGACAATCCACTTGCCTCTTTGCAAGCAGCACTCTATTTTCACAAAATGGTCGGTGTAGTGATTTTTCTAAAAACTTGAGCCCGGCCTAGGTGGTAATGTTGATTGAAAAAATGATTTCCCTGGAAAATGTCAAAAGGGCAAATGCTGGGGCTGGCTAGAAAGGCTTGACATTCTATCAAGGCTAGTCAATCTCATCCCCTCCTTCCATGGACACCCTAGTTAAACAATATTTATTTCATTTTGCATATGGAAGATCGATCAACAGGATAATGGAAGCGCATGTGAAATGTGGACATCATTCCTGAAAAAACCCCATTTAGACCAAAATGTGAATTTATACAAAATACTGGCCTTCAAATACTTATGTACAATACCGTACCGAACGGAACCAAGTTCCATGAATCTCTAAGATATTGATTCTGTGTCATGCAAGTTCTTGAGAACAAGCCCACCCTTGCCTGTCAGAGGATGAAGAAAAGTGGGTGAAATTAAGTTGTGGGTCCTCGAGGTCTTGAGGTGTGCTGGACCATCATAATGTGAATCTGGGGAACCTACAACTGTAACTTATTAACCAAGTTAACATGAGGGTATGGGCCCCATTACGTTCAGGTTAATTTCAAACACTAAAGGGGGCTTATTCTGCCTGGGAATCCTTATGGAGTGACAACTGAAAAGTGTACTTTGGGGTAAAAGTAACTGAACAATGCCTGCCAGCAGAATTAGACTTGACACAAAGCAGGCCACCAAACTACCGAGCAAGAATGACTGCCAACATTGACACAACGCAGGCCCAAAACTCAGAGCAAGAATGACTGCCAACACAATTAGACTTGACACAAAGCAGGCCTCCAAACTACGGAACAACAATGACTGCCAACATTGACACAATGCAGGCCTCCAAGCTACGGACCAACAATGACTGCCAACAGACTGGACACAATGCAGGCCTCCAAACTACAGAGCAACAATGACTGCCAACAGACTTGACAAAATGCAGGCCTCCAAACTACAGATCAAGAATGACTGCCAACAGACTTGACACAATGCAGGCCTCCAAACTACCGATCAAGAATGACTGCCAACAGACTTGACACAATGCAGGCGTCCAAACTACGGAGCAAGAATGACTGCCAACATTGACACAATGCAGGTCTCCAAGCTACGGAGCAAGAATAACTGCCAACAGACTTGACACAATGCAGGCCTCCAAACTACGGAGCAACAACGACTGCCAACAGAATTAGACTTAAGACAATGTAGGCCATCATAATACAGAGCAACAATGACACAATCACAATACAAAGTGCAGCCAGGGAGAGCAAACAAAGAGCCACTACAAGGCTACGATATCAGGATATTCATACATCCAAGCTTCACCAGGAACAGTCTTATAATTAATGGGAAGCATGTTTGCATGCAGCTGTTTTTCTTACTCTGACACACCCATCCATCCTACCTTCATCTAATTCCCAAAGTCACTACTTCGCCTTACACATTCCTTCTCCAAAAGCCTGTCAAAACTACTTTTTTTTGTAGAATGAGACAAACATAGCTGGAGCAAAGTAACGCATCAATAAAAGTCAGTGTTTCTAATAACGTAAGCATCTGACTGCGACTTTTCTTAAGATTTCCGTGAAATCTCCTCTGAGGAATTAGCAGTGACTGGGTCCTGCAGTGCTGCGACTATTTGCTGGCAGACTCAGCACTGTGATTGATGAAAGTATTTGCAAACACATCAATCTGCTTGGCAATTTTTCCTCACCTCCATTAAACTAGCTTTGGCCATTTCAGGACAAATTAATCTGAAACAACTCCTCTCTCAAACTCTCTATGACCTTCTGAAAGAAATGGTTTTATTGGTAAATGCCATTTGCAGTCTTCGAGAGAGAACAGAAGTAAAAATGGGCTGAAGTGATTGAGGAGATGGCGGCTGGAGATTTCTGTTGCATTTCTGCAACCTGGGTCTTTACTACCAGAACGGCAAGATCTGTGACGAAATATCTCGAGTGACCAAAGAACATTAGCCTTTGTCCAGACCTTTACCGTTACCATGGTTACTATAGAACATAAGTAAGTTTCCCCTTTGCTACCTGGTTCCAGCATGCATAAAGTGAGGATGGCGAGGGATTGAAACTGTGAACAATATCTAAGACACACCATGGCAATTCAGCTTGATTCGAAAACTTCCAGTAATGTACTTCCAAAATGTTTGTGATTTGGTGAGTGCGTACTGCATTATGCAGCCTTTAGCAACTGTCCTGCCACACTGCAGCAGGAGACATTGGGCCGTAACTACACTGAACCCATGTGGGGAATCAAACCCAGACCTTCGATGGGATGAGAAAACAACTAAACCACTGCCCTAAGGACAGCAGGGGCTGATTATGAAGCTGACAGACCTTGGTTCACATCAGTACGAATCTGAGATTCAAACCACCTATCAGGTATCAGTTAACAAAATATACTTCCGTCATCAATTGTAACACAGATTATTTTAATAAGCTTTGGTCAAGCTGTCATGCTTAATCATGTTAATTTCTTTCCATATATTCTTATGCAAAACCGTGTAAATGCTCTCAAAACATTAAAAAATTACATAAAAAACCTATCAGCTATTCTTGGCATGTCTGAGAGCATTAGCCTATCAGGTCATCCATCAGGTTTTACCGAAATAGTTAAATCCTTCATTGGACACAAATTTCTGGGCTCGATTGCAGCACTACCAGTGGCTATTACGAGTTATATCCCTTCTATGTCCCTCCTATCAGATTCCACCTCTCATATCACTTGCATTTGCTTCAAACAAAATGGTGGCGCCCCATCAAGACATTCTGTTAGCATGGTTAGTTTATCAAAATCCATAATGTAATCAAAAAGGTCTTTCTTCATCAAATCACGTGAGCGCCTTGATTATAAACATGATAAGATTTGGAAAATGTCTGTTGACATTGTGATGGCGGCACACAAGCTTTGCAAATCCTGCATTCGACTGAAATCTACACAGCAGTTTACAAACCAGATATCGATTTCGTTATGCGATTTTGATTGGACTATCCATAGACTCGTTAGTCCAGCCAAAATATAACTCTATAATTCCAGCCTAGTTCAGCAAGGGTGGAAACTGGACATTTATAGTCAGTCAACTCCCTTGCCTCGGGAAGACGTATCCTGCACACTCTTTGCCAACTCAGTGTGGGATTTGAGTGTTGACAGTCATATAGTGAGTGAGTTGGGGTTTTCACTGATTTAACAATATTCCAGCAATATCTCAGCACTTTATCGCGAGGCTACCCCACCACCCTTGGTCATACACAGTCAAACTTCTTTATCATGATTCATTTCAAGTTTGGATATAACTCTGTGATATCTTTATAAACAAAGATAGGAAACAGAAGAATATGCCACGATCACCTTCTACCATAGATCTGAATGACAATGTATTTCAAAGTCTCCTGAAATACACAGAATTATATAGGGTTTTTAAATTGTCAGCAGACAATATGGTCCATCCTGGTGATTGTATCCACAACACTATTGAATCCAGTATGCTTAGTTTGTTTGTTTGTTGTTGAACACAGCACTCTCAATATTCCAGCTGTATTTGACGGCGGTCTCCAAATAATCAAGTCTGGACCAATCCAGTGATTGATAAAATGAGCATCGATCCACGCAGTTGGGATACGATGACATGCATGAACAAAGTCAGCAAGTCTGACCACCCGATCCTGTTAGTCGCCCCTTACGACAAGCATAGTCACCTGGTTGTCAAGCATGGGTTGCTGAAGACCTATTCTTACCCGGATCTTCACAGGTTGATCCACTATGCATTATGATAAAACACAAATACCACTTATTAATTTTATTATGCAATCTCTCTTTACATGGCAGGCTATTCAAGAACATACAGTGCGAGCCATCTTGTCACTTCAGTTCATATCATGCATGGCTGAATCTGTACATGATGTATCAGTAGTGCCAGGGGTGTTTATATACACACCCATTCATGCATGTAACACACCCAGTCATGTCCATACACCATCCGTATCTCTATACATGTATAGCACTTCATGAAATACTCACACCCCGGTCAGTTCTGGGGCTGTGATGACAACACTATGAGGCGAATACCATACGTATCATGAATATAGGGTTATGAATACGAATATTTATTCACAAATACAATAACAAATCAGCAGTTGATGTATTAATTCATTATATTCAGTGAAACAATAACAAAATGCATTATTTGACATGGTTTGACCATGTTGACAGTGTTAATTATTATTATACTATACATTTAAATACAACACTTATGCAGGTATTAGAATCTGCTCCAATGTGACAATGACCAGTGGCCACTTTACCGTCAAACTAAAAACATAGGCGTTTTGTCTTTGAAAAAATCTACGTATGCATATAATAGTGAGTGAGTCAGTGAGTTCGGTTTAACACCGCTTTTAACAGTATTCCAGTCATATCGCGGCGTGTCAGCATAATGTGGGAGAAAAGCCCAAAGTGATGCAGGTCTCAGACGTTTACCACTTCGGTGAAACCCACAAGCACGGGTATGGTGCTGACAAACCGGGGTGAAGTGGGATTCGAACCCACAATCATAGGTTTATGGCGTGCCCAAGGGACGCAACTCTGCACAGCAAATAGCGGCGCCTTAGACAACTAGGCCACCTGTGCCCCCTGTATGCATATAATAAGTTCAAATGGATATTCTTAAGTACAGGTTATGTAAATGCGTATGACTGCATATTCATGGTTGCAAAAAAAAGAGTGATCGCTCGCGACAATGCTATACCTTTGGGGTTCAAATAATTGATGAGCGTTATAGACAATCAGCCGTTTAACGAGGTGGAGTTTTAGATGACCAGCATAACAGACTAGTACTGCGTGACCTGTACATGTTCCATTTCCATATATCGTGTTAATGAATAACAGACGGGTTCAAGTAAATTTTGGGGGTAAATATTCGTCTTTAGTGACCACTGTGACGATTCGGTATAAATCCTCATACCCTTGTCAAACAAGGCTTACTTGCTTAATAATGGTATAAGGATCTATACCGAAACATTGCCTTTACGGTAAATAAAGAAATTGTTATCCATACATAATCTCTCCTTTGTCATTTGTCAAATTCAAATTAATGCCTGTCAAACAATTCAAATATTGAATGGTATTTGAGTAATTCTCTGGAATATTTTAAAATATTATGGAAAACAAAACAATTCAAAATTTTCAAAAATCCCTAGTAAGTAAAGCACACGTTTAGCATATGCCTTACAAGTATGTTAAGTTTTGGGATCAAGTATTAAATGGTTTCCGAGGTATGACTGATGGAAGGAGGGTCACCACCCACTCCTATCCCTTTGCGCTTCCATGTTAATGGCGTGGGATAACAACAGGCTTCACATGTTCCAATGACACAAGTGCTACCTGATGCCAAGCTATGTCCGTGTTAATGATAGATCTTATACATTCGAATCACAATCGTGGGTCCATACCACACAATGTTCATTAAAAACAACAACAGTTAGGCGTCAGTTTCACTAGAGCTCTACAAACAGCTGGGACTCAAATTAACTCCCGAGGTGTTGTCATGAAGCCAGCTGAACTGTTGATTAATGCCACTAACATTCGACTCATTGCCTCTGATCTTGTCGGCACTGATCGAAGACACTTGGCCAATTGATAGAAAGGAGGACCTGTGTTCCCTCGAACAATCTCAAACAGTGGCCAATTATTGAAAATCAAAGTTTTCACTCTTGTTGCCATGTGAGGGTTTCACTTCTCAGGATTTGCTTCCATAGTAACCATAGTAACCTTTTGATGATTTTAATTAAAGGCAGTTGGGGAAATCTGGTCTTGAGAAAAGCTGTCACTGTTAAAAACTCAGGTTAGTTTAAGTATAATCTCTTTCCCAACAATCTTGAAAGAACCAACTTTAGGAATTACTTTTTCATTCTCAACTACGTGTTCAGTTCTGTTGGGTGATATACCCAATACTATGGTTTCAAGACAAGCAGATTTCCAACAATGTCCAATATTGCTAAACACTGCCAAGACAAAAACAATACCGGTACTCCAATTTCAACCAGTGATGGATCTAGGAGTTGGCTGATCGAGGCCATTTGGGACCTTGTGTTAAAAAACTCATAAAACACAGGAAACACAAAACAAAAGCATGTTTCCGTTATGGTAGCCTTCTTTTTAACAAAGTCTTGGACAACAATAAAGAACAAACAAATATCCTTATATTGGTTGACTTTTCATTTGTGTTACTTGAAACCATTTTTTACAGACATGACTATCAAGATGGAGTTGAGTTCACCTTTGAAATATCAACTGAAACATGAAATAGAAATGGTGACGGAAATATTAGCACTTATTAAACTTTATTTTTAAAATATTATTTAAATAATTCATTAACAATTTAATTAAGATTTTTTTTAATAACACATTCATAATGTCCCAATTAAGCACAGAGTAAGCAAAAATTGTGTCAAGTTTCCGCAATTGTAAGATTTCACAATATAAACTTACCTATTCCTTTTTATTTTCACCATTTACATAATCGGAAACGTATTACAAAAAGAATTCTAAACAATATCAATTACCATATTCGATGTAATAGGCGCCCAGGGCGCTCTCAAAATTGGAAATAGGGGGCTCTTATTTGAATATTATTTTGTTGAACGATAAATTTCGAGGTTTATGCTGACAGCCTGAAATGTTTATGTACGACAGATTTATTTTTCCAGAATTTAATTGCCCATAATTAAGAGTGCATATAACACATGAGTGCGAATAAATAAGTCTTGTGTACATTGATCAATCGGAAGGGGTGCTAATTGGGATTGTTCACTGGCCAATTTATTAGCAAATATCGCCGTTGGCGCTTATTAGAGCGAGGCGCTTATTATGTCGAATACGGTATCACCTTTTTTCTGATAAAAGTTTGAAAGCTCCGAACATCCATATATATTACAGTAGCCTTTCCAGGGGAATATTTATAGTCAAAGAGTCTTTATTGGATAGAAATTGGTTTCTAATGAAGCTTTATTGCAGTAATATGCTATAAGGATCGTGACTGGTCAAATTCAAGCACGTGACCTAAGACAGCCAATCAGATTACAGCAACGGATACCGTCCTTGTGTATGATAATTTTCAGATTTTAATGAAAGATTTTGGTTAAATCGTGTTGTTCTGAACGTCTTAAGCACTCTTACACTCAGAAAGTATGAGCAATCAGTTCATATTTATGGGGATTTATGGGGTAAGCTTGGAAATTTCAGATTTCTGTGCACCAGTGCCGCAAGGGCACGCTCTAGATCCATTACTGTTCAACACACATATTTTGTATACTTATTATGTTCCATAAATGGGAAAGAAGAATTCTTGCTCTTACCATTCCAAGAGGAATTGGGTCCTCAAGAATGAGTGAGTTAAAATTTAAAATTGCATCCACCATATTGGCAGCCATTGCCCCAAAATTGTGTCCACCAGCCCAAACTTGGCTCAAAGTATCAACTCCACTAGATTTTGATGATAATATGGACTATCATAACTCAGGTTCCTGGACCAATCCGAATTTCGAACTGACAAAAGTCCCAGACTGATATCGTGACCATAACTCTTCAAAACAGCCACTTCAGAAGACTTTAATAATTCAACCCTTAAACCATGATAACTGTCAAACCGGATGTCCTAAGGAAGAAATCCTAAAACCTTCCTTAATAAAATATCACCTAGAGGTTTTGACAGCTCCCCCAAGGGAGCATGCTATTGCATAAGCTGGTGCCAGACAAAAACCATCAATTACACTGTAGTCGTGAGTCAGACATCTTGTTTATTGATGGAATCTTCCAAAGTGATTAAACGCTTGTTAGTGGTAGTCACGTTGACACGCAAAAGGGATCTATGATCTAACATGAAATTAGATCACTGAAGAAATCATGTCTGTCTTAATGAGAAAATCAATACTGAGTTCATCCCCAATATTTACCACTGAAAACAAAGACAAGATCAGAGACCCTTCAGACTTCATGCACAGGAATATCTTCATCAATCCACGAAAGCAGTTTTATGTATGTCTTTTGGTGATAACACATCTTGGCAGCGAGAAACAGGAAATGAGAGGCTTCCTGGGAATTGTGGGTTTTTTGGCTATACTATTTAGATAGATATTGACATTATGGCAGACTGGTTTGGTATCCACGACTTCCACCTCTAATTTCGAACACTGAGTGAATATTTACGTGAGTGAGTTGTATTTAACACAGCTGTAAAATAAACCCTGCAGTTTCATCATGTCTGTCTATCAGCTTAATGTGACACTGGCTACAGACGTTTAGCACCCTGACACAGACACATTACTTACAAATGCAATATCATTATTGGGAGAATCTAGGGGACAAACCAGGAGCATGGGGGCATGCTTGCACAAAGCGATCTTAGCACTATTGTAAGCCTATGTTAAAGTATGGCAGCAACGATCATCTTAGCGCTAAGATTGCTTTATGCAAGTGGGCCCAGATCCTGTACGGTCGTTGGATGCAACTCTGTTTGCCAAATGTTCAAGTTAGCTTGTGTAAATATCGTGAATATATATATATATACTACTCAAACATCAGAGCTCCAGATAACTTTTTGAGCAATTGGATTTTCACTCTTGGGTTTCTATTTTAATTGGGTTATTACATTTTTCATTGGGTAACCAATATTTTTTCACTCATCTATTCATCACTCTATTGGGTTTTTCCCAAAATGAGTGAATATTTTAATATTTAAAAAAAAATGAAGTCATGTTTAAGTGTATATAACTGTTCGAAATATATAGGCTTGTAATTGTCTTTCGGAAATTAGGTCCTAGTTGTACACATGCTGAAAAAGCTTCATTGGATATTTACGCGAGCTGTTTTTATACATTTGAGTTTTCATTTAATGGATGCGTTTCTGTACGCAAGTTAATTGAAAGTAATTGGGTTTTGAATATTCTTGGGGATATTTTACGCAAACACTCTGCTTATCTGTAGCTCTGAACAAGTTAAAGAACACCCACAATTGGAAGGCTTTGTTACAATACCCATCATCCATGACATAAACTATGGTCACTGATGAACAAATCAGGTGTTCTTAACTTGTTTTGAGTAGCATACATGTAAATATTTATGCATATGGTTGTGAAGTTGTGAAATGCATTGGTTCTATCTTTATGATGTTGATGTTGTCATTTTGGCCTTTTTATCAAACTCGGACAATATTTTGTTCATTGGAATCATTGGTCTTCAGCAACCCAAGCTTGCCATGACAGGCGACTACCGAAATCGGGGTGGTCAGACTTTCTGACTTGGTTGATGCATATCATCATATACCAATTGCATGGATCGATGCCCATGATGTCAATCACTGGACCGTCTGGTCCTGACTTGATTATTTACAGACTGCTATCATATACTTGGAATATTGCAGAGTGTAGCGTTAAACAACTAACACAGGTGTTTCTCACATTGTACCCATGAGGGGAATCAAAGCCAGGTCTTAGACGCAACGAGCCAACGCTTTAACAACAAGCCTACAACTGTCCCAAACCAAAATCATCTGATACTAAGAATCTAACACAATGTCACTGCTGAAATCCTTAACATGCTTAATGCCGAGGTGGTAAGATAACGTTTGTGAACGTCCATCACAGTCACAAGGCGAAGAAACATAAAAATATTTCCAATACTCTATGGGTATCAATAACACCTGAAAGCTTTAGCCATAACTAATGAATATAATACCAACTGATGCCATTAGACTTTCCAAAATGTCAAAGACTCAAACTGCTATCTAAATTCTGGTATAAGTGAGACACTTTGGCATTTAGGGGCCTATCAGGTCAAATAGGTACCGAAGAAAATATCAGTAGCAGCATAAATTAATCTTTATCAATCCCACAAATTGCAAACTCTCGCATAAAGCAATTTAGCACAGGTCAACCAATCCATAAACACAGGAATGACAGATTAATAAATGATCGGGAAATGCCAGGAGATGCTTCCCCAATAAAATCAAAAGAAAGTCTCTAATTTTCGAGTAATGCTGAACTTGCTTCATGGCACTGATTTATTAGGCTTCTGTCCTAAAGCCGTGCTGGACAATAATGATGGCCAGGTTTTCACCTCCAGAAATGCCAAAGGATCATCCAAGCCCCAAATCAGGAGCCCAATCGAATCCCTTATATTGTAGACCCTAACAGGAACAGGATTTATTTCAGTTTGAAAACATATAAATATGATTACGAGTTGATTTCATCGACAGGACCATCAAGTGGTGGTAGTTTATGACTTGCATTGTCGATTATTCACTGACAGCCTTCTCTGGAAAAACGTCCACGTTCAATCCCAGCCCGAGCAGACGGGCAAACAAACATACACATACACGCGCAGGCCATTCTCATTTGTTTAATGGAACCAAGATTTTTAGACTGCAACATCAATAGCAATATTTCTAAATGTTCACATAAAGAATGAAGGTTATTCTATGGGAATAACGTGATGGCAGCAATTATGATAACGTCCTGCGCTCACAAGTGACCTGCCAGGGTCCCATTTGTTACCCTATTCTTGTTTACCTCTGAACAAGGACCGTCAAGGGGTGTTATCATTATGATTTGTGTTTAGAAAATTAATAACCAATTTATTGCTGGGAATTTGGTTAAAAAATATCTTAATCGTAATTCTTTGTCATGTTTAGTACAGATTCTTCGCCTAAAAAAGGCTTTTTCATCGAGCAATTGTTTCTTGTGCAATGGACTAGTCAGGTTAACTCTGGTCACAAAACTAATTAATATTAAACACAATATCAGTTTCAAATCGAAGTCATATTGTTAGATACATATACAAGATATACCTCACTCAAAAATAAATACGAGAAATACATACCCCACTTCCAAAGCAATATAGTTTGTAATACGAGTATATGTTTACACTACCATCAAATCAAAGTTGAATGACATCTGTATAGAGTGTCCAGATAAGAGATAAGATAAAAGAATTAATATCAATCCATATGAAGAACTGGTTATAATTAAACTCGGCCTACAGGATCCTTGATGAAGACATCGCCGTTGACAACAGGTGAGACTATCATTGCTACATCGTATGGAGAATTGTAGCTTCGGCTCTGTGAGGTTCGGCTCTGTGAGGTGAGGTGAGGTGAGGTGAGGTGAGGTGAGGTGAGGTGAGGTGAGGTGAGGTGGGTTTAACACTGTGTTCCAGATTATTGCACTCATATATCCAAATGATTCCATATCTATCATCAATCAAGTATACATTACTAATCTTTCTCAAAGCTCATGAGCATGTCGAACTTGTTTTCAAAGTATTGATTATGAGTTTTATTAAAGGTTTGTTAATAGAGAATCTCACCCGAGTGTCTTTTGATATCAAATATATCAGCATGAGTTGTTAAAAGTGGAAAAGATACCAGGCTTGCTACTCAAGCTGTAAGCAGTAATTTTTACACGTAAGACACTGCTTATTACTGTCTCCAAACTGAAAAATTTGAAAGAATGATGTTGGATGATAAATAAAATCTTTTGATATCCAACATCATTCTTCCAAATTTTTCACTTTATAGACAGTACTGCTCACAGCTTCAGTAGCAGAGCCATTAGTGATGTCATTTGATTGTGACCAAGTGATGTCATTTGATTGTGACCAAGTGATGTCATTTGATTGTGACCATGTGATGTCATTTGATATCAAAAGACACTCGGGTGATTTTCTCTATATATCACACTCAGTGATATCCTCTATTTCGCCTAATTAATGTATAACATATTTACAGGCAATGGGTCGTACAAATATTCAGTGGCAGATTTCTATCAGTAATCACTGAAGACTGGTCCTCCTGTAAAATACTGTCAAAAATATTTGTTTCAGGGATACCGAGTATTGGAGAGACCACCATTTTTATGCCTTGGATTCTGATCTCAAAAACTTTTCCTATACCCTGAAACCATCAAAGATCCACAATACCAACAAATTTGACTTCAGGAATTTGTGTTAACCACAAAAATAACTACAGCAGACATTCAAATATTGGATTTCATCAAAACATGACAATTTGAAAAATCAGGCTGAGAATGACTCATAGCTCAGTGACATTACTTCAATTCTCCTGAAGCTAATATGCCCACTAAATTAGACTTGTAAACAAAAGCTAACTTTTCCCAAGCTGTGGTAACGCTCGTGATATAGATTTATACCTTCTGTGTTTGTGACTCTCCGGCGGTGTGGCCTTATGTCTACACGTCAGGCTTGCATGGCTAAATGTCCCAAGCAATAGGGCTAACCTTTCTGTTAACTTAATAGATTGTTTGAAAAGGATCCAAATCTTAAATGAAATGCAAACATCAAGTAGTGGGAAACAAATTGCGTGGAAATTGAGAGGACATAGTAACTATTGCGCTGACAACTTTTTGTTGTCATGACCCACTCACTGGTATTTCGTTTTGGCAAAACAACTTTCCCAGGAATCGTCTGACCTGTTGACAGTGATATAAAATGACTTAATACCTTTACATTCCAGGATATAGAGTCTTCTCACTTAAAATGCTTGTCATTGACTTTTTTTAAAGTCGGTCAATTTGTAGAAAACTCAGAATCATAATCCATCTGCTAGGAGTTTTGCAAAAGCAATGGGCCTTGAAATGCAATCTGCTTCCAGACGTTTTTTGTTTCACATTATTTTCCCCACAAATTCAATGAAATTAACTCCCATAATTGAAAATAATGGATGTAAACTGAAACCAACCCAATTGTAGATGAAATCAAGTATCAGAAACAGTAAACATGCATTTGTAAACTGACACTTGACTTGTAGTCTTCCTACTGCCGTCTCTTGTTTCAACTCTCTATGCAAAGGAGATGAATTTCACAATTACATATCTCGCTTTTCAGGTAATAACGATTTTGATACTGTTCAACACATCCTGCAGTTGCTGTTTAATAGTTTAAGGGTTGCCAGGGGCACTGAGTCTACCGCATTATCACAAGACGCAGAAAACTCCCTCATACAGGACCATTATGTACAGAGCATGTACCTTCTCATATTTCAAATTTCCTGTCAGGGAAATCTACTACGAATTTCCAAGCTACAGTTCAATGTTAGGAAATTGCTCCACAGACCAGGATCAATCATCAGGTAAAGTCAAACAACTGATGCTCCACAGACCAGGATCAATCATCAGTGTCAAACTACTGATGCTCCACAGACCAGGATCAATCATCAGGTAAGGTCAAACAACTGATGCTCCACAGACCAGGATCAATCATCAGGTAAAGTCAAACAACTGATGCTCCACACACCAGGATCAATCATCAGGTAAAGTCAAACACCTGATGCTCCACACACCAGGATCAATCATAAGGTTAAGTCAAACAACTGATGCTCCACAGACCAGGATCAATCATCAGGTAAAGTCAAACAACTGATGCTCCACAGACCAGGATCAATCATCAGTCAAACTCCTGATGCTCCACAGACCAGGATCAATCATCAGGTAAAGTCAAACAACTGATGCTCCACAGACCAGGATCAATCATCAGGTAAAGTCAAACAACTGATGCTCCACAGACCAGGATCAATCATCAGGTTAAGTCAAACAACTGATGCTCCACAGACCAGGATCAATCATCAGAGTTTAACTACTGATGCTCCACAGACCAGGATCAATCATCAGGTTAAGTCAAACAACTGATGCACCACAGACCAGGATCAATCATCAGGTTAAGTCAAACAACTGATGCACCACACACCAGGATCTATCATCAGGTTAAGTCAAACTCCTGATGCTCCACAGACCAAGATCAATTATCAGAGTCAAACAACTGATGCTCTACAGACCAGGATCAATCATCAGTCAAACAACTGATGCTCCACAGACCAGGATCAATCATCAGAGTCAAACAACTGATGCTCCACAGACCAGGATCAATCATCAGATTGAGTCCAAGAACTGATGCGACCGACAAATGGCCAGTCATAGCAATAAGTCTTGTTTTAATGATGATAAGGTGTTATGGCCAAGAAAGGACATGTTGATGATCTTAACCTTTAGCAAGACTGATGTAGGAAATCAATTAATCGATCCAGAGCTCCACTGGCCTAACCATGTTAACATGGATCAAACTGATTAATCAAACATTACTAAACACAAGGGAGGGCCTCGGCCTGTGTGTATCTCTACAGCAATATCTAGGTGATTTGAAAGTATTTTTAACTGATTGTTAGCTGAGAAAGTTGAAAGTTTTATTACAAACTTCAGTGGGAAAGAAAAGTGATATTTTCATTGCAGTGAACATAACACTTGATATTTCACTGCAGTGAACACAACACTTGATATGTCACTACAGTCAACACAACACTTTAATGGAACTATTGTCATACAAGAGTTACCTCCACAAACTTGTCTCCCTTTATCGTAAGGGTCCAGTACCAACAAACTGTTGACGACCTTTTAACGTTAGTTCCACATTGACAAGGCAAAATAATGACAAGTCATTTATGGAGTTTATTAATATCACTTCTTGATGTTTGTTATTCTCTCGAAAATCTATCATTATAAACATGATAAACTGTAAATTTCTCATTAAACTCGTCAATCGACACTGTTCGTTTCGCAAAGAGTTAAGTGCCATTTTTGTTTTTGTATTCTTTGGCTTCCAACACCAGTCTCGTGGTATTTAAGAATATTTTTTGCTAAAGTTGATTTTGTATATAATCATAACTAAATATATGATAAAGAATTTTCGTGACACTAAATTTGTTTTGATACTTTTGTTTATATCTCGTAACATTTTGCAAACACAAAACTACTTTTTAAGTCGCAATTACAAGGGATCGTGAACTGTCCCTGTGTTTTAGGTAGGGAGAATTTACGTTTCAAGGTTTTACATTTGTAATGAAATAATTTGATTTAATTTAAATATAAAGTACAATGCAGTCTGTATTCTGTCAACTGTTTGCATCTTATAACATCAAGAATGCTGCAGAGCGCATGAGATCATCTTTTCTCATGTGATACAGATTCTTATCATCTTACTTTAATATCTAGACCAACCGACATAAATATTTCCCATCATGCCCATAGGCGCATGACACAGAGGTGAAATTAGTTTCAGTATCTCCCTGAGCTGTGTAAATAATACTTCATTGACAAGTTCATCCATAACCACTGCTTCCATTGTTAGCGACGTGACCAGATAACAATGTGATGTCATATCAACACATTCTTCATGATGTGACGTCATCATGGGCGTTTCATCAAAAAAACTGAGTTAGCTGATGTTTACCCTTTACATATGGACTAACAAAATTAAGTTCCATTAAATCAGATACCTACACAATAGACAAGGATACAAACACATCATAAAAAAATTAGAAATGAAATATTCATATTGTTATGTTACATTGTTATCAGAATATGTTTTCTAATCATGCAATCTTTAAAGCTTAACACAAAACTACTGTTGCCACCGATTTAAAATACTTTTAAAAGCATGGTCGTGAATGGAAGTCGCCAATTTGAAACTAGTGCCACAAAATTCAAGAAAGCTGCTTTCTTCATGTTCTTAGCGGCTTATGTCGACTTCCTGTTAGTTAATTTATTGGTCTCTCAGAGTTCGCAAAAGGTCATTCGGATGTGACCTGAATTGGGATATCCTGAGCGGTAGCGAGAATGTATCTGATTTTTAAATCCTGTTTTGTTTATTTAAAGCATTAATTGTTTAATGTAAAGCAAGCTTATCTCAGCAGCCCTTGTAATATGCAGTTACCAGCCGACTCATCTCGCATCAAAACACGGGCTGTGTACTGGGGCGGCCATGACCACGCAGTACGCTGATCACTGTGTTTATCGAGACTGATTAATGAGTGATTTCGGTAATTCGGTGCACCAGAAATAGGCCTCACACATTTTACCCATGTGAGGAATCGAACCTGGATCTTTGGCGTGACGAACGAACGCTTTAACCACTAGGCTACCCCAATGCCCCTTCAAACAACAGAGATGTGCTATGTACGGATATAAGCAGCAAAGGGTTTGGGCATCAGTTTAGCTGGAAATGATCAATGTGCAATTCCATGTTGTTCAAACCCACATTTAATTTATTGTCAAAATAATAAAAGCTTCCGATTGGTTCAATCTGTGTTGTCAGACACTACTAGTTATAAAGTCATCCTTTGTTTTATTGTTTAATAAAACAGGTCTTGCATCTTTATGTCAGAAGTTGTCAAGAAAACCTAGACCAAAGACTAACTGGTTTCTATGAAAACTACTAACAGACAAGCCATGAATATTGAGGTCACAAGTGACATGACTGGTTGATCTGGCACACTCAATTATTGAAATTTACAACATAAGACATCCTTAGTAGGAAATGCATGACATACATCTATCAATCAACCCGATCTAAACACTCCTGTTATAAAATAAAAAAGCATTTTTGTATTGGACTGAGGTCCTGTAGTCCGATACAACTCTTTGCCACAGAAATAGACCATGCCGACATGGCCTGGCATGGATGGTTTCACCACCAGAACACTGCCATTTGACCAACAACCTGCCCCAAACCATTAATGTAGGACACATACAAGAGGTAAAGTGGGAAGTCACTCCTACAGAGCAAGCGTGAGGTACAGTATGGCATGGCTACAGATAGTAAATCACCCTGATTCAATGATAACTCATTGTGGTGCGAAACTCATTGATTTTCCCCGAGAAAAGTCCGCCATGGGAAGGTAGTGGGACCTCAGAGAACTCCCGTATGCTGTGAAACTAACTGGCCAATTAGATGTAAATTCCCGTGACTGACAATGGTCCACATGCAAAATGGTGGGTGTCTCCAGATCGAGCGAAACTTGTGACAACTGTGCATCAGCCAGGCTTGCGTTTGTGGACACAATTAAAGTCTAAGTTGAGGGAGCTGGATCCACATAAACATTTTAGTTGCTATCATTTGCATTGAAACCTGCAGAGATCGAAACAGTTTTCCCAATTTGCATTCAGTCAGCATGTTCCTCATGCTATTGACAGACGTCCTGCAAGTAGGGCAGGTTAGAAAGACCTACAACCAGTACTTACAGTGAGAGAGGTTTTAGGTCACCTGCAGGTTAGAAAGGCCTACAACCAGTACTTACAGCGAGAGAGATTTTAGGCCACCTGCAGGTTAGAAAGACCTACAACCAGTACTTACAGCGAGAGAGGTTTCAGGCCACCTGCAGGTTAGAAAGGCCTACAACCAGTACTTACAGCGAGAGAGGTTTTAGGCCACCTGCAGGCTAGAAAGGCCTACAACCAGTACTGACAGTGAGAGAGGTTTTAGGCCACCTGCAGGCTAGAAAGGCCTACAACCAGTACTGACAGTGAGAGAGGTTTTAGGCCACCGGCAGGTTAGAAAGGCCTACAACCAGTACTTACAGCGAGAGAGGTTTTAGGCCACCGGCAGGGTAGAAAGGCCTACAACCAGTACTGACAGTGAGAGAGGTTTTAGGCCACCTGCAGGTTAGAAAGGCCTACAACCAGTACTGACAGTGAGAGAGGTTTTAGGCCACCGGCAGGTTAGAAAGGCCTACAACCAGTACTTACAGCGAGAGAGGTTTTAGGCCACCGGCAGGCTAGAAAGGCCTACAACCAGTACTCACAGTGAGAGAGGTTTTAGGCCACCTGCAGGTTAGAAAGGCCTACAACCAGTACTTACAGTGAGAGAGGTTTTAGGCCACCTGCAGGCTACAAGCATATCATCATTGTACTGCTAAGAAGGCAGGCTTTATATCGTTCATGGGTGAGTAAGTATGGTTTTACGCTGCTTTTAGAAATATTCTAGCAATATCACAGCAGGGGACACTAGAAATGGGCTTCACACATTGTACCCAAGTGGGGAACCAAACCCAGGTCTTTAACGTGATGAGTGAACACTTTAACCACTAGGCTCCTCCAGCCCCTGTTTGACACTGACAGTCATCCAAAATGTTGCCAAGATTTCTTTCAAATTTGTTAAGGATATAGAAGAATGTCAGATCAAAAGTTTAAAAAATCATGAGAATGTCCTGTTCCATTTGTCTCACAAGAAGGCCTCCTCAAATGCAAGCTGTGCCAAAATGATGGACTGTTTTAGCCGTGAGAACCAGACAAGGCTAAACTGGCTTCTGCAAGACAATGACTTCTCTCTACATGCTGAAGTCAGCAGACTGCAAATACATCCATGGGGGAAAGAAACAAGTTTTAGTCTATGATAATCAAACACAAATACTGTTGTCCCCTGTCAGTAAAATCAGATCTTTAACTCCGATAACCTCTCAGCATTAAGATCAAATGACTGACACCTCATACATAATCATGATAATGTCAAAATGATGGGAAAAGATTCATGAACAGAGCTGACGAACATGAAGAGGGTGACAATATTCCCCCAGAATAAGGGACATTAAGGGTCAAATTAATTACATTGGACCTGAAATCAATGAACATATTGACTTCCTTGACTGTAATAATAATAAGCCCCTACACCAGAGAGGAACCGGGCTGCTCAAGGAGCATGACATGACCCTCGTAAAGCAATCATTGTGCATTCCATTTGCAATCCTGGCACGCCCAAGCATGCTAATAGACGAAAATCTGCAGAGCTAGTTGCAGCCCCTTAGACAGCTGCCACCCCTACCCAACCTCCCCACATCCTACTGGGTACCCATTCAGTGCTGGGTAAAACTATTTCGAAAAAAGTCACTGCCTAATGCAAATTAGAAGACAAAACCATCAGCCGATGAGGTTCTACGGACAACTACTTCAGAGTAACACACCTAATGAAATCTGGGATTTATCAAGGATTCCAAATTATGTCAGCTCAAATGGGTCAGTGAATTACTCACCTGCGCAGAGCTGTTATATCAGTAGTTACAGTATAACATGTGTTGGGAAATTTGTTATTCCAATTTGGGAATATTTTCTAGCTGCTGACTTGGGGGCCAATAATGGCCTCTGAGCAGGTCTAGATAAATTGCAGGAGACCTCACTGCACCATGATATGGACCAAATAGGCTCGCTGACTTGGTTGATGCATGTCAGCGTACACCAATTGAGTGGATCGATGCTCATGATGTCAATCCCTGTATTGTCTGGTCCATACTTGATTATTTACAGACCACCATCATACAGTGAGTGAGTATGGTTTTACGCCGCTTTTAGCAATAATCCAGCAATATCACGGCAGGAGTGAGTGAGTGAGTGAGTATGGTTTTACGCCGCTTTTAGCAATATTCCAGCAATATCACGGCAGGACACACCAGAAATGGGCTTCACACATTGTACCCATGTCGGGAATCCAAACCGCATCTTTGGCATGACGAGCGAACGCTTTAACCACTACGCTACCAGACCACTCCCCCCGTGGAATATTGCTGAGTGCAGCATTAAACAACAAACAAACATACCCCCAGTGCTACAGTACAAAGCTGCCTATCCTAGCACTGTACCAGGCCACCATCCAATAAACATCATTAATACCCCTGTATCCATGTTGACAGTATGTCTGCAACATGGAGGTCACACCAGGGAGTGGTGACCTGCCTCGCAGAAACATAATAGACCAATTATCTTCATCTAGTAAACACAGCAGGTTCCTGACTGATTAGCCTAATTAAATAACATGATCAACAGAAAAGATTCATTCCCTTCTGGATCAAGAAACTGCAGGAAATTGACATGTTTTCATTAATGAGTTGCTATTAAAGAGGGTTGGGGCATTTCGATCTTCGTCAATAATTCACAGGGTCCAAGGGAAGGTGAGAGCAAAGTAGGGCAGGATCAAAATAACACTTACTGTATTTTAGTTTGTTTTCTTAGCTGAATACAAGGTTATGGTACTAAACGAAAAACATCTTGACATTTGGATTCTTTTCAGCAATGACAATGGTGTTGTGATTGAAGCTGAAACGTCTCATCAAAGCATCACAATATTATGCATAACACATGAAATACTTTACATTAGATACCTACTGCTTCTCATATGCTTCAGTCACCTTCCACATGAGATGGTCTTGACATATACCAGCCCTATCTGTGTCCAGGCCTACTATCTGATAACATACCAAATATCCTTGACAAGAAATGTATCTCATCTGAATCCCTCGTCCCCCATCATGTTTGGATACTTGTGTTTCTACTTTGACTCCTGCTGACATAAAGGACTTCTCTGTCCCCAATGGTATCAGACATCCTTGTAGAATTAGTCAAGTCAAAGACTTAGTGAGCTGCGACCATCATCTGAATTCCTAACCCCAGTCCTGCTTCTCTGTCCCCCATGGTATCAGACATCCTTGTAGAATTAGTCAAGTCAAAGACTTAGTGAGCTCCGACCATCATCTGAATTCCTAACCCCAGTCCTGCTTTTCTGTCCCCAATGGTATCAGACATCCTTGTAGAATTAGTCAAGTCAAAGACTTAGTGAGCTCCGACCATCATCTGAATTCCTAACCCCAGTCCTGCTTCTCTGTCCCCAATGGTATCAGACATCCTTGTAGAATTAGTCAAGTCAAAGACTTAGTGAGCTCCGACCACCATCTGAATTCCTAACCCCAGCCTTTAACCAAACCTAAATACTAGGGCTGGGACCGGTAACTCGGATACACAGGTCAGGTGGGTACTGAGTAGGAACCGGGTACCCACAGGACTAACCTCACCCGTGGTTAGTCACGTGATATATTGTTTAATGACAAAAAATATCTGGAACTCTATGGTTACACTACAAGTCACACATGTTCGCATATCTTTCTGATCATGCACCAATTTCTTCTGACTTTTCATATCTTTGAATAAAGATATAACTTGAGTCAACTTCAGTGTATGCATGACCAGATTGTTTAATACATGTATCTAACTACGTTTTGCCAGTGCGATGTTAAAAAATGCCCAATCGGACATTTTGTAGCTATCTCTTGGGACCTACCGTGGGTACCCGGGTAGGGTCAGGTAATAGGGGGCAGGGTACCCGGGTAGTAAATTCGGACTCGTCCCAGCCCTACTCAATACTGCGTGTCATGTTGATAGGTGTGTCAGGAAAAGTACAGTTGTTGTGAACAGAAACAAAGATGCCAAAATAATGAACTCCTTCCATTTCGTTCGTAAAGAGAAGATAATCCAAGTTAAGAAAGATCCCCCATTTCCAGTCATTCCTTTGTCTATCCTAGCATTGTTAATTCCATAATACCTCCATCTGGAAAACACATAGGATCTAATTGATCGTCCATTCAGGGCAATAATTATGATAATGGTCTATTTGCATCTATAAGCCTGCAAATATATGTCTACACCATATGGACCCAGGGGGAGTGATGGGTGAGAGGGATCTCTGGAGTTATCGGGTGAGATGGATCTCTGAGGTTATCGGTCGAGATAGATCTCTGAGGTTATCAGGTGAGATGGATCTCTGAGGTTATCGGTCAAGATGGCTCTCAGAAGTTATTGGGTGAGAAGAATCTCTGGGGTTATCAGGTGAGATGGATCTCTGAGAATTTCGGGTGGGAAGGATCTCTGAGGTTATCAGGTGAGATGGATCTCTGAGGTTATCAGGTGAGATGGATCTGAGGTTATCAGTCAAGATGGATCTCAGAAGTTATTGGGTGAGAAGAATCTCTGGGGTTATCAGGTGAGATGGATCTCTGAGAATTTCGGGTGGGAAGGATCTCTGAGGTTATCAGGTGAGATGGATCTCTGAGGTTATCAGGTGAGATGGATCTGAGGTTATCAGTCAAGATGGATCTCAGAAGTTATTGGGTGAGAAGAATCTCTGGGGTTATCAGGTGAGATGGATCTCTGAGGTTATCATGTGAGATGGATCTCTGAGGATTTCGGGTGAGAAGGATCTCTGAGGATATCGGGTGAGAAGGATCTCTGAGGTTATCAGGTGAAATGGATCTTTGAGAATTTCGGGTGGGAAGGATCTCCGAGGTTGTCGAGTGAGAAGGATCTCTGAGGTTATCAGGTGAGATGGATCTCTGAGGTTATCAGGTGAGAAGGATCTCTGAGGTTATAGGGTGAGATGGATCTCTGAGGTTATCGGTCAAGATGGCTCTCAGAAGTTATTGGGCGAGAAGAATCTCTGAGGTTATCGAGTGAGAAGGAGTTCTGAGGTTATCGAGTGAGAAGGATCTCTGAGGTTATCAGGTGAGATGGATCTCTGAAGTTATCGGTTGAGATGGATCTCGGAGAAGGTCATAGAGTAAAAAGGTTCTCTGACAAAGTTTTTTGGGGCAAGATGCAACTCTGAGAAGGTAACAGGATTGAGATAGATTTTAACTTTCAGTGATCCTTAATCTTACAAGCATGGGTTTTATATTGATTTTCTTGGACAAGAAAACAATTTCTCATACCAACCTCATTAACTTAAACCAAACGCTGCTACAAAATACTCCAACATCATGATCATTAAAACCCATTATCTGCTTGATGTTACACAATCAAACACATAATTAACTTGGAGCTAATATTTGCAATCTACTCCAAAAATGTCAAAAAAGATTCATAACGAATTCGAAACTCAATTAAATGTTTCATAACCAAAATAAGAAACGGACCAAACAAAAGCTTCCGAGAGGCAAGCTTTAATTGAGAATTCCAAGATAAGGCCCATTGACATGGCGACAAAGGAATACAGGTCACTCCCAGTCCACGTCACTGCCGTCAGTCTAGATATATACTCGCCACGTTTACAACTGAATCCACACACCTGGGCCCCTGTATGTTCTAAGCATGGTGGTCATATCGCAATTTCAATGTGAACAAATAAATTCCCTTCACAGACAGACACAGCATGAAATGGAGATAATTTGTACATTAAATTCGTCATTGAGTATAATGAGTTATGGAATTTTTGGCAACATCTGTAAAACTGGTGATGTCCTAGGTAAAGTATGTGCACATAGGATGAGATGGATTGCCAGGTTTGGCTACTGTTTATTTTCATTAAATACCTACAGACTCATTTGTTTTTCAGATCTAAGAATACATTATCCTCCTGGCAAGTCAATTATCATGATTAATATTGTTAATCTTGAAAGCAAAAGCATTTCAGAACCAGAAAAAATAGGGCAGCGAAAGTTTATCAGACAAGGTCAAAATTGGGTGTCAAGTTCTCATGACTACAATAACTAGGCTGAGGCTAATTGGCAGTCTTAAGTTTGATTCAAGTCATTCAAAGCCACACATTTGTAACTAAAGTTTATGATGAAGAGAAAAGTCACAGCTAACGATTACCCTAATTATACACAAACAGTCCCAGTTTCACATGAGGTGTTATGATTAACACGTCTACACCTGACCTGACGCCCATACCTTAACATAGACTTATGACTCAGTTTTCAAAATTCACTCTAGTCTGGTTGCATGAGGCTACCAGATTGTGCAAGGGACAAGAAAAAATCCAATGATGGCCGTCCACACTGACCAAAGTTAGAAATTGGCACTAGTCCTGTAGTCCTTGCCAAACTACCCAATTAAGTTAAGGTATCATGAGGACTAGTAGAAACTTGCCATATTTAAGCGTTTTGCTATATGTATTCATTCATTATAAGGACTAGTTGACTAAAAATGTTAGTTTCTAACGCTGATTGACTAGTAGCATTTGAGGGCTATAATACTGAAGTCTTGATGCTTCAATTTTGCTACAAATTGGAACTGAATAAACTAACAAAAACTGAAAACCTTTTCTGAGACAGCGATTGTCATATCTATAAGATCATTTATGCATGTGGTCCCTGGAATGCAACTGGCACAAGATCATAGTGAGTGTGGTTTTACACCGCTTTTAGCAATTATTCCAGCAATATCACGGCGGGGGACACCAGAAATGGGCTTCACACATTGTACCCATGTCGGGAATCGAACCCGGGTCTTCGGCGTGACGAGCGAACGCTTTAACCACTACGCTACCAGACCGCCCCGCACAAGATCATAGACCCTCTTTATGTGCAACGTGTAATATCAAGGATATACACTCTTTAAATCTATGAAATTTGTAAAGCTCAATGTCTCAGCGCAAAAAAAGTATCCCGTCAGATCCCTCAACATACATGTTGAGATGCTAGTGTGTTATTTTAAGTTAGAAGCCTTAGAATAAATAACATGCCTAGTAGGACATAGATCAGCAAAGTAGACACAATTGAGACCTATCACAAGTCAAACGAAAATTCTTTCTCAAACACGAATTCATGGACTTGAGCAACTAGGGCTGTTGATGAGAGCTCTGTTCTGTTCTTCGTCTGTATTGATGCATGAAGCCAGCTAAGTGGCTGTTGAATCTTTTCAAATCAATACACACCAAGAGGAATGACAGCTATACACACAAAACAACGCCACTGTCAGTCATCATTGAAAAGCACCTCATCTCAGCAATGATGATGTGTCGTATCTAGATTACAACCTCCCCATGTCTGAACACCTGAAATACCTGGCAGTGCTTACCCCGACATTAGCACAGAGCAGCAAGTCAGAGTGAGTGAGTGAGTTGGGTTCTATACCACTTTCAATATATTTCCTACCACAGTCAGCTTAGTGGGAGGAAGCAAAAACATTTATCACATGGGGAAACCCAGGTATGGTACTGACAGACCATCCAACGTAGGACAAACCAGGGCTTCAGACCAGAATCAGCACATCCTTGCAAAGTAAAGGGATATAACTCTACATAGAGCATAAAAGAATGAAATTTGATGAGTGCTAAATTTAACAAATGGCTCAACCCAAAAGCCAATGTCAAATCTAACTTTTATTAGGCTGACTCTACTAAACCGTATGGTATCTCAGTGGGCTAGCACTATAAAACTGGCACTAGTACGACTTATTACAAGCAGCCACATCCTTGTGCATGCACATCGTTATGTCACTGCGATAATCTTGAACATGACATTAAACCCCATTTCTCCTCACCTGGTAAAGATTACTCTAAACGTTTCAGTTTTCTGTTCAGACATGCTCACTGAAAGAAACTGATTATCAGTTGGTAACATGATATGCAACAGCAGGTAGAACACCTCTCGCACATAAATAAAGGGCGTCTCCAATTTCATTTACACATACAAGGCATATTTTTCTTAAACTTTACTGCATGTGTACGTAGTTCGTTATAAGCATATAAACAGCATTTTTTCAACCAAGGGTCGGGACTAAAAATAAGTTCGTTATATCGGTCAATTCATTATAAGCGTGTTCGTTATAACCGTAGTTTACTGTAAATCAAATACACATCATTGTATGCTAACTGCATAATTTTACCAAAAACATTAAACTCTGCAATCATGCCAATGGATTCATCATGAAACTGCCACTTATTGATCAAACATAAACACAGTGCATAATGAGCGTAATCAAACACAAACAGAAAATAATGAGAGTGATCTATCAGCATTAAATGGCACCAGTAGAACAAATGACATGTCAATCATTGCCCATTGAAGTTCTTAAAAAAAGAGTAATTAAACCATGTGCCGGGTGATGGTGATGTGAGGTGAGGTGAAATGAGGTGAGGTGAGGTGAGGTGAGGTGAGGTGAGGTGAGGTGAAATGAGGTGAGGGGAGGTGAAATGAGGTGAGGTGAGGGGAGGTGAGGTGAGGTGAAATGAGGTGAGGGGAGGTGAAATGAGGTGAGGTGAGGTGAGGTGAGGTGAGGTGAGGTGAGGTGAGGTGAGGGAGGTGAGGTGAGGTGATGGGAGGTGAGGTGAGGTGAAGTGAAATGAGGGGAGGGGAGGTGAAATGAGGTGAGGTGAGGTGAGGTGAGGGAAGGGAAGGGAAGGGAGGTGAGGTGAGGTGAGGTGAGGTGAGGTGAGGTGAGGTGAGGTGAGGTGAGGTGAAATGAGGTGAGGTGAGGTGAGGTGAGGGGATTGGAGGTGACATTGGGTTTGACGTCGCGTCCAAGATTATTGCACTTATATAGCGACGTGCATGCACATGTGTGTGTGGCTGCTTGTACTTGTCTGGACTAATGCCGATTTTTAGTGCTAGCTCACTGAGATACCATGCCGCAGTTTAACATGAATACCCCACTCAAACACTCCAAGCCAACCAGTCCTTGTTTTAGCCCCTTTATGACGAGCGCCAGACAGGATAACAACAACTGCCATCTTTTAACGTCTTTTGGTATGAGGCGGCCGGGGATCAAATCCCAGACCTTCCGCTCTCCAAGCGGACGCTCTACCACTAGACCACAGAGGCAGTCTGTAGGTCCCTGAAAGCTGTGGTGGTTATGAGAGGTGGTGTGGTAGATCCCATGTCCTTATGCCTTGACGGCATGGATCATTGTGCGTATATCAATCACTGAATTGTCTAGTCCAGAATCGTCAACAAGAAACGAAACAACAAGCAAACAAACAGAAACTAATTACCGTAAGTCAAAGAACATCAACAGAATGTAATGTAATGTGTTCCCCTGCCGATACCGACAATGCCTTCAGTGTGACAAGATGACATCAACTGGGACATCCAGGGTTAGAAAATAATTTTTATTCCACTATTCCACAAAAATGATATGCTACAGAGCTGCCATCTACCTCATGGTAAAAGTGACAGACTCTGAATTTTATTAGTCTCAGATAAGCAAACATTTTGTTAGTTGAGAACCCTGATACCATATATGGTTATCAACATTGCCGTCTATCCAAGTACCAATGTCAAGGTCAAACACAGAGGTGAAAGGAACTGAGCCTCCAGTTGTCTCAAAGTTAGAAATGAATGGCCCACTGGCTTGTGGCAAATGAAATTTGCAAAGGGCGCATGAAATCGAGATGAACAGGGAGTACCAAGTATTTCTGAACTGACATTCATCACTATTTCTCTATTGCTATCAGTCTCATCCCATGCTGTTTACCCGTCTTCACCAAACCAAACAAAAGTATGTTGAAGTCAGGGTTTTGTCATGAATTTCTGGGCTGGTACAAATCTCTGCACACCAAGACTACACACCCAATGGCCCATGATGTTCTCCTTTGGTCATGAAGGCTTATAGTAGTAGTTGGTTGGTGTGTTGTTTAAAGCCTCACTCAGCAACAATCCAGCTATATGACGGCGGTCTGTAAATAATCGAGTCTGGACCAGACAATCCAGTGATTAATATCATGAGCATCGATCCACACATTTGGGATCGATGACATGCATCAACCAAGTCAGCGAGCCTGACCACCCCATCCCGTTAGTCGCCTCCTACGACAAGCATAGTCGACTTTTACGGCAAGTATGGGTTGCTGAAGACCTATTCTACCCGGAAATCTTCACAGGTCTGAAGGCTTAGTATTAACTTCTAATGCTTGAGTTCTAGTGGAATTGTGAGCTCACATTACACTTTCAATACACGCGACAGTTACGAGCAACAAAGATGTAGAAATGACGGCAACTAGACTGAAATCCTTGAAGCCAGATAATGCCATTCCCAGTGAAAATATCCAGATAAACACACCCAGATTGACAAGTCATGTTTGTATAATAGAGTAAAGTGTGACAAAATTTGAAACTACGAAGGTCCAAAATGTATTTATCAGGACTTACCTGATGTAAGTTAAAATTTAGGGAGTCCAGAGATTCACATGCTATTGCTAAAAAACTCAAGGCCGCCAGGACCCCCTTTATTTATAATGCTGAATATATAGACATTCGAACAGTACATTTCCAAAAAGTAGTTTCACTGTATCAATGCTATGTCCTCACATTCGATTTTACTCAATTAACACAAATTTGGTAGATCCACATTCATCATAATGATATGTTTTTAGTCAACAATATAAGAAGTTTGTAAGAGTTTTCGATCCGCATCATGTGTAAAAACATCATGGAGAACACCATAAAACAAAACAAGCCCTTCACTAGCATTGCCAGCCCCGTTACATGGCCTGGTGCTCCATTTATACATACGCTTACATAATATCGCAAACGAGTTTCTAATTATCAAATGAATGTACTTCTGTTTCAGTAGATGCAAGCTACCAGGAATTAGCAGCCTAACTCTGCCATGCAAACACCTACAGCAACTCCGGCTGCAGCAGAGATAAAATTACTTACATGACACATAGCTAACCAAATGGGCTGCAGTTTTATATTGCCACTATGCACTGAACGATCCTGACAAATATCATGTTCACAGTCTGTAGAAACTTTTCACCAGACATTAGGACTATAAATAAGTGTAATCAGAATCTTGCAACAAGTTTACAAAGCTGGTGAACCAAAACCAACTTGGTGTCCTGCGTTACAAAGCTCCCATCATGTTAAAGTACACATGCAAAACACATGTGTATTTATTGATGTTAAGTGTCACCAAACCTAATGAACGAACGAGTTACCGTCCATCAACAATGCAATATGAAAATTTAATATATTTTCTGATATACCATATATCACTGACTCAAATAAAAAAAATTAATTCTTTGATATGGCTGTCATAAAGGTGTTTCACAGCATAACGGGTAGAATATAAAGGAAGCAAGGCAAGGAAATCACACGTTACAACAGAACAAGACGACGACATAGCAATGGATCAGTGAAGAAACACTGCTTTTATCATTTATCCCAGGGACCATATGGTCTCTGTTTATCCATTTGTCCTATTTACCATGCAAATATGATAAAACATATTGTTTCTGAATGAAGAGCATTAACAGTTTTAACCCAAGAACCAATCATCCATATTTACAGTGTAGTACAACTTACTGCACAATACACCTCAATACAGTCAGTGTATATGGCAATACATCTCACTACAGTCGGTGTGTATGGCAATACATCTCAATACAGTCAAGAGTATATGGCAATACATCTCAATACAGTCAGTGTATATGGCAATAGAACGAAATACAGTCGGTGTATATGGCAAGACATCGCAATAGTCACTGTATATGGCAATATGTCACACGTCAGTTTGTATGCCAGACAATACATCTCAATACAGTCAGTGTATATGGCAATAGATCGCAATACAGCTGGTGTATTACAGTTTGTGTATATGGCAATACATTGCAATACTGTCAGTGCATATGGCAATACACCTTAATACAGTCATTGTGTATGGCAATATATTGCAATACGGTCGGTGTATATGGCAAGACATCACAATAGTCACTGTGTATGGCAATATATCACACATAAGTTTGTATGCCAGACAATACATCGCAATACAATATCAACTAACAATATTCCCTTCGACCCATTCCCTTCCAAAACTGCTTCAACAACAATGTTCCACAATGTTCAAAGGAATCCAGCTATCATCCCCTGATCCCCTTTATCGTTGTCCAAACACATGTCCAGCCTCATATTGTCTTTGGCTGTTACTGACCATTAGCATAACGCTAGTGACCCATGGTCAAGGTAGGGAGGACAATCAGCCTAGCACATGTTAAATCAGAGAGCAAACAGGGAAACAACACACTCTCAGTGTCTCACGCTTACCAAATGTTATTTCGGAGGTCGTGTCAATCCTTGCCGAGAAGAGTCAATACTGATGTTGAACCAGAAGGTTGCATCAAAATTAAAATTCAAATGTAAAGGTTGATCATGTTTGATCATAGAAAGTACGAGAGGTAGGATTAGGGAGGACTAAAAAATCTTCTATTTTGCAGTGATTTAATGTTTCATGACTCTCAGGCCGGGGCATTATAAAGGAAATAAAGTCTGAAGCATCACAAGCAAAATGACCTTTTCAATCCATTAGTGCTCGTAACAGTAATGTGTGAAGATTTTTCAAAAGTTTGGAGCTTTGTGTGAAGATAATTCAAAAGTTTAGAGCTTTGTGTGACGATAATTCAAAGTTTGGAGCTTTTTGTGAAGATTATTCAAAAGGTTGGAGCTTTGTGTGACGATAATTCAACAGCTGGGAGCTTTGTGTGACGATTGTTCAAAAGGTTGGGGCTTTGTGTGAAGATTGTTCAAAAGGTTGTGAATATTGTTCAAAAGGTTCTGAATATTGTTCAAATGTTTGGAGCTTTGTGTGATGATTTTTAAAAAGGTTGGAGCTTTGTGTGAAGATTGTTCAAAAGGTTGGAGCTTTGTGTGAAGATTGTTCAAAAGGATGGAGCTTAGTGTGAAGATTGTTCAAAAGGTTGGAGCTTTGTGTGAAGATTGTTCAAAAGGTTGGAGCTTTGTGTGAAGATTGTTCAAAAGGTTGGAGCTTTGTGTGAAGATTGTTCAAAAGGTTGGAGCTTTGTGTGATGATTGTTCAAAAGGTTGGAGCCAGGACAAAACCGGGCTACAGACATCCATAACAATTATCTGCAACATGGCCCAGATGGGTACATAAAACTGCCTCATGACCATCAGTGATGAAGATCAACTGGCATTTGCCACATCAAACATTGTTATCTGACCATAATGCATGGCTTATTTCATATTTCACAGCACATACAATCAAGGTCTTCGAAAGGTCTTGTGCAGAATTCACATTCTAAAGTTCATTCATTAGACAAAAACACTACACTTGTGCTTTGGAAATTGAACTTAGAATACTGAAACTCAAGTTTTGATCACAAAATGTTCCAAGATAGGTTATATGTATAAGGATTTTGGAGAAATTCAAAATATCCCTCCTTCATAATTATCAGCTCATTATGAACACATTACAATGTCCACTTTCATCAAAATTCTTACATCACAAACTCAACAAGTAAATTAATCATAAACGTCACTGGATCACAAGTGTAGTACTATTACTTTGAGTAATGCATTATTAATTGGGTCACATATATGATACTGGTTTATTTAGAGTAATAAATTGAGATTGCTACTTCAACCATCTCATAACTGTCTATTTGGTTACAATAACCTTCCCCAAATTGGGGGATTTTGTCTTTACGACTTTCCTCTCAACCTGTCATGTTTATGGGTAAACACACACAACCCCCCCTCCTCCCATATATCTAACTCACTCACCCCCAAGCAGTAATAAAAGGCAGGTCCCCCGTACTGACTGAAGCGGAACATCAAACATCAAACTACCCCATATAGATATCACCACATGCACAAAGCTAAAGGTAAACAAACCCATGTTGATTTTTAAAAGAGCAAGTTGAAAATATTGAAAATATTTTTAAACATAAAAAAGCAATCACCTTCTAAATGAGCTGAACGTGTGAAACATATATACATATCCGAATTTAGTGGTCCATTCGTACTGTAAATAAAATAATGTAATTTCTCATTTTCCTGATCATGTATTAATATTCCAAATCAACCTTCATTTTCACAACTAACTTCCAGTTTAATAATTGATAAGGCTTATCAGCAGGCACAGCATGTTGTGACCGAAGTCTAGCTTGTTACATTTATATTAGTGCTACTTTGGGAATAACATTAAGATGCTGAAACATCTGTTACACAGAAACAATCAATTAACATACAAATGGAATACTAAAGCCAAACTGGGTTCAATAGATCTTAAGTCTTGCTAATAGACTTATAATATTCCTCCATTCAGAATTAGGCCATTTCTTTCTTGATCAATGATAAATAACACTACTAAGAAGAAATATTGAAAGAAAGACCTGATACATTTACGACTCGAGAACGAAATAAATTTTTATTTTTTATTTATCAATAGAGTAACTGTATCGAGAGAATGACTAAATATAGCTGAATGCCACATCTGCAATCTTGCAGCCTATCGCTCTAAGTAGATTTAAAATTATTCCCATACAACAAAACAATACTTTAATAGATATTCATGATATTTGTCATTTTTGACGTAATAATCGAATGGCACTCTTTGAACATACAAATTAGAAGTTTATTCGGGTTTTATCCTCTTGGAGGAATAGATCTAGTAAAAATTTAACGGATGACAACAGCTTGTTGTGAATAATTTTCACAAATGAATAAGACCAACAGCATGGTCCCATTCAAAGACTTCATTTCCTCCACCTGTCACTGCATCATTAACTCTCAACAATGCTTTAGACATGGTAGACTAATAAAACTATATCAAGGCAAGATTTGTCTCTGGTGTCCTACATGACTGTTATATGAGAATTCCACATCTGGTCAGTGGTTGACCTGCTTGGGATATCATGTGTAAATTATTTATGACATTTTTCTTACTAGACCATATATTATTTATAGGACAATTTTCAAAATTGCAGTTTTTTATAAAGAAAAAAGGCCATAATACATGGTGAAGATTTGGCCTACATATTATTTTCTTTAACTCAGAAATGGAGTTCTTATACTTTTCAAAATTTCATGATCAATTGCACTTGCTTATGAAGAAATGTTTAACCTTTAAAAACAATTGCCACCTCAATACGTTTCACACACTAAAAATTGTGGGGAAACCTTTTTCTTTTCATGGCAAAAATCATAACCTATGTTTGGAAAGCCTATATTAATCTTTAATGAGTGCCCTGCTCGACAAACACAGTTCCTCGCCCATGTACAGTATTTGATAACAAACTCACTGCACAGTTGTGTAGTCATGTGACTAAAGTATGACCCACAGTTTCATAAATTCCACAAAAAAATGTCAACAATTTCTAACAAATCCTCAACTAACAAAACTTTGAGCAATCATAATTTCTCTACATAGTTCATATTTCACTCATGAAGATGAGAACATAATCTAAACTGGAACATATTGTGGTATCCTTGTGCATAAATATTGGTAAAATAATCAGCAGTTATAAATAATGGATATTAATGAATTTCCTTCATCCCTGGAATATCTATTGACCCCATAAAAACTATATATTTTATCTTAATACATTAAAAGAGAAATAGATCTACATTGTACAACTTATGAGTGATTAAATCAATGTTGGAAACATAAACAATTGTTTTTGTAAAAGTTTAACATATGAAGCATGGCTGCTGAGATGTTAACAGTAATCGATGAGGATTGTTTATATTTGGAACTTTATCGAGGCAAATGACAAAAATATCTGAGAAATGTTCTAGTCTGCATTCCTGACAACATCGTTTATGCACTCTACAAAATCTAAAACAATTAAAATGAACAGAAAAATACGCTTGCCAATGCCCCTTCCTTTGAACAATATTTTCCAATATGACCCACGCTCTTTGACTAATTCCATCTATAAATAGAACGGCACCACACTGACAGCCACTACGGGACTTGCCGAGTTCGGAGCCTATGAACAGATCACAAGCCCCGATACTCTCCCGCTCTTACTTGTGACATCAATGTAAAACATGCATTCTTACCTGTTCCTCGTTAGCCTTATAAACATAGTAGACAATTCCTACAAGCCAAATGCTGGCTAGCAAAAGTAGCAAGCGAAACTTTCGCCGTACCATCGGTACGCTTGTCGCGTGTCTACTGCGAAACACATCCCACTCAGCAGGAGTAGATTATTGACCAATCGGCGAGCCGATATCTCTTCTCTCCGTGAGACGAAAACAACGTCACGATAGCTGGTGTAAACGCAAGTGCCCCTGTTCGTTCACCGGGAAATCCGTTATCTTAGCGTGTCACGGCATTTATAAAGTCGCACCTTTATCAAGATAAACTTGTGTTGTCGTGTGAGGATCGTTTATAATTGAAACATGTCGTTTCATGTATCCAATTTTTAGATAGCGCTTCAAACATTGCGATCGCCTGCCCGGCGGTTTTAGCCTAGTGAAAGTGAAGATATTGGCTGCGAAAAGTCATTTAGAAAAAAGAACATATTCAAGTTTTATTTTCGAAAAAGAATTTTCAGTTGGATATATTTGACAGTGTATATCACATCAATGATATGTATATATCACCATCTCGACAAATACAGTTTACCGGTCCCTTTTAATTTCAATAATTATACTCAAAATAAAATCATATTTTTTTCATCATCATCATCATCATCATCATCATCATCATCATCGTCGTCATTATTATTATTGTTGTTATCGTCGTTGTTGTTGTTGTTATTATTATTAATGATAATAATTTATTATCGTTGTTAATTTTAATAATTGACGATGTTACTTTTCCCCCACACCATTTTTGTTTAAGTGTTAAAAAGATGTTTCACATTTTTTAATAACCCGGACATCCAGAACTACCAATACGTCAGTGTTATAAAAATGTTATGCACGAACGCGGATGTAACCCTGACAAGGCCATAAATCCTTGGAGCACCTACTTTCATGAGCACAAAAGGCATCGTTCAAGTTGCGGACCATCTGTGCACTCATCTATACATCAACCAACTATGCATACTTATATGTTCATGAACCCAAAACACAAGCTGAAAATATCCTTGCACCGTAGCGTTCAGTAGTCCACGCAGTATAGTTGGAAAAAAACCCGATATGTATATGATAAAGACAAATGCAGTTGCATTTCCAGTGCAGGAAATAAAACACTGCAAATTCCTTGACGACGGAAGCCTGTGTGGGCGACAACTCCTCACTGCTCTGTAGCGACGTTTTAGTGGCTACTCGAGATCATCGTCTCTTCATCTGAAAAATTTCCTCGTTCACATCGTGTTATGGTGTTAAAACTAGTCTTCACGAGCGTGTTTGTTATAATGTTCAACCTAGTCTTCACGAGCGTCTTTGCTATGTTCAACCTAGTCTTCACAAGTAAGTTTGTTATGTTCAACTGTGTTTTCACAAGCGTGAAACTTAGTCTTCAAATGTTTGTTAGTGTTCAGCTTAGTCTTCACATGTTTGTTATGCTGTTCAACCTAGTTTTCACATGTTTGTTATAGTGTTCAACCTAGTCTTCACAAGCGTGTTTGTTATAGTGTTCAGCCTAGTCTTCAAAAGCGTGTTTGTTATAGTGTTCAGCCTAGTCTTCACAAGCGTGTTTGTTATAGTGTTCAACCTAGTCTTCTCATGTTTGTTATAGTGTTCAACCTAGTCTTCACAAGCGTGTTTGTTATAGTGTTCAACCTAGTCTTCACATGTTTGTTATAGTGTTCAACCTAGTCTTCACAAGCGTGTTTGTTATAGTGTTCAACCTAGTCTTCACATGTTTGTTATAGTGTTCAACCTAGTCTTCACAAGCGTGTTTGTTATAGTGTTCAACCTAGTCTTCACATGTTTGTTATAGTGTTCAACCTTGTCTTCACAAGCGTGTTTGTTATAGTGTTCAGCCTAGTCTTCACATGTTTGTTATAGTGTTCAACCTAGTCTTCACAAGCGTGTTTGTTATAGTGTTCAACCTAGTCTTCACATGTTTGTTATAGTGTTCAACCTTGTCTTCACAAGCGTGTTTGTTATAGTGTTCAACCTAGTCTTCAGAAGCGTCTTTGTTATAGTGTTCAACCTTGTCTTCACATGTTTGTTATAGTGTTCAACCTAGTCTTCTCATGTTTGTTATGGTGTTCAACCTAGTCTTCAGAAGCGTCTTTGTTATAGTGTTCAACCTAGTCTTCACATGTTTGTTATAGTGTTCAACCTTGTCTTCACAAGCGTCTTTGTTATAGTGTTCAGCCTAGTCTTCACAGGCGTGTTTGTTATGGTGTTCAACCTAGTCTTCACATGTTTGTTATAGTGTTCAACCTTGTCTTCACATGTTTGTTATGGTGTTCAACCTAGTCTTCACATGTTTGTTATAGTGTTCAACCTAGTCTTCACATGTTTGTTATAGTGTTCAACCTTGACTTCACAAGCGTGTTTGTTATAGTGTTCAACCTTGTCTTCACATGTTTGTTATGGTGTTCAACCTAGTCTTCACAAGCGTGTTTGTTATAGTGATCAGCCTAGTCTTCACAAGCATGTTTGTTATAGTGTTCAACCTAGTCTTCACAAGCGTGTTTGTTATAGTGTTCAACCTTGTCATCACATGTTTGTTATAGTGTTCAACCTAGTCTTCACATGTTTGTTATGGTGTTCAACCTAGTCTTCACATGTTTGTTATAGTGTTCAACCTTGTCTTCACATGTTTGTTATAGTGTTCAACCTAGTCTTCACAAGCGTGTTTGTTATAGTGTTCAACCTTGTCATCACATGTTTGTTATAGTGTTCAACCTAGTCTTCACATGTTTGTTATGGTGTTCAACCTAGTCTTCACATGTTTGTTATAGTGTTCAACCTTGTCTTCACATGTTTGTTATAGTGTTCAACCTAGTCTTCACAAGCGTGTTTGTTATAGTGTTCAACCTTGTCATCACATGTTTGTTATAGTGTTCAACCTTGTCTTCACATGTTTGTTATAGTGTTCAACCTAGTCTTCACAAGCGTCTTTGTTATAGTGTTCAACCTTGACTTCACAAGCGTGTTTGTTATAGTGTTCAACCTTGTCTTCACATGTTTGTTATAGTGTTCAACCTTGTCTTCACATGTTTGTTATGGTGTTCAACCTAGTCTTCACAAGCGTGTTTGTTATAGTGATCAGCCTAGTCTTCACAAGCATGTTTGTTATAGTGTTCAACCTAGTCTTCACAAGCGTGTTTGTTATAGTGTTCAACCTTGTCATCACATGTTTGTTATAGTGTTCAACCTAGTCTTCACATGTTTGTTATGGTGTTCAACCTAGTCTTCACATGTTTGTTATAGTGTTCAACCTTGTCTTCACATGTTTGTTATAGTGTTCAACCTAGTCTTCACAAGCGTGTTTGTTATAGTGTTCAACCTTGTCATCACATGTTTGTTATAGTGTTCAACCTTGTCTTCACATGTTTGTTATAGTGTTCAACCTAGTCTTCACAAGCGTGTTTGTTATAGTGTTCAACCTTGTCATCACATGTTTGTTATAGTGTTCAACCTAGTCTTCACAAGCGTGTTTGTTATAGTGTTCAACCTAGTCTTCACATGTTTGTTATAGTGTTCAACCTTGTCTTCACATGTTTGTTATAGTGTTCAACCTTGTCTTCACAGGCGTGTTTGTTATGGTGTTCAACCTAGTCTTCACATGTTTGTTATAGTGTTCAACCTAGTCTTCACATGTTTGTTATAGTGTTCAACCTTGTCTTCACATGTTTGTTATAGTGTTCAACCTTGTCTTCACAGGCGTGTTTGTTATGGTGTTCAACCTAGTCTTCACATGTTTGTTATGGTGTTCAACCTTGTCTTCACATGTTTGTTATAGTGTTCAACCTTGTCTTCACATGTTTGTTATGGTGTTCAACCTAGTCTTCACAGGCGTGTTTGTTATGGTGTTCAGCCTAGTCTTCACATGTTTGTTATAGTGTTCAACCTTGCTTCACATGTTTGTTATAGTGTTCAACCTAGTCTTCACAGGCGTGTTTGTTATGGTGTTCAACCTTGTCTTCACATATTTGTTATAGTGTTCAACCTTGTCTTCACATGTTTGTTATAGTGCTCAGTCGAGTCTTCACGCGCGAGTGTGTTGTGGTGTTGCCTCTAGATGTTCTATAGGTCTTTACGTCCACGGGATCATGCGTATTTTTCGATTTTTATTTTATGTTAATGATTTTTCCTTTTTTTCACGTCTTACTGGGTTTTTGTTTTGTCCATTATGACAGCGATTCCTGTCCTTAATCAACGCACACACATACCTTTAGATGAATGACCGAACGAGTGATATATAAACAGATACTAGCAGGTAAAGATTCATAAGAGGTGATCGAAATGCAATCAGTATTATTGAACGATAATACGTGTTTGTATAGATGTTGTCATGAGAGAAAGTATATCACTTAATTTACATCTGGCTATGGGCGTTTGTAGAGATTTTTAAAGAGTTAATGAAATCTACTATAGCACATGAACATATAAACAGTAGATTATTTGTGACTAGTTTTGTTCATAATTAACATCTCTGTCAAATTGCTGATTATTTCAAAATCATCATTACATTAAAGCCGGTCACATTTAAAGTTCAATGCAAGACCCCGTACTACCCAGGGGAGATCTAATGTAGATATTTGACAACACAAAGCCATGGGGACAAACTCATATATTGCCTCTGATTGACGGTGTCATGTATGCCAGAATGTCTAAAGAAAGTGGCCTTTGCCTATACGGTATATGTCAATATGGTTGCTTTAATGATACGAAAACAATGGCTGTATTTTACCGCCGTGTGTCTTTTTAGTGCTTGATTGTATTTTCAATACAGAAAAATGCCCGTGGCAAGAAATGTATCCTCTTGTGTAGACATAGCTGATTTGAGTCACGTACAGTCACTGGCATAAACGACAAACCCTTTTGTCATCCCATTGCCTAGGGCGTTAAATCGAATATTGCACACCTCGGCGGCCACGATGTATACACTTATAACCTGTTTTATTTTGACAATTGCTTGAAGCAATGCGAGGGGAGTTGAAATTGGGTGAGATTACCGTATGCCCCTAATATGTGACGTGGAAAAGATTGATTCTACGTCATATTGGGCGTTACAAATTAATTGGGCATCATTTTAATCAAAATAAAGACATACAATACTTACATGGTGGAGTGTTTTCGACTAGAAGCCATATGCTTGTATAATTAATTTACTATGCACACTCAGTCTCTTAAGAAGAAATCTACTCTTTTTTGGGTCATAAAGTCTGTTTGACTATATTGATTTTGATGCGAGTGGAATATATTCAGCCGTAAACGATTTAAAAGTGAGTTGGGTTTAACCCTTCTTTGAACAGTCCCTATGAACATCCGGGTTAGAACCAGTGTTCAACAGCCCATGTTTAAAGAGGCGACTAACAGGATCGGGTAGCCAGACTCGCTGACCTGGTTGATGCATGTCATCACAGATCGATCCTCACTCATGATGTCAATCACTGGTTTGTTTGATCCAGACTCGTTTATTTACAGACCACCGTTATAGCTGTAATATTGCGGCGTTAAACAAAAACAAATAAAAGAAAGACCCAGAACGTTTCACACTTTGGTTTGTCAGCAGTCAGTGCGAGTGTACTTCAATCTGCATCACTTGGGCTTTCCTCCTTCATCACGTTGGCACACCCTGATCTGAATAAATGTTTAAAGCCTATCTTCCCGAGGCAAGGGAGTTAACTGACTTCATAAGTCCAACCTATCGTGACCAACTCGTGTTATTCCGGGACAAGCCGAATGCAGGTTACGGAAAGGGGCGAGTTGTGACGAATGAAGTCCAGTTTCCACGTTTTATAGTCAGTTAACTCCCTTGCCTCGGGAAGATGCGCTAAGCCCAACTCACTCACTCCATATTCCCCAACCAGTGCGCACAAGCCGAGTCACTCAATTCCGCTTAAAATTACTCCCAAACGCATTTTCACTCCGCGATTTACCTGTGGCCACGTGTAAGCTGATGTACTGTTCAACCTTTGCCTCGACGGGTATTGAGGGAAACAATGTGAACCCGATATCACATAAACCATCCCTACATAGCTGACTAAGACTCAACAGTCAGTCCAAGCCTGGTGTATATATATATATATATATATATATATATATATATATATATATACAGGGGTAGTTTGAAGACATGTTAAGCTTGAAAAGATAGCTGGATCGCATCTTGCTTCGCGGAGAAAAGGGAAAAGATAGATTTTGTAAATATATATATATCTACTGAAGAGTGTAGCCTCAAAAGCAATAAATATTAGGGTCAACTGGAATATTTGGGTCGTGTTGGTAAAGTGTTATTGTATGCGTTATGGAAATGTTTGTGATTTCGGCGCTTTCAATAGTATGTACCGTAATCGACGTAATAAGCGCCCAGGGCGCTCTCAAAATTAGAAAAAGGGGGCTCTTATTAGAATATTAATTTGGTGAGAAAAAAACAGAGTTGAAAGATACATTTCGTGGTTTATGCTGACAGCCTGAAATGTTTATGTACGGCAGATATATTTTTTCTGAAATTGAATTGCCCATAATTAAGGGTGCATATAACACACGGGTGCGTATTGTACGCGAATTAATGTCTTGTGTACATTGATCAATCGGAAGGGTGCTAATTGGGATTGTTCACTGGCCAATATATTAGCAAATACCGCTTATTAGAGCGGGGCGCTTATTACGTCGAATACGGTATGTCACCTATATCACAACTTGGGAGGAAAGACAAAGTGACGCAGGTCGTCGACCAAGGACTATTATCGGAGCAAATGTGGAATTCGAACAGCCAGCAGATCCCTGTCGGTTAAGGGACGCAACTTCGCTGAACTAGAAAACAGACAATGGATTTACAACGCTTTTCGAACTCCCACCTACAACCGACATCCGACGAACTCTCTATGCAACAAACCTCACCTACACCGACAACCCATTCTTCGTCTACACAGGCGCAACCGCAACCACACCCACACCTTCGACCTCTAAATTCGTCATCAGTTGCTAGAGAGAATGTTATGCCATAATGTTTATACAGCATTCATGTACATTAACACTCTTCATATGTCGGCTGATTCCGGAGACACTTATAAGCCAGTGTATTTAAGTAATTAAGCTGGTTTCAGAATTATGACCGCGAGGAGCGCTAAATGCTTGTGTAATTGTATTGGTGTAGCGTGTTTCTGCGTGCATGCTTACGTCTTTATTAACACCCCAGTCGTAATTATGTCAGGAGAGTGAAGTATTCGGATAAATTATTAAAGGAAATACGTAATTGGCGAAATATGTACGATGGGGACTTATCGTATTTGCATTCGCAAAGGTGCTACATCGTTTTTATTTACAGAGGTAAGATTAAAATGCCGCCCGTTTTAATGATATATAATGTGAGTGTTAGATGGTATTCCCATGAATGTAGTTGGTATCGAACAGCAGTACACGATGACGGACACCGAGAGTAGATGTAGTATTTAGTTACTGTAGTAGTAGTAGTTGTAGTAGTAGTAGTTGTTGTTGTTTCAGTAGTAGTAGTTGTATTAGTAGTAGTAGTGGTGGTGGTGGTAGTAGTAACAGGTAGTAGTAGTAGAAGAAGAGTGAGTGAGTGAGTGAGTATGATTTTACGCCACTTTTAGCAATATTCCAGCAATATCACGGCGGGGACACCAGAAATTGGCTTCACACATTGTACCCATGTCGGGAATCGAACCTGGGTCTTTGGCGTGAGAAGCGAACGCTTTAACCACTAGGCCACCCGGCCGCCCTAGTCGTAGTAAAAGAAGAAGAAGAAAAAGAGGTAGTAGCATTAGTAGTAGTAGTAGCAGTAGTAGTAGTAGTAGTAGTAGTAGTAGTAGTGGTAGTAGAAGTAGTAGTAGCAGCAGCAGTAGTTGTAGTTGTAGTCGTAGTAGCAGTATTGTTATTGTAGTTGTAGTATACACAAACCCCGTTTAGCGTACATGACAAGTACCGGGATACCCCGAGGTTCAAGGCTAGTAGACTAACATCTAGTCTCTGAAATGAACATATTTTACCGGAAACAACAGTTATTAAATTATAGTGAGTGAGTATGGTTTTGCGCCGCTTTTAGCAATATTCCAGAAATATCACGGCGGGGGACACCAGAAATGGACTTCACACATCGTACACATGTGAAGAATCGAGCCCGGGTCTTCGTCGTGACGAGCGAACGCTTTAACCACTAGGCTACCTCACCGTCCCTGTTAGTTATAAGATATAATAAAAAGGAGCCCAGAGACTATATTTTCAGATACTGCAGTAATGTAGACTTGCCAAACAATATAGGCTTGCATGGGTTGTATTGGATATATATGTCTCGGGGCCTGTATGACTATTGTAGTAGTTTTAGTAGTGGTAGCAGAAGTAGTATTATTAGTAGCAGTAGAAGTAGTAGTAGTCGCAGTCATATGCGTTCTTGCAGTTGAAGACTCACACTCACTCACTTACTGAGTGTAAAGGACATACCGAGTTTAGTTCCACTCACTCATTCACTGACCGCAAAGGACATAACGAACCAGACACAATCACTTACTCACTCACTCACAGTAAAGGACATAACGAACCAAACACAATCACTCACCCACTGAATGTAAAGGACATAACGAACCAGACACAATCACTCACCCACTGACTGTAAAGGACATAACGAACCAGACACAATCACTCAGCCACTGACTGTAAAGGACATAACGAACCAGACACAATCACTCATACACTGTAAAGGACATATCGAACCAGACACACTCACTCACCCACTGACTGTAAAGGACATAACGAACCAGACACAATCACTCACCTACTGACTGTAAAGGACATAACGAACCAGACACAATCACTCACCCACTGTAAAGGACATAACGAACCAGACACAATCACTCACCCACTGACTGTAATGGACATAACAAACCAGACACAATCACTCACCCACTGTAAAGGACATATCGAACCAGACACACTCACTCACCCACTGACTGTAAAGGACATAACGAACCAGACACAATCACTCACCCACAGACTGTAAAGGACATAACGAACCAGACACAATCACTCACCCACTGTAAAGGATATATCAAACCAGAGACAATCACTCACCCACTGACTGTAAAGGACATAACGAGTCAGTTCCACTCACTCATTCACTCACAGTAAAGGACATAACGAACCAGACACAATCACTCATCCACTGACTGTAAAGGACATAACGAACCAGACACAATCACTCACCCACTGTAAAGGACATATCGAACAAGACACAATCACTCACCCACTGACTGTAAAGGACATAACAAACCAGACACAATCACTCACCCACTGTAAAGGACATATCGAACCAGACACACTCACTCACCCACTGACTGTAAAGGACATAACGAACCAGACACAATCACTCAGCCACTGACTGCAAAGGACATAACGAACCAGACACAATCACTCATACACTGTAAAGGAAATATCGAGCCAGACACACTCACTCACCCACTGACTGTAAAGGACATAACGAACCAGACACAATCACTCACCCACTGACTGTAAAGGACATAACAAACCAGACACAATCACTCACCCACTGTAAAGGACATATCGAACCAGACACACTCACTCACCCACTGACTGTAAAGGACACAACGAACCAGACATAATCACTCACCCACTGACTGTAAAGGACATAACGAACCAGACACAATCACTCACCCACTGTAAAGGACATATCAAACCAGACACAATCAATCACCCACTGACTGTAAAGGACATAACGAGTCAGTTCCACTCACTCATTCACTGACTGTAAAGGTCATAACGAACCAGACACAATCACTCAGCCACTGACTGTAAAGGACATAACAAACCAGACACAATCACTCACCCACTGTAAAGGACATATCGAACCAGACACAATCACTCACCCACTGACTGTAAAGGACATAACGAACCAGACACAATCACTCACCCACAGACTGTAAAGGACATAACGAACCAGACACAATCACTCACCCACTGTAAAGGACATATCGAACCAGACACACTCACTCACCCACTGACTGTAAAGGACATAACGAACCAGACACAATCACTCAGCCACTGACTGCAAAGGACATAACGAACCAGACACAATCACTCACCCACTGTAAAGGAAATATCGAACCAGACACAATCACTCACCCACTGACTGTAAAGGACATAACGAACCAGACACAATCACTCACCCACTGAATGTAAAGGACATCACGAACCAGACACAAACACTCACCCACTGTAAAGGAAATATCGAGCCAGACACAATCACTCACCCACTGACTGTAAAGGACATCACGAACCAGACACAATCACTCACCCACTGACTGTAAAGGACATAACAAACCAGACACACTCACTCACCCACTGTAAAGGAAATATCGAACCAGACACACTCACTCACCCACTGACTGTAAAGGACATAACGAACCAGACACAATCCCTCACCCACTGACTGTAAAGGACATAACGAACCAGACACAATCACTCACCCACTGACTGTAAAGGACATATCGAACCAGACACAATCACTCACCCACTGACTGTAAAGGACATAACGAACCAGACACAATCACTCACCCACTGTAAAGGAAATATCGAACCACACACAATCACTCACCCACTGACTGTAAAGGACATAACAAACCAGACACACTCACTCACCCACTGTAAAGGAAATATCGAACCAGACACACTCACTCACCCACTGACTGTAAAGGACATAACGAACCAGACACAATCCCTCACCCACTGACTGTAAAGGACATAACGAACCAGACACAATCACTCACCCACTGACTGTAAAGGACATATCGAACCAGACACAATCACTCACCCACTGACTGTAAAGGACATATCGAACCAGACACAATCACTCACCCACTGACTGTAAAGGACATATCGAACCAGACACAATCACTCACCCACTGACTGTAAAGGACATATCGAACCAGACACAATCACTCACCCACTGTAAAGGACATATCAAACCAGACACAATCACTCACCCACTGACTGTAAAGGACATAACGAGTCAGTTCCACTCACTCATTCACTCACAGTAAAGGACATAACGAACCAGACACAATCACTCACCCACTGACTGTAAAGGACATAATGAACCAGACACAATCACTCACCCACTGACTGTAAAGGACATAATGAACCATTCACAATCACTCACCCACTGACTGTAAAGGACATAACGAACCAGACACAATCACTCACCCACTGACTGTAAAGGACATAACGAACCAGACACAATCACTCACCCACTGACTGTAAAGGACATAACGAACCAGACACAATCACTCACCCACTGTAAAGGACATATCGAACCAGACACACTCACTCGACCACTGACTGTAAAGGACATAACGAACCAGACACAATCACTCACCCACTGACTGTAAAGGACATAACGAGTCAGTTCCACTCACTCATTCACTCACAGTAAAGGACATAACGAACCAGACACAATCACTCACCCACTGACTGTAAAGGACATAATGAACCAGACACAATCACTCACCCACTGACTGTAAAGGACATAACGAACCAGACACAATCACTCAGCCACTGACTGTAAAGGACATAACGAACCAGACACAATCACTCACCCACTGTAAAGGACATATCGAACCAGACACACTCACTCGACCACTGACTGTAAAGGACATAACGAACCAAACACAATCACTCACCCACTGTAAAGAACATATCGAACCAGACACAATCACTCACCCACTGTAAAGGACATATCGAACCAGACACACTCACTCGACCACTGACTGTAAAGGACATATTGAGCCAGACACACTCACTCACTGTAAAGAGTATACGAACCAGACACAATCACTCACCCACTGACTGTAAAGGACATAACGAACCAGACACAATCACTCACCCACTGTAAAGAACATAACGAACCAGACACACTCACCCACTGTAAAGAGCATACGAACCAGACACAATCACCCACTGACTGTAAAGGACATAACGAACCAGACACACTCACTCACCCACTGACTGTAAAGGAGATAACGAGTCAGTCCCACTCACTCACATACTGACTGTACAGGACATAACGAACCAGACACACTCACTCACCCACTGACTGTAAAGGACACAACCAAGGAGTCAGTCCCACTCACTCACATACTGACTGTAAAGGACATAACGAACCAGACACACTCACTCACCCATTCACTCACTGTACATAACAAAACGAACATTCGCATAGCGCAAGAAATCTGACAAGTCTCACAGACTCTCAAATCCTCGGCAACATCTTTTTCAGCATTTAGGAAAGTAGGTTAATGGACTGTGTCCTTGTGCAAATCAAAAACACGACAATCACGAGCGTCAATCGACATTTAATTCCGATGCTGCTTCAAAAGGTTGACAGCCACTGCAGCAGTAATCCCATTATGGCCTTGCTGTGATTGATAATTCTTCCCAAAGGTGCCCGCTACATGCGTATCAAACATGACATAACCTATAAAGCTGACACCTTGAGTTACGCAAGGCAGTATTAAATGATACCATTGCGACGATGGATATGAAAAGAATTGGGATAATTTACAACCATAATAATAAAAATCTAAAATGTCAATCCACAGATTATGTGCAATCCCGCTACAAACGAGTCAACATACCATTGCTTTATTTCACGTCTCGTGAAAGGCGTGTTTGTACTTTTAACATTGCAGCGGAAACAACGAGGTCAGTCGAGGTTTCAGGAATATTAATGTACACGTATTGGGTGAGAGCTAATAATGCTTCCCATGTTGTATTCAGAACTTTACCAGCAGAAACACCAGTTATGTGTAAATCTAACGATAAGTTTAGTTAAGAAAATATTTAAAATGACATCTGATATTTTTAATGTTTATGCTAACTATATGTTTTTAAATCGTTACCGCATTTGTCAGCAATTGCAACGTAGGCGTTTAGTAAATGAATTTACATGAACATTAAATATATATTCAGTTCATGAATAACTGAACGTAATGACTGAATTCTTTTCATACATCATGATTCTTTGACATAGCTATATATTTTTACAACTTTTTGGCACTATCTGACTTTTCGACGCCTTAATGCACAATAAGTGACAATTTACAGGCGCAATCGTAAAACACTATTAAGCTTTATCGCGGGTGGTATCGCTGAAAAGTGCTCTGCAGTTGTGTTAAAGACCAAGGAAGCAATTGCTGTTTTCATCAAGAATCTGAAAATATTTAGTAGAGTTGTGATTTTAATGTGAAGATTTGAAATATTTCAAACTTTCACTGACTGTCATTGTGTCAAGTATCCAGCGAGAACCCTCATCCCCCGCCACGGAACACAAAGGATAAATCAACAACATATCTTGGATTGCCTCATATCTCTCAGGACGCCAGCAATCAGTTATCATTAATGGAGTAAGATCAAAGAAGTATGAACTAAAGCTTGGAGTGCCTCAAGGCTCTGTCCTTGGCCCGATACTTTTCCCCATCTACACCCTACCAGTAGGAGATATAGCAAGATCTTACAATCTAAACTTCCATCTGTATGCTGATGATACGCAATTGTATCTGGGATTCAGACCGTTGACTACATCATCAATAAGCACTACCTTTAAAGCAATCTCAAGCTGCATAGATGACATCAGATGCTGGATGAGAAGCAACTTTCTCAAACTTAATGATGACAAAACTGAGCTCTTGATCATCAGCTCTAAACAGACGCAGTCCAAAGTACGATTTCCTGGTTTGAAAATTGGGGACTGTACGGTTGCGCAAAACTCTTGTGCCCGAAATCTAGGCGTGATCATTGACTCAACACTCAATCTGGATAACCATGTAAGCAGTATGTGCAAGACAGCTTACTTTCACATCAGGAACATCAGACAGATAGCAAGATACGTAGACACAGAATCAGTCAAGTGCCTAGTCCATGCATTTGTAACATCAAGACTTGACTATTGTAATAGTCTTCTGTATGGTATCCAGCATCATCATCTGGATAGACTACAGCGTGTGCAAAACACTGCTGCCAGACTCATCACACGGAAGTCAATGCGTGAACACATTACACCCGTCCTGAAAGAGCTGCACTGGCTACCTGTGAGACTCAGGATCGTGTTCACAATGATCATGTTTGTCTACAAATCGATCCATGGGCTATCCCCAGTATACCTCCAGGAACTCACTGCCCTTTACCAACCTGGCCGAACACTGAGATCTGCAAACAAACTACAGCTTGCTGTTCCACCAGCCAGCAGAACAACATATGGAGACAGAACCTTCCGAAAAGCAGGTGCAACTCTATGGAATGCACTGCCCATTGATGTCAGGGGATCTGAAAATGTCGACACCTTTAGATCAAAACTCAAGACCATCCTCTTCAAAAGAGCATACGACTGAGTGCTCTTGGGCAGGCAGTATGTCTGGATAGGTAGCGCTATATAAATGCGTAATTTGAATGGTATATTCAAATCAGCAAATCCATTTATCAGTGTTTACCAGCGAATCGATTTCCATGGATTTACGGCCTTGAAGGCGTAATGGTTTAGGGATGAACAATGTTATTATTCTTAACGACGTTCTGGTGCTACGCTTTGTCCTCCACCAGGGGAGACAACCGACGAAAGGGGCAATAACTAGCCCTCAAAAGAGGGTGAGAAATAATAATAAACATGCCACTGATCAAGTTCAAGGATCAAGGTAATAACACGTGTTTATCCAACACTGTAAACGTTCGCTCGTCACGCCGAAAAACCGAGTTCGATTCCCAACATGGGTAAATGTGTGAAGCCCATTTCTGGTGTCCCCCGCCGTGATATTGCTGGAATATTGCTAAAAGCGGCGTAAAATCATATTCACTCATTCACTCTGATGTACAGGAACGATTTATTTATATGATGGGTGTCATGTTATCATGGGGCCCTGGGGTCCCGTTATGTACATCTCCCCGAGGCAAGGGAGTTAACTGACCGTGGAAACTATACTTTTATGGTCAGTTAACTCCCTTACCTCTTGAAGATGAGTCATGTAAGACGCCACAATTCGCTGCACAGAGTTGTGTCCCTTTGGCCTACCAGAAACCTATGATAGTGGGTTCGCCCTGATTATATTTCTCGGTTTGTCAGCACCATACACTTGCTCGTCGGCTTCTCCAAAGTTGTCAAACTCCAAGACCCGCATAACTTCGGGCTTTCCTCCCAAATCAAGTTGACACAGTAAGCATAAGATATACACAAAGAAAAAAGTTAAGCACACCCTAATATATTTCATTATTGTTTGGTCCCAATAATTGTAACAGTCATGAAAGATTATGTTTTCTCGAGATGATGTTATCAGTCATGCGTGACGAAAGTTCACGTACCATGCATGGTATGCCCGTGCAGCATGCTACCCACGAGTATCTCTAAGAGCAGTATATCCAAACATAAAAATTGCTTTCTTAAGCTCGGTTTTAAACAGTTATTCCATGACATTGTGTGACCATGGCACGAAGGCGATTATCAAATGCCACAAGATTGCAAATAATCGGCATGCATAACGCAGGAATGTCTTGTTATGCCATTGGTCGGAATTTGGGAATCACACGGTCGTAAGCCGTTTAGTCGAGAAACATGCTGAGACCGGTGATGTACAAGACCCGGCCAGATCCGGAAGACCTCCTGTGACGACACATCGCGAAGACAGGGACCTTCTTCGTCTCTTCGTGTGCTTAACTTTTTTCTTTGTGTATACTTGGACAAACAAGTTCTTTATTGCAATTAGGAGAGGCGTTTCCGTGTACACAGTTATCAAGTACAGAGCAGGGGTTACACGCCGTGATATAATCAATCTCATTAAAATCAGATCTTAGTTTTCGCTACCGCTAAACAAAGATCTGAGGACATCCCAATATGGATTACGTCAGAACGACCTTTCGCGCACATTGATCGACCAATGAAATCACTGACAAGAAATCGACATTTGCCAATCAGAAGGCAGCTATCTCGAGCTTTACGGCACTAGTTTCAAACTGGCGACTACGCTTCGAAACATATTTTAACGTAATTTCGATTTAAAAAAATTAAAGCATTCTGGAATGGCTTATAGATGGCCTAGATTGTATGGATATAATCATAAAACCCGTAACTGTGTTCGGAATACCCTGTGTTAAATATTTCGAGGTTGCATGATTAGAAAACACATTCCGACTGCCACTTTAAGGATCTGGTAAGCGACGCTCTGATTGGTTGGATGAAAGGTCGTTCTGACGTGACCCGTAATAGGATGTCCTCAGATCTTTGTTTAGCGATAGCGAGAACTAAGATCTGATTTTACTGAGATTGTGATATAATGGAAAAGCGGCGTTAAACCCAATTCACTCACTCACTCATGCTCTCAAGCCCTCTCCTGTCATGGGGGGATTAAACGGCTATTTCTACACATTAAAATAAAACCAACTTTTCATCATTCCATGGTCATTTCTTAAGCCAATTATCAAAGGAGTGGCTGTTAGTTTTGACTCATTTACTTTTAGAGTATATCCTGAACACCCTCGTAGCTTGAAGAGCGACTAAAGGAGATTGGGTGGTCAGGCTCGGTGACTTGGTGGATTGTTTGTTATTGTACCCAGACGGTGGGTGCATTGCTTATGATTATTAACCTCTAAAAATAAATAAAACAGCCACTACGTTTATAATTAGTTTACCATGAAATGATTAAACAGTTGTTTTATTTGAATGTGTATAATTTGAACAGTTTAATCCATCAGATGTCCATCAGTTACTGGCTTTGATAACAGTTATTCCTTGTAATGGCCCATCTTACGAGCTTGTGTCACGCGTTTTCCTGCGTCATCCGTTCGTTAATTCACTTAAATTCTTAGAATTTCACATAAAATGCATTCTTCCTACCCTTAACCACAGACTCTATCATCATTAAATTCAAACGGTATTTATTTTATGTTCTTGGCTGAAACAAAAACGGGTTTTCATTTTGAAAATTGCAAAATAGTTTCCGCAACATCTCTTATTAGGGAACATAAATACTAACTTTTCAAAACCATATTTCATAAGACATAATATTTCAATACTTTCAAAGTAATGTATTGGAAACCCTCAAGTCCTTTTAACGTTGAAAGGGTTTTAGTTTTCAAAACATCAAAATAGACTCCATGGCAACCACAAGAAAACGTCATTGATAAATCAGTAAAATCTACAGAAAAACCTACATTTTTTACCAAAGCATCGACAAAACATTTCCTTTACAGTTCTAGAACAGCTTTGAAGTAGGCATGTCCCTTCCATCACTGTTGCTCAGTTAGCCGAGTAGTACAATCCCAAGGCCATCGTTTTCATGTATTTGACACTATTAAGATAATTGCAAATTTCAATTTTTAAATATTTGGAAATTCGTGATAAATGCACTTTTGTGCAAAATATATCAGTCAGATCAAAGATGTATATAGATGTATGTACGTCATTGGTTAGGTGGATTATTATATCTGAAAGACTACTGAATAATGGACCCGTGAAGATTCTGGGGTAGAATAGGTCTTCATAAACCCATGCTTGCCGTAAAAGGTGACTATGCTTGTCGTAAAAGGCGACTAACGGGATCGGGTGGTCAGGCTCGCTGACTTGGTTGATGCATGTCATCGATCCCAAATGCATGGATCGATGCTCATGATATTAATCACTGGATTGTCTGGTCCAGACTCGATTATTTACAGACCGCCGTCATATAGCTGGAATATTGCTGAGTGCGGCGTTAAACAACAAACAAACAAACAAACAAACTGAATACTGACTAGTGCTATGTGTATGGTCTTTCCTTGTATGCCACCTTCACTTTCTCTGCTGGTCTTTAATTGTGACAATATTTGTCATAACCCTCTTCAGAACAAGGGCGAGTACCAGAATACGTGAAACAATTTCTTCCTTAAATTAGTAGATATAAATCTGAGTAATTCTGAAACCTTTTACTTTGGCCATTCTGATGTTTGCAGGGGGCACGGGTGGCCCAGTCGTCTGAGGCGCCGCAATTCACTTTGCAGAGCTGTGCCCCTTGGGCACGCCAGAAACCTATGACTGTGGGTTCGAATCCTGGTTCGCCCCGATTATGTTTTTAGGTTTGTAAGCATCATACCAGTGTTCGTGGGTTTCACCAAAGTGGTCATTTCTGCAGCACTTCCGGCTTTCCTCCAGCGGCGTGATATAACTGGAATACTGTCAAAAGCGGCGTTGAACCCAACTAACTCATTCTAATGTGTGCGCGTAAGGGCGATTTCCCCCAAACTATAATTATAAATACCCATAGGTCACCACCCCAAAACTCCTGTCTCATGTTGTGTAACATCGTGCTATTCGATTCGAATCTAAACTATGGTACTTAATGAGTTCTGGGTATTTATCCAAATTGTATGTGCTAATAACACCCCGGATTATCGAGGATGATGATTGAGATGATGGACGTGGATAATCAACGAAAGCTGTCCATCATCAATTCCTTATCGTCGTGGATGAATGAAGACAAATTCATTCATAAAATAATATCTTCAATATTTATGATTTATATTCTATAATATGCCATTGCCATAATACTTTATGCTGATAGGGTTTTAAAATACTCATTATACTCTTTGACACTTTTCTTTATCTCAAGGTGTCTCTAGTTTTTTATGCTTGTAAACGATGTTACCTAATTGTATCGCCCTGATGACGTAGATCGTTGTTCATACTGTCAATCAGTGGTTTGTCTGGTTCACATTCCATAACGTACAGGTCGCCTTAACATAGCAGGGGTATTGCTGACTGCAGCGAATAGCAACATTGTGATTTTATTGTTCCTATGGTGTTTTCAGGAGCTGTTAGCGCTTCAATACAAGCCCACTAGACCCTAATTTGAGTGACTGAGTATGGTTTAACGCCGCCTTTTAACAGTCTTCCGGCTATATCACGGCGTGTCAGCTTAATGTGGGAGGAAAGCCCAAAGTGATGCAGGTCTCAGGCGTTTACCACTTCGGTGAAACCCACGAGCACGGGTATGGTGCTGACAAACCTAGAAACATAATTTGGCCGAACCGGGATTCGAACCCACAATCATAGGTTTCTGGCGTGACCAAGGGAGGCAACTCTGCACAGGGAATCGCGGCGCCTCAGACGACTGAGGTCAGGTGGAGCATGCGTCAAATGGCGACCAAACCATAGCCACACTGAATTAAGAGTCACAGTATTGGTACTAATGCAATGAAAATTTGAACCATTTTCACACCCACAGTGATTTACGATCATTGCTTTAAGCGACACATTCACATTCAATTCTATGTATGTATCAATAGGAACGTTGACAGGACATACCATGACTAGCCTTGCTCCAATGCTGTACTGAAAGAAAAGTCCATGGATGTGTAGTAATTCTCTCCTCCTAACAGGCAAGTCTAGATATGTGGACAGTAAGGACTCCGGTCGCGTATAGGGACAACTTGTTCTTATTATTTACATAATCTATAGATTGTTATTTAAACTAATAAATATTGCCTTGGAGACTTGTGAAAGTCTGGCCACAGTGGAGAGCTGAGCTGCACTGGCGTACACAAATAACTGCCACATATTAATCATTTCCACACTGTGCGTACTACACGAACCTTGACCTCAATGCATAGACGTTCCATTCAAGACGGTAGACACGTCTACACAAAATTATGATTTACATTTTGTCAAGAATATACATCCCGTGCTTATGTTTTCACCCCCTAATTACCTTAAAGCAAGTTTTTTTATGCTGTCTTCAAAATACGACGGGCTGGTATAGGAAATCTATTTTATCCAAACAATTATTGGACGTATAAAAGGGTTCAAACTATTGAATGGTCAACGCTCCAATGCGACCTGCAGATTTGATAGGCAGCGACTAGCATAGTAAGGGATTAATTGAGCCCTGCGTTATTCGAAAGAAATGTTATTATAAAGGGTCCTTCTGTCGAGGGGGCACGGGTGGTCAGGGCGCGTCGGCGCCTGGTTGACTGTGCGGAGTTGCGTCCCTTATCGTGGGTTCGATTAACCTCTCACATTGATTCTTTAACTTGGTTTGTCACCAGAATACCCTTGATGGTTTCATCAAAGCTATAAACGTGGAAGAAATGCATCCATGGTGTAACTGGAATGCTGTTCACAGCTAACTCACTAGCTCCTTCTTTTGACGAGCCCCGGGGTGGTCATCTGCAATGACCATCACATCCCATTCGTGACCAACTCGTGTTATTCCGGGACAAGCCGAATAGCGACTCGTGCCCGGGGGCCTCTCATGGCCATTTTTGCGACTGGGTTCCGTCTTAGTGCAAACGGGCATACCTAAAACAATTGTCAACTCGTTGCGTAATGGTTCACATATATTTCACAATATATCATATATATTTCAGATGCAATTTAAAGCAAAGGGGCGAGTGGTGACGAATGCATCACATCCTTCCATATAACTTGCCATTCGTCACCACTCGCCTCTTTCCGTAACCTGCAAGAAGACTCGTCCCCCTATCGGTGAATGTTATGTGTGAAAATACAACAAACCAATCAGAATGCGCGTATGATTTCAAGTTCTTCGTCAAACAATCCTTCAGAAATAATTTTTGATTTTACATATGTCTTGCATAACCAAGACACAGTTAAATGTGTTCAATCATACTGTATAATTCCGCATGTCCCGATGTGCTTTAAATTGCATCTGAAATATATGCAATATATGGGGAAATAAATGTGAACTATTACGCAACGAGTTGACAATTGTTTTAGGTATGCCCGTTTGCGCGAAGACGGAACCCGGTCGCAAAAATGGCCATGATCACAGATAGGGGCACGAGTCGCTATTCGGCTTGTCCCGGAATAATACGAGTTGGTCACGAATGATAACTAGCCAGTTAAAATGAGCTTCTGTACCTCGGTGCTAGTTTTAGTGATACAGGGGCTTGTGTGGCGCTGTCATCACCGGTTTTGAGTGATTCATTCATATAATTTTCACAGCTAATTTGCCTTTTACGCCGGCTTGAATTTTTTTCGGCAGATAATCGAGACTGAATATTCACAGGCATCGACGTTTAGTGTTGTATATGAGTTAATTAAAAAACATTTACGAAACAAAATCTTCATAATTTGACACAACTATTAATCGCCCGTGTCAATAAACATCCTATGTGTCCGAACGCGATTATTTACAGACCAGTGTCACCTAGCTGGAATATTCCTGAGTGCGGCGTTAAACAACAATCAATCAAACAAACAAAACACAATAAACATCCTTGTCTTATGCATATTATAATTACAACATTATGAACTTAGGAAATGTTCAGCTCAGGTTTGTTGTGGTTCTTTTGCTTATTAATAGTTTTGGTGCAAATATGGATGATTAATACAGTAAACTACGGTTATAACGAACACGCTTATAACGAACTGACCGATATAACGAACTTATTTTTAGTCCCGGCCATTTGTTATATAAATGTTGTTTATATGCTTATAACGTACTATGGTTATTTCGAACTAAAATTACTGGTCCCTTCGAGTTCGTTATAACCGTAGTTTAATGTAATGTTCATGCTTTACGTGATTGATATATTTTTATAAGCATAAAACGTCAACGTCAACGTCAAATCTCGTGCACCCTCTGAAACAGATTCCATTGGGCGCCAAAGGTAAAATAGGGTTGAAAGCATGTAAATGGACCCCTGAAAATCAGTGATGACACCAGGTGTTCGCGAAAAGGGTCACCATGTCCCAACAGCAGCTATTGCGTATTTAGCGCCCACTGAACTGGTACATTTGTTACTAAAAGCAATGCATCCACTAAAACGTGACGAAACGGCACACCTTCAGAAAGTTCTACAATGCAGCAATGAAATACACCCAAAAACAATCTGATCTGGCTTGCTTCTGTTTTCGATAATCAACACTGCAAATCAGTTAAAAACTGTGAATATGTGTCTTTCAATTCAGAAAAGTGTGTTTAATAATGAACGAAAGTAATCTTTGACATTAAGAACAGTGCAAGCAAACACACCAATAGTTTTTACACGCCAACGGTAAACCACATGTTGCGCGATGCACGGATGGAGCGATGTAGGTATTTGTCGTTACAGACTACCCTATAAATCCATTGATGGCTATTTGATATGGTTAGTGAGAGAAACGCACTTTAAGTCCAACGTTAACGCGTTTACATTCTTATGAGTTCTGTTGGTGAAAACACAAGACAGGGCAGAGGTGGGGAATACTGCGAGGCGTTGTAACCTTCAGGTCCGACTTCCTTCTCAGCCTGTTGAGACAAGTTGACAACACTGGACGCCATCACACACTGATAATGGCAATACATGAAGTCTACCTTCTTCGTGTCCGTGACGAGTTTCACTACTTGTTTTTATGTCAATTGTTTGCCACAGAAAGGAAGCATTTCTTTCATATATTGTTTATATTTACGTATGAATTCAATTCAATTCAACACAACGGTAACACTCTCCTACACAAGCCAAACACCCTTCCCCACAACGCAAACACTCTTCTACACAACGCAAACACCCTTCCATACAACGCAAACACCCTTCCACACAACGCAAACACCTTTCCACCCAACGAAAACGTCCTTTCACACAACGCAAACACCCTTCAACACAACGCAAACTGCAAACACCCTTCGACACAACGCAAACGTCCTACCAAACAACGCAAATCTCCTTCCACAAAAGGCAAACTGCAAACACCCTGCCACACAACGCAAAATGCAAACACCCTTCGACACAACGCAAACGTCCTACCAAACAACGCAAATCTCCTTCCACACAACGCAAACACCCTTCCACACAACGCAAATCTCCTTCCACACAAAGCACACACCCCCAACACAGCATTATGCACGTTATTTCTGCAATACCAGCTACATTTGGTTGGTTTTCATGAACATTTTCCTTGGTTCAAATAAAAGAATTCATAACAAGTTTTGCCAGTGGCAAAAATCCACGTCACCATAACTTATGGTATAGAGTATATTTGATCTGTATTATTACGTTGCTGGTTTGTCAATGTTAACGGCCCGGTTCCGTTCCGCAGTGACACTACTTGTACAACCATTCAAACCAGGACTTGTTGACAGGCTTTTCCGGCACATATCGACTCCAGGAATACGACAGAGGTAACAGTTCAGTTTTGGTTCGTCACTGTTCGGGTGTCTCCGGTTCTCTTCGGGTTTCATGTTGGATATCATGTATCGTCACGACTCAGTGTTTCGGTTCTCTTCGGGTTTCATTCGGGATATCGTGTAACAGTGTATTGCTGCATAATGAAACATGCGTATGTTGTAGGCCTGGGACGAGTCCAAATTTACTACCCGGGTACCCACTCCTCGATTACCCGACCCCACCCGGGGAACCAGTGTAGGCCTCAGGAGATGTCTCAAACAGCGGTAGAAAATGGCACTAGTCCTATAGTCCTTGCTAAAACTGCCCAATAGTTAAGGTATCATAAGGACTAAGTGAAATGTGCCATTTTCAAGGCTTTCGCTTCATGTTATCATTCTAAGGTTTGTTTCTAACGCTGTCAAAATGTCCGATTGGAACATTTTTAGTATAGCCCTGGCAAAACGTATTTAGACACATGTATTAAACAATCTGATCATTCATACACTGAAGTTGAATTAAGTTATATCTTTCTTCAACCATATGAAAAATCAGAAGGAATGGGTGCATAGTTAGAAAGAAATGCGAACATTAGTGACTTGTAGTGTAACCATAGAATTCTAGATAATTTTTGTCATTAAACAATATATCACGTGACTAACCTACTCAGTACCCACCCGAGCCGGGTACCCGAGTTACCCGTCCCAGCCCTAGTACATAGCACTCTATGTATCGACCGTCTCCGTCGTCGAGTGGACAGAACGTCTGCCTGGAGAGTGGTTCGATACCCTGTCTGCGTCATACCAGTCGGTGTTAAAATATGGTACTTGTTGTTGCCCCGCCTGATGCTCGCCATTACAGGGATAAAACAAGGACTGTTCGGCTTCGAGTAAACTGTCCGAGTGGGATAACCATTTAAAAACTACAGAATGGTATCTCAGTGGGTGGGCGCTATAACCAGAACGGACTTGTACAAGGACACACACAGTGGATCACACGCACGCACGCACGCACGCACGCACACATACACACACACCGCTAAACAAAGATCTGAGGACATCCCACTAGGGGTCACGTTCAATAACTCGATACATCCAATACTCGAACATAACTCGAAGCATGCAAAACTCGAACATAACTCGAGACAGGCAAAACTCGAACATAACTCGAAGCATGCAAAACTCGAACATAACTCGAAGCATGCAAAACTCGAACATAACTCGATACATGCAAAACTCGAACATAACTCGAAGCATGCAAAACGCGAACATAACTCGAAAATGAGCAAGATGGTATACCCAAAATGCCCTGTTAACCACCCGTTAGTCGCCTTTTACGGCAAGCATGGGTTACTGAAGATCTATTCTTTTCAAGGGTCGCAAATAATAATGTGTTTCCCTTTCATATGAATATACTGTGTTATTTTAAAATAAACTGCTCTGCAATTGACTTTCTATTAAAGAGCCGAATTCATTGTGTGCCCAGTTGTGTTTGTTGGAGTTCGTTGTGAGAATCAAATAAAGCGTGTACCTACAGCATCACCTTTGTTTTAAGCTCGTAAAAGGTCTCACTGTCCTCCGTTCGTTTGGGTAAATTAATGCCAAAGAAAATGTTTTTATGCAGCCTTACAGATCACCTTGATATGGCTGTATTAGTGCACTAAAGAAAAAAATATGTAGTAGTGCACTACAGTAAAAAAACAACACTCAATCACTCATTTTACCCACAAACGATGCTGTCGCTTGACAACAAATAATCACATCTACTGAGATTATTGTATTCCACAAGTCCATTTCAAACATAATTAGTACAACTATAACTTAAATAGCTTATCAGTTTCGTGCCAAATGGCATATTGGACTGAGAAAGTTAAGAAAACCACATATATTAGTCTGATTGTTGAGCGATAACAACCTCATGGCAATCCATGCAATCATAATTAGATCCTATTATGCATGGTACAAGGCGAGACCCTTTATATCTGTAACTGTAGTATGAAGCGCAGGTGGCGTTCGTGTTGATGGCCAAGTTCACACAATGCCTGAAACATGGAGATCCATACCGAAACAGCGTTCACATCACGAAGACAACGATCCTGTTCAACAAAGCGATCGTATACAGGCTGCAACTGTTAGAACTCCCATAGCTTAACATAGATTTACGATGTAGACGTTACACTAAGATCGCTTTGGAGAAAACGAAGAGTCTGTAGGGACTGAAGCTCACCATGCTAACTAACGTTTTGCTTCGTTATCGTGTATTCTTTGAATACAGTGACAATATAAAGAAATTATACGGTTAGCTATCAGATTCGTGTATTTATCAGTTTAACAAATATATTTTAGGACTATAGGAAGCCACGGGTTAAGTCATCGCGAAAAACAACATGCTTGCCGTGAAAGGCGACTAGGCTTGTCGAAAGAGGCGACTAACGGGATCGGCTGTTTTAGACTCGCTGACTAGGTTGATGCATGTCACCGTATTCAAATTGCATAGATCGATGCTCATGATGTCAATCACTGTGTCTGGTCCAGACTCGATTATTGACAGACCGCCGTCATATAGCTGGAATATTGCTGAGTGCGGCGTTAAACAACAAACCTGACATTGCGAAAAATGGTTACGAAAAGGGGCGAGTGAAACAAAGTGATATTTTTTTAGTTAGCCGTTTTTAGTATGAGTGGTCTGTTGTAATTAATGTAGTAATGCAGTAACTGTAGGATCTTATAACTAAGCTAGGGAGGTGAGGCTGTCTTGAATAGGTATTTCCTCAAGGCGCAGTTAACAACAGGAATGAGACCGGAATACGACCTAAGCTTGTTTAAATGTTTGGAAGCTGTATTTTAAAGTACGCCCCCTCCGCCTCTTCCCCATTAACACACACATACTTTCTTCTTTCTGTCACCTTGACGGTGCTATGATTGTAGACTATGACCAGTCGTGGACAGTCCATTACTTGAGGTCATGCAGTCTCGACCAGTTCGTGGAGGTTGATATATCTGAATATGTTATGGCATTTTGTTTGCTTGTTGATTAAAGCCGTGGTAATATTCCAGCTATATATGTCGGCGGCATATGTGCAGTGCAACGTATTACAATGAATAGTCAACCGTGAAGATTCCGGGGTAGAATAGGTCTTCAGCAACCCATGCTTGCCGTAAAAGGTGACTATGCTTGCCGTAAAAGGCGACTCGCGGGATCGGGTGATCAGGCTCGCTGACTTGGTTGATGCATGTCATCGATTCCAATTGCTTGGATCGATGCTCATGATATCAATCACTGGATTGTCTGGTTCAGACTCGATTATTTACAGACCGCCGTCATATAGCTGGACTATTGCTGAGTGCGGCGTTAAACTACAAACCAACCAACCAACCAACAATGAAAAGTCGAGACTTGATCAGATAAGTCAGTGATTGATTTTATGAGCAGCGTCCACACCACCTGGGCGCGTTGACATGCATTCCACGAAGTCACCGGGCCTCATCACCGGATCAATTTAGTCTAACGACAGGCATTGGTTGCAGGGAATAGTTCCCACATGGAGGACTGTGGCACTTGTATGAAATAAATACACTGGATGTTTGAAACAAATTGCAGAGATAGTGATGTCAGTTTGTTTGTTTTTTAACACTGCACTCAGCAATATTCAAGCTATATTACGGCGGTCTGTAAAACATCGAGTCTGGACCAGTTTTGACATCACGAGCATTGATCTACTTAATTGGGATACGATGACATTCATAAACCATGTCAGAGAGCCTGACCACTCGATCCCTTTAGTCGCTTCTTACGACAATCATAGTCATCTCTTAAGACAAGCATGGGTTGCTGAAGACCTATTCTAACCCGGATCCCCCCGGGCCTTGTGAGGTAAGTAAGTTGTATACTAAGTGAACTATAGGAAAAGCAAGATGCATGTATTGTCTTCATACGAGATAAAATATAGTTCTGTTGAAGCCGTTATGTAGAATAAGACAGCTTTGTATTGAAACGTCTATTTCAATGAATAATATTAATGAAAACCGTTGCAGTATTTATCACAGTCAAACATAGATTATGTTGTCTGTTTTAGTCCCGCATCCGGCGGAAGAAGGTCTAGACGTAGATTCAAAATGGCTCCTGAATACGTCCGTGGTGTATTTCCCGAACTGTCTGATGTGTTCTGATTGTATAAAGCTGGTAAACCGAGATACTCCTCATGTCACCGCCTACGCTCTGGGTCACGGTCAATGCTATCTGAGAACCTGTGGGAAACGGCCTGTGTGAATACAACAGGTGCATTTTGGAATCTAATTTGTGTTGCTGGGAACCGGACAACCCTTGGCGATAGATTTTCCGAATTAAAGAAATGGGTCTGTCCCCAGATAGATGCCCATGCTATCAATTCGAGCCACGGTGCGTCTCTCTACCCTGACAAGCGTGTAATTGGTCGACCCCTGTCTGATTATAAGCTGTCATTGGGTGGTTGGTGGTAGCACGTCGATGTGGACGGAACATGGTGTTATGTTTCTAGAGCGTCTAAAAGTGTTTTGTCATATATGGGGATTTTATGTGACAGACAAATAAACGAGTTTCTTCTTTAAATGTCGAGTGGTTGGACGTTGGTGGGAAAAAGTGATAAGCACTTGTCGTAGGAATCTGCATCTGGTCTTGATAGGATGCTGTAATAGCATTTGTAATGACACCATCATGGATTCATCGGGGCAGTAACGGTTCACGCGTTTGGAGGGACATTTATGAACTTCTGAATATTAAGGGATTATATTTCTTGAGTGGTTTTAGTTTGTTTGTTGTTTTACGCCGCACTCGGCAATATTCCAGCTATATGACCGCGGACTGTCAATAGTCGAGTCCGAGTCAGACAATGCAGTGATTTGCATCATGAGCATTGATAATAATAATTGGGATAGTGTGACATGCATCAACCAAGTAAGCGAGTCTGACCACCCGATCCCGTTAGTCGCCTCTTACGACAAGCATAGTCGCTTTTTTTCGAAGAGGTGAGGTGAGGTGAAATGGGGTTTAACGTCGCGTCCAAGATTATTGCACTTATATAGCGACGTGCATGCACGTGTGTGTGTTTGTGTGGCTGCTTGTACTAGTCCGGACTGATGCCGATTTATAGTGTTAGCTCACTGAGATACCATGCGGCAGTTTAACATGAATACCCCACTCAGACACAGTATACTGACTCCGAGCCTACCAGTCCTTGTTTTTACCCCTTAATACCGAGCGCCAGACAGGGTAACAACAAGTACCATCTTTTAACGTCTTTTGGTATGACGCAGCTGGGGATCGAACCCCGGACCTTCCGCTCTCCGGGTGGACGCTCTACCACTACACCACGGAGGCGGTCACGGGTATTTAAAGATGGCAAATAACAAGCAGTCAATCACAATACTTTTTTTTAAAACCAGCACCCAAACACAGCCACGACTGATGTACCTAAAACATTCATGTTTATGTTACCGGCAAAGACACTTCCAATCCCTGTTTCGCTGAAGCTGTATGTTAACTGGTATCCTACGCCGACGTTTCCTGTCAGGTGATAAGGGAGCAGCGGAGTAGGAGGGCACATGGGAAGAGGACACATGGGGAAGAGGGAACATGACGAAGGGGACACATGGCGGAAGAGGGCACATGGGGAAAGAGCACATATGGGGAAGAGCACACATGGGGAAGAAGACACATGGGGAAGAGGGCACATGGGGAAGAGGGCACATGGGGAAGAGGGCACATGGGGAAGAGCACACATGGGGAAGAAGACACATGGGGAAGAGGGCACATGGGGAAGAGGGCACATGGGGAAGAGGGCACATGGGGAAGAGCACACATGGGGAAGAAGACACATGGGGAAGAGGGCACATGGGGAAGAGGGCACATGGGGAAGAGGGCACATGGGGGAAGAGGGCACATGGGGAAAGAGCACATATGGGGAAGAGCACACATGGGGAAGAGGGCACATGGGGAAAGAGCACATATGGGGAAGAGCACACATGGGGAAGAGGGCACATGGGGAAAGAGCACATATGGGGAAGAGCACACAAGGGGGAAGAGGACACATGGGGAAGAGGGCACATGGGGAAGAGGGCACATGGGGAAGAGGGCACATGGGGGAAGAGGGCACATGGGGAAAGAGCACATATGGGGAAGAGCACACATGGGGAAGAGCACACATGGGGAAGAGCACACATGAGGAAGAGGACACATGGGGAAAGAGCACATATGGGGAAGAGCACACATGGGGAAGAAGACACATGGGGAAGAGGGAACATGATGAAGGGGACACATAGGGGAAGAGGGCACATGGGGAAAGAGCACATATGGGGAAGAGGACACATGGGGAAGAGCACACATGGGGAAGAGGGCACATGGGGAAGAGGGCACATGGGGGAAGAGGGCACATGGGGAAGAGGACACATGGGGAAAGAGCACATATGGGGAAGAGCACACATGGGGAAGAGCACACATGGGGAAGAGGACACATGGGGAAGAGCACACATGGGTAAGAGCACACATGGGGAAGAGCACACATGGGGAAGAGGACACATGGGGAAGAGGACACATGGGGAAAGAGCACATATGGGGAAGAGCACACATGGGGAAGAAGACACATGGGGAAGAGGACACATGGGGAAGAGGGCACATGGGGAAAGAGCACATATGGGGAAGAGCACACAAGGGGGAAGAGGACACATGGAGAAGAGGGCACATGGGGAAGAGGGCACATGGGGAAGAGGGCACATGGGGGAAGAGCACACATGGGGAAAGAGCACATATGGGGAAGAGCACACATGGGGAAGAGCACACATGGGGAAGAGGACACATGGGGAAGAGCACACATTGGGAAGAGGACACATGGGGAAGAGCACACATGGGGAAGAGCACACATTGGGAAGAGGGCACATGGGAAAGAGGTCACATGGGGAAGAAGGCACATGGTGAAGAGGGAACATGGGGAAGAGCACACATGGGGAAGAGGGCACATGAAGAAGAGCACGCATGGGGAAGAGCACGCATGGGGAAGAGGGCACATGGGGAAGAGGGCACATGAAGAAGAGCACGCATATGGGGAAGAGCACACATGGGGAAGAGGGCACATGAAGAAGAGCACGCATGGGGAAGAGGACACTTGGGGAATAGGGGACATGGGGAAGAGCACACATGAGGAAGAGGACACATGGGGAAGAAGGAACATGGGGAAGAGGGCAAATGGGGAAGAGGGTATTTGGGGGAAGAGGGCACATGGGGGAAGAGGGCACTTGGGGAAGAGCACACATGGGGAAAAAGGACACATAAGGGAAGAGGGAACATGGGGAAAGAGGACACATGGGGAAGAGGGCACTTGGGGAAGAGGACACATGGGGAAAAAGGACACATAAGGGAAGAGGGAACATGGGGAAAGAGGACACATGGGAAAGAGGACACTTGGGGAAGAGGGCACATGGGGAAGAGGGCACTTGGGGGAAGAGGACACTTGGGGAAGATGGAACATGGGGAAGAGGGCACATGGGGAAAAGGGCACATGGGGGAAGAGGACACATGACGAATAGGACACTTGGGGAATAGGGCACATGGGGAAGAGGGCACATGGGGAAGAGGACACTTGGGGAAGAGGACACATAGGGAAGAGGGAACCTGGGGAAGAGGGCACATGGGGGAAGAGGACACATGACGAAGAGGACACTTGGGGAAGAGGGCACATGGGGAAGAGGGCACATGGGGAAGAGGACACTTGGGGAAGAGGGCACATGGGGAAGAGGGCACTTGGGGAAGAGGGCACTTGGGGGAAGAGGGCACATGACGAATAGGACACTTGGGGAAGAGGGCATATGGTGAAGAGGGCACATGACGAAGAGGACACTTGTGGAAGAGGGCACATGGGGAAGAGGGCACTTGGGGGAAGAGGACACTTGGGGGAAGAGGGCACATGGGGAAGAGGACACTTTGGGGGAAGAGGGAACATGGGGAAGAGGGCACCTGGGGAAGAGGGCACTTGGGGAAGAGGGCACTTGGGGGAAGAGGGAACATGGGGAAGAGGGCACATGGGGAAAAGGGCACCTGGGGAAGAGGGCACTTGGGGGAAGAGGGCACATGGGGAAGAGGGCACATGACGAAGAGGACACTTGGGGGAAGAGGGAACATGGGGAAGAGGGCACCTGGGGAAGAGGGCACTTGGGGAAGAGGGCACATGGGGAAGAGGGGACATGGGGAAGAGGACACATGGGGAAGAGGATACATGGGTAAGAGGACACATGGGGAAGAGGGCACATGGGGAAGAGCACGCATGGAGAAGAGGGGACATGGGTAAGAGGACACATGGAGAAGAGGATACATGGGGAAAAGCACGCATGGAGAAGAGGGGACATGGGTAAGAGGACACATTGGGAAGAAGACATATTGGGAAGGGGACACATGGGAAAGAGGACACAATAGGAAGAGGACACACGGAGAAGAGGACAAATGAGGAAGAGGACATGCTCCACATTTTGAAAAGGCAGGTGTGCATTTTGTGATAGTGAATTTTGGAAACATTTAATGAGTTAGTCACAGTGAGTGAGTGAGTGAGTATGTTTTTATGCCGCTTTTACCCAGATCCCAGCAATATCACGGCGGGGGACACCAGGAATGGGCTTCACACATTGTGCACGTGTGTGAAATCGAACCCGGGTCTTCGCCTTGACAAACGAACGCTTTAATCACTAGGCTACCCCAACGCCCCTGACTTAGACATAGTGTTGTTGTTCATTAAGGTTTTGTAAACTCGATGGCCTATATACCCCCTCCCCCCCCACTCCCCCCAAATAAATAAATAAATAAATATATATATATACTTATATTCATTTACCTCTCGTAGAGAGTACAGTGGGTACTATCTTTTTATTCAGGGAAACTTTAAATAATGTACGCGTATTTTGCTGAAAGTTACATTTTGTCACGAACAGGCAACAAATTTGTAGTACAGTCTTTTCCTGCGAGTTCCGTGTTCAATTACCCCCATCAATAAGTAATCAGCTTCATTATCGTGAAAACGAAGACACCCATATGAACATCCGACCCCGTCATCCATTAGCCAAATCGGTCGTACTGGTCGCCAGTAACAATCTATCACTTTTAAAAACATTCCAGGAAGAACCGATAGTGGACATAAAAAACTCGTTCTTCTGGCTCAACCAACCCATTTGATGTAAAATTCATCAGAGCGTCATACTCCCCAAACTATCGACCCGCTGCAAAATCAAGCCCCACTCGTGAATAGATGGCGAGCGACGACATCGGATGCTTCTATCCCGCTCTTTGATGCAAAGCCCTGTAATTCCACCTTAAACTGGTTTTAACAAGTTCCTTATCCCGAGATTTTGACACGCCTCGCACGTGAATCTTGGGCTCTTTGAGGGCTCGAGAATGGCATGCCTCTTCAATTCGCCCTTATTTTATCGAGTATTTGGTCGGCCAATTTGATTATTTTCTTTGTCATGTGAATAATTTAGTCGTGTCGTTTTACAATGTTTAGACGTCAGATATTCAAGTTTCTTAAAAGTGTCCATTTTATCAGGGGTGGCATTAGATTACGCGATGCTTACGTACTTCCGATCGGTTACTCAGTAATTATGCAGTCAGCTTTTGAGAAGGTCGATCTCATTGCCCTATAGTTATATCACAGTATAACTAAACATACCTGAATTCACAAACATCAGACTCATCCGGTGATAAATGTATTAGCAACATCACTAAAAAATGAAGCAGATCTTTGCATCTGGATTGGGTTGTTTTGACCGACTGCCAGTGTTTCATGTCTTGATGCCCTCTGATGTGAGGTATTACATATCCAATGCAGACATCCCTGAAACCACGTCGTTCTCAATGTCCCTGGTTAACTGCCTGTGAAAATCTCCCATGTTAAGCTCATGCAGACATACCATCGACTAGCTGACGCTCGATTCCTAAAGGTCAACGTAAGGACTAAGAAAAAATGTTATCACCGATCAACACTTACGTTTTATTAATAAAATTGCATGCTTTTTAGGTTCTGGTTCCGCATTTTGAAAGCTATTTTTCTATTCGAGTTTTAAGAGAAAAAAATTATTAAAGTTTCAATTCTAATCTAATCTTACATGACGAATTCGCTGCGCAGAGTTGCGTCCCTTGGACATGCCAGAAACCTATGATTGTGGGTTCGAATCCCGGTTCGCCCCAATTTATGCTTCTTGGTTTGTCAGAACCATACCCGTGCTCGTGCACTTCACCGAAGTGGTAAACGTCTGAGACCTGCATCACTTCGGGCTTTCCTCCCACATTAAGCTGACACGCCGCGATATAACTGGAATAATGTTAAAAGCTGAGTTAAACCCAACTCACTCACTCGTGACGAGAAGGAATGACATTCGGAACCTATTTTATAATGGTCACAACATATTCTCTACTTCTTTATGTCATTTATTGTCATTTTATAAAATTGGACAATCTCATTAAAATCAGACCTTGGTTCTCGCTACCGCTAAACAAAGATCTGAAGACATCCCATTAGGGGTCACGTCAGAACGACCTTTCATCCGACCAATCAGTCCGTCGCTTACCAGATTATGAAAATGACAGTTGGAATGTGATTTATAATGTTGCGATCTGGAAAACTTTAACATGGTGTATTCCGTACGATAATTACGGGTTTAACGTCTGAATCCTTACAATCTAGACCATCTATTAGCCATTTCAAAATGGTTTTTTTTGTTCAGGTTTCAAATTTATAATCGAGACTTTGTTAAAATATGTTTCGAAGCTTAGTCGCCAATTTGAAATTCGTGCCGTAAAGCACGAGAAAGCTGCCTTCTGATTGGTCATTCCATTGGTCGGTCAGAGTCTAAGGTCTGATTTTAATGAGATTGTAATATTGGTTTGGTTCAGATATCGGAACAAACAATTGAATTAAACTTCGACATATGTCCCTATTTAAACAAGGTCGAGAATCATGTTTTTAAGTGTCGTAACAATTAGGACACGTTACCATTACGACTCGTACATAATTTGTGTATCCCAGAGTAAATGTCAAGGGATGATTCCGGGCACATATGGAGGCTGGTTCGCGTGGTTAGGCGAAGTGTCTTGGTTGATTGCATGAGTGAGTGAGTGTGTATGGTTTTATGCCGCTTTTAGCAATATTCCAGCAATATCACGGCGGGGTACACCAGAAATGTGCTTCACATATTGTGTCCATGTGGGGAATCAAACCCGGATCTTCAGTGTGATGAGCGAACGCTTTAACCACTATGCTACCCCACCGCCCCTGATTGCATGACATCGTATCCCAATGGGTGACGTTGATCGATTCGCATGATATTAATTTACTGGATTATCTATAGATATGTATTGGGTATTGGACATGCGTTACTTGTGAGAGGGCGTGGTCTAGAGGTATTGGACATGCATTACGTGGAGGAGGCGTGGTCTAGAGGTAGTGAACATGCGTTACTTGTGAGGGGGCGTGGTCTAGAGGTGGACATGCTTTTGGACGTGGCCTAGAGCTAGTAGTCGTCCCTTACTTGTGAGAGGGCGTGGTCTTGAGGTATTGGACATGCATTACGTGGAGGAGGTGTGGTCTAGAGGTAGTGAACATGCGTTACTTGTGAGGGGGCGTTGTCTAGAGGTGGACATGCATTTGGCCATGGCCTGGAGCTAGTAGTCGTGCCTTACTTGTGAGAGGGCGTGGTCTTGAGGTATTGGACATGCATTACGTGGAGGAGGTGTGGTCTAGAGGTAGTGAACATGCGTTACCTGTGAGGGGGCGTTGTCTAGAGGTGGACATGCATTTGGACATGGCCTGGAGCTAGTAGTCGTGCCTTACTTGTGAGAGGGCGTGGTCTAGAGGTAGTGAACATGTATTACTTGTGAAGGGGCGTGGTCTAGTGGTAGTGGACACTCATTATTTGACAGGGGCTTGGTTTAGAGGTATTGGACATGCGTTACTTGTGAGTGGGCCTGGTCTTAAGGGTAGTGGACATACATTACTTGTGAGGAGGGGTTGTCTAGGGGTAGATGACATGTACTGGGACGTGGCCGAGAGCTTGTGGTCGTGCATTTCTTGTGGGAGGGCGTGGTCTAGAGGTAGTGAACATGCATTACTTGTAAGGAGGCGTGGTCTAGAGGTAGACATGTATTACTTGTGAGGGGGCGTGGTCTAGTGGTAGTGGACACTCATTATTTAACAGGGGCGTGGTCTAGAGGTGGAGGGCATGCATTACTTGTGAGGGGACGTGGTCTGGAGGTAGTGGACATGCATTACTTGTAAAGGGGCGTGGACTAGAGGTATTGGACATGCATTACTTGTAAGGTGGCGTGGTCTAGAGGTATTGGATATGCGTTACTTGTGAGTGGGCGTTGTTTTGAGGTAGTGGACATACATTACTTGTGAGAGGGGTGGTCTAGAGGTATTGGACATGCATTACTTGGAGGAGGCGTCGTCTAGGGGTATATGACATGCACTTGGTTGGTTGGTTGGTTTGTTGTTTTACGCCGCGCTCAGCAATATTCCAGCTACATGACGGCGGTCTGTAAATAATCGAGTCTGGACCAGTCGCCTTTTACGACAAACATAGTCGCCTTTTACGGCAAGTATGGGTTGCTGAAGACCTATATTGCCCCGGATCATCACGGGTCACATGCACTGGGGCGTGGCCTAGCTAGAGCTAATGGTCTTGCATTACTTGTGGGAGCGCGTGGTCTAGAGGTTGTGAACATGCATTACTTGTAAGGAGGCGGGCCTTGGGGGTAGTGGACATGTATTACTTGTGAGGATGGGTGGTCTAGAGGTAGTGAACATGCGTTACTTGTGAGGAGGCGTGGTCTAGAGGTAGTGGACATGCACTGAGGCGTGGCCTAGAGCTAATGGTCGTGCATTACTTGTGAGACAGCGTGGTCTAGAGGTAGTGAACATGCATTTCTTATGAGGGGGCGTGATCTAGAGGTATTTGACATGCATTACTTGTAAGAAGGCGTGGTCTAGAGGTAGTGGACATGCAATACTTGTAAGTGGGCGTGGTCTAGAGGTAGTGGACATGCACTGGGACGTGGCCTAGAGCTAAAAGTCGTGCATTACTTGTGAGAGGGCGTGGTTTAGAGGTATTGAACATGCATAACTTATAAGGGGGCGTTACATTCAGGTAGTGGACGTGTATTACTTGTGAGGGGCGTGGTCTAGAGGCAGAGAGCATGCATTACTTGTGAGGATTCGTGGTCTAGTGTGAGTGGAAATGCATTACTTGTAAGGGGACATGGTTTAGAGGCTGATTGGTTGGTTGGTTTGTTGTTTAAAGCCGCACTCAGCAATATTCCAGCTATATGACGGCGGTCTGTAAATAATCGATTCTGGACCAGACAATCTAGTGATTGACATTATGAGCAACGATCCATGCAATTGGGATCGATGACATGCATCAACCAAGTCAGCGATCCTGACCACCCGATCCCATATTAGTCGCCTCTCACGACAAGCATAGTCGCCTTTTACGGCAAGCATGGGTTGCTGAAGACCTATTCTAACCCTGGATCTTCCCTGGCCGGTTTAGAGGTAGTGGACATGCATTACTTGTGAGGGGATGTGGTCTTGATGTTTCCAGACATATATTGGCTAAGAACAAGATGACCAAGTCTAGGCTGCCTGGGCTCTTTGGTGGACATCACGTCCCTATGAGTTGGTATTCAGACAAAGATGCCATTGACAGGACCATACTTTCCCGACATGCATGAGGCAAATAGGACGCAAGGTGACTAACACAACTTTGTGCAAACTTGCTACTGTGAACATGTTATGGGCGTAGCTTCTAAATTGTGGGTGGACTTTGCCCGAACTCAATTTGAAGAAATACGTGCATGTATAAACAGGTCAAGTTAGATATTTCGTGATTTTCAATAAACCTAAACTATGTTCAGAAGTGATCAGTAGTGGGGTGGTAGATGGATAAGGACCTACAAATGGCGTTTGCGTTTATGAAGGTATGGACGCAAAAACCAGCTTAGCGAGCAATCGCATTAAAATCAGATCTTAGTTCTCGCTGACGCTAAACAAAGATCTGAGGACATCCCATTACGGCTCACGTCAGACCGACCAGTGGAATTACTGACAAGAAGTCGACATTAGCCAATCAGAAGTCAGCTTTCTCGTGCTTTACGGTACTAATTTCAAATTGGCGACTACACTTCAAAACATATTTTGACAAATTCTCGCTTAAAAAAGTGAAACCTGAACAAAATAACATTCTCGAAAGGCTAAATTAATATATGGTCTAGATTGTATAGATTCAGTCGTTAAGCCCGTAACTATCGTTCGGAACACGCTGTTTTAAAGTTTTCGAGGTTGCATGATTAGAAACCACATTCCGACTGTCACTTTCATGATCTGGTAAGCGACGCTCTGATTGGTCGGATGAAAGGTCGTTCTGACGTGACCCCTAATGGGCCTGTCCTCATTTCGCCTACACCCTTATCAAAACAAATTTACAGCTGACTGCACATAAGTCAAGTGCTGTGTTACCTCTAAAATAATGAACTGATCAAAAAGAAGGTTAAACAGACTAGACAATCTTGAAGCTTCATACATTGTTTAATAGCAGATATTTACATTATGCAGTAATAATAATAATGACTCATGCATTACTGTAGCTTTAGTACATATCTAACGACATCAAGAAATTGCATTACAGTTAAACAGACAAGACAATCTTGAAGCTTCATACATTGTTTAATAGCTTATATTCACATTATGCAGTAATACTAATAATGACTCATGATTACTGTAGCTTAGTACATATCCAACGGCATCAATAAATTGCATTACATTTTTTCTTGCACTAAGAAGCTGTGTCTTTAGTCTTTCAATTCTTTCGTCCCTTTGTCTGTCAACGAGCTCGGGGTCTGTTTCCTGGAGCGTCTGTCTGCCTTTTCAATCTTCTTGATCGCCTTCAAGAACTGATAGATGTTAGGGTGAGATCGGGGCATTCTCTTTTTCAGTCCACAGTGGAACCCTTCCAGATGGTTGTTGGATCGGGGACCGGTGTTGTCGTGCTGGTTCCAGATATGGCAGGGGAATCTAGCGTCGTCCTCTACCCATGTGCTGGTGACATAGTCGTTAAAATCACCAATCTGTTGATCATCAGGTCCTTGCTCCATCACCTCAACCCATGCATTCTGTACCTGGTCAAGTTGGAGAAGTGGCAGGGCTGCGGCACGTCGAACATGGGACTGAATTGCTGGATTGTTCGTGTATTCTCGTACAAGACCTCTCTCAACTACCTGACGCCACAAAGCTTGTGAATAGTGAAACAGACAACCCCTCACATAACTATCAGGAAAAACCTCTGCAATGGCACTTATGACTGCTGACTCGTAATCAGTCTGAAACACCTCTGGAGAAAGTTCAGTACCAGTTCTGGTTCATACAGTGTCCTTCAACAACCTAAATAGTCTAACATAGTCTGTTTGGTCTTGTTAGGAAGCAACGAAAAAGCAACAGGATACATTTTACCATTTACAAGACAATGAATAATATACACTTGGCGACACAAGCTAGGACAAACAAAAAAAGTACCATCCATAAACTAACTGTCAGAGTCACTCATGATTTCTAACATCTCAGTGGTAGCAAACACCAGTAGTCTGTCGTCTTCCCCGTCATTGATGCACAGAGAGTCTCATCCATCTTCTGTCTGTGTCCACGTTCCTTCCAAGTTGACTGCTGCTCTGGTTTCGGGAACTTGTGAAATAGTCTTGGCTCTGTTTCTGTACAGGGATGCTTGTGTGGCAGAGTAATATTTTGTACATACAAGTTAGGTTTTAATTCTATTTTAGCTATAGTTTTATACACATTCTATTTCATATTTGAATTAAGTACATAGTTTATTTACTATGTCTTACTTTTGCCATATAATTGTATTTCAACTTAAACATTAATACCATAGATTATCTGTTTCATTCAGTCTATTATTTATCCAGCCTTGACTAACCATACCACTGCATGCTTTTCACCCACAGCACTTAGTATCCCACCCCGCGCATAGAGTACTCTATTGTTCTCTGTGGTCACTCAAAGCTGACCACAGGTATACCTTTGTTTGATTGTGACCTGAGGCCGTTGCCAGATTACACTTGACGTATGTACTTCATAGTCATTTTGTATATATTTTGAATGGATCTTGTATTCATGGATCCAGTAGATGTGATTATTTCATGGATTTGAAGGTTAGTCGTAGTATATTTCTTGTGTTATACTTTATATGTATTTGTGTATTTCTAATTCTTAAAGTTGAAATAAGTTGTGCTTGGTTTATTGCTAATCAGGTTGTGTATTGAATCCACAGTTCAGTGTATGCTGGTTACGATTATTTTATATGATAAAGTATTATAAAGCAGTTTCTTTAATTGATAAATAGCTAATTTATCCTAGGCTATTATCATCTTAACTTGAACATTAACTTAATAAAACTAAACCCTCAATAAACTGTAGTAATTCTATACCTCATATCACATTAAGGTAATTGTGTTAATTGTGTATAAGAATGTATGCGTATGTGTGAAAGTGCATTATTTAAGTAATTTGATCAATCCTTATTTTAAATACCTATTTTACTTATGTGTTATGTATAATTATAGTGTAAATAGTATCTGTATTAGTTTATACTTTGTCAATGCAGATGTAACTGGTACAATCTTGGAAGCCTTGGTGACACGGCACAGGTTTCACCAATCTGGTATGTATTGTTTATGTGTTATTCATGAATGCATAAATGTATGTATCTATATATATGCTTACGTATATCTTTGTAATTATCATGTAGTATTGTACTTGTCTAGTGTTATGATAGTAGACATGGTTTATGTTTAGTTTAAACTGATTATAGAGTCATAAGCAGATACAATATATATATATATCATTGTGCAGGTTACTTCCTACATGAGTAACATAGGTTTCTTGCTAATTGAATGTCCCTTAGATGTAAGGCCATTATGTATATTATAATGATGTCAATGTTCTATGTCTTGTATGCAGTATGTCTTATTATTTATACATTGTTGCAGGCCGTATTTATTCACCAATCTCTTCTAAGTGAATAAACAGCCATCAGCTCACACCCTGTAGCCGTTTGTTGTGTTAACCACCCCGACAACTAGGTGCTACTACATTGGAGCCCCCAGTGAGGACTTGATGGGACCATGAGGAAACTGACGTACACATGAGACCAACCACGACGTTACGTGACGTCACACTTGAGGATCGATCCGCCATTATGACATCATGTGATCTGCGATGTGTGTTGACACAAGACCGGTAGATATGTGATTACATGTGACTTGAGTATTAATGAGACATTGAACATTATTATTGTTGTAATCATATATACTCTTACTCAACGTTGAACATTTGTGAATTGATCATGATCATGACACTCTACGCTTGTGATAATTGTGACACTTAGTGTGTATATTAACCTGGATCCAGCAGTGAAAGTAATTGACAATTTATCATCATAAACTTTTTACACGCAGCCGAGTTGAACTGACAACTGCGAGTGTGTGAAATTGTGTAATCACAGAAGGCAACTTCTGGATATTGCATCACTTGTCTCTTGTGAATAGCATATCGTATTTCTGTATTCTTTTGTATACCATAGTGATGGCAATGCTATGCTCTACTTGTCATGTGGCATATTTGACATGTTGTCTTCCGAAATGACTTCTCACTTACATGTTTTGCCATGCAATGAATTATATGTATGATCCATGCTACATTTGTGTTGGATGTGTATGATTAAAATCTGTCCTATAATCTGTGTGTTTATGCATATGTTGTTTGCTATATACATGTATTATACTATGGCCATTTTCAGGAGCGCTCCGACCATACCCATTATTCATGCCAGTCTTATGTTTCATGTAATTTTGTTTAGTATCTAAGCACTCTGTGATTGGTCTGTGAGTGTTGTGGCTAGGTAGTTAGTAAAATCAATTACTTAACTAACATAAATCATATAGCTATTACTTTAATTCCTAAATAGAGTGATAGGTTAATTGTGAGGTTAGCTCACTACATGTAGTTCATTAGCAGTTGTTGTCTTGTTAGTTTGCTACATTGAGGGAATTGTTGCTTGCTTTTCTAGTGTTGACTTTGGTGTTGGTTTGCAATTGGTGTTCACTTAGTTTTGTACTCGGTTACACTCAGTGTTCTACATCGTGTAGCTAAGGTTCATTGTCTTTGCTTAATCATGTAGGATCAGTTGTTTATACTTGACCCAATATCTGCATACTACATACTTAGATTACATAGCAATTCTATTGACCTTGCCAATTATTTCTTATAATACACATGTAATGGGTATATTACCGTAGAATTCCTACACTGCGTGACATCAGTGAACTTTGATTTCACACGTGTGTGTAGTTAAACACATTCATTTAGCTAACTGTGTAGTTTCTTTTCTGTGTGATTACATTGCACTCCAAGATCACACATCCCAATTGTTTTTGGTTGGTTTGTTCAAGTCTCTTTCAGCCTTTTGTTTGTTTGTTTTTTCATTTTGCATTTCGCCTACACGTCACAATGGCAGAAGGAGGACTTTCTGAGGACGAGGTGCAGAAATTAATTTCTTCTTTTCAAAAACTAAAACTTCACCCGAAAGCTGACACACCAGAAGACTTGTTGAAGTGGATGTCCGAAGTCGGTCAGGTAAAGCAGGAACATGGTCAACATGGTCAAGCACAAGCAGGTTCAGAGGGTTCTTTCGTGCCTACTACTGTCACCCTGGCCCACACTCCACAGCTTCCATACTTTTCTGGTGACAGGAAAAGGGATGCCGATTTCGATTTTTGAGACACGAGTATACTTGTATGTCTACCCGTTACTCTTCAAAGATCGTTGCTGAAGCTGTTCGGCGCTCGTTACCTGGTAGAGCTGCTAGAGTGGCTATGCATGTAGACAAGGATGCCCCATTGAAGACACTCATCTCCGAGCTTGCTAGTGTGTTTGGTGATGTTCACACGGAACACAACATTATGTCACAGTTCTACACACCCAAGCAAGGGGATGAAGAAAGTGTAGCAGAGTGGTCATGTCGACTAGGGAATATTTTGAGCCAAGGAGTCACACTTGGAAAAATACAGCCTGGACAAACAGAAGATTTACTAAGGACTACCTTGTGGACTGGACTTAGATCACAACTGAGGGACCTCACAATTCACAAGTTTGATCAAGGTGGATCATTAAAAGACTTCCTTCTTTACCTCAGGCAGGTGGAAGCCGACTTAAAGGAGAGGAACCCAGTGTCTAAGAAGAAGCCTGATGCCACAAGTAAGGCCACATTCACTCAGGTTTCAGAGCTTAAAGAGATCCGGGGAATCCTGAAGTCCATGTCAACAGAGATTGCTGCTCTCAAGAAACAGAATAAGGACGCCAAGGAATCAGACTCTACACAGGCAAACACAGGAGGAGCAAGGTATAACCAAGGTCAAGGTCAATCATGGCAGATACCCCCTCAACAGTGGATACGTCCACAACAGCCTAGAGAAAATCCGCAGTTTGGACGTGGTGGCCAACGTAGATTTCAAGGACCACAGACCTTTTCTGATATTCCGGTTTGTTACTGATGCGGACAACCTGGACACATTAGGAGAGGATGTAGAACCAGGATAGACAATGGTCCTTTAAACTTCAATAGGCCTATGGGGAGAGGCGGACCATGGGCCTAGACACACAGCATGTCAGCACTCAACAGCAGTTGGTTGCAGAGTTAGTTGGTAAGCCTACTGAGACTAATATCATGGTCAATGGTGTTAGTTCCAGGGCTTTACTTGACACAGGAGCGACCATTTTTTCTATTTCCGAGTCTTACTACCAACAGAATTTCAGTGAGATTCCTATTGAGCCACTTAAACACATCCTTAACATCGGGTGTGCAGATGGAGAGTTTTAGTGTATTTAGAAGTATAGTGGGTACATTGTTGTGGACATTCAGAGAACAGGAAGTGCTCTATCTAAAGTCCGATGTTTACTTCTGGTAGTTCCTGACAGTTGTTACAACCAGACAGTTCCAATTACTCTAGGTACCAACGTTCTCTCTGTCTACATGCTCCATTGCAAGGAGGAGTTCGGGGAAAGATTCCTTCAGAAAGCAGACCTCCATACTCCCTTCAGGAGAGAGAACTTGTCAAGAACAACTACTCAATAGGACGAATTAGAAGTTCAGAGCCAGGTCGCAAGATAATTCCAGCTAATTCTGAAATTGTTATTCGTGGAAATGTGATACAGCCCCTACCTTACAGATCCTTGCGCCATTATCCAGCCTACAAGAGTATCAGTCATCCCAGACGACCTTGACATTGAACCAACTTTAGTATCATATGATGGAAGAGGACAGAAGATGTTTGTGGACATACATGTATCAAACCTCACAACTCGTTCTGTTTCCATTCCAAGTCGTGCGCTCTTATGCGAACTACAAGTTGTTAGCACAGAAGATGTACCGGAGATTCATCCTTTTACTTCAAGTAAGGACACATATCATGAATCTTATGGACTTTAAGGAAGCCAGAGTAACAGACAAGGAACTTCAACAAGGGAAACAAGTTATTTCCGACTACATCGACATCTTTTCAACAGAAGACACAGATGTTTGTCACACTTCTTCAGTGCAACATAGGATCGACTTAGTAGATGACACACCATTTAAACAGCGACATCGTCGAGTCCCACCAGCCATGTATCAGGAAGTTAAGGATCACTTGCATCATCTACTCCTTGCTGGTGTCATAAGACGTTCTCACTCTCCATGGTCATCCAATGTTGTGCTTGTGCGCAGGAAGTCAGGAAAATTAAGGCTATGCTTAGATTTTCGCAAACTGAACCAGAAGATGATCCGAGACAACTACGCAATTCCGAGGATAGAAGAGATGTTCGAAGCCCTCTCAGGAACAAGACTTTACAGCACCTTGGACATGAAGAGTGGTAATGGGAAGTAGAGATAGAGGAAACACACAAGGAAAGAACAGCCTTCACCGTTGGACCCTTGGGATTTTACGAATACAACCGTATGCCCTTCGGATTATGTAACCGCCCAGCGACATACTAACGGCTTATGAATGAATGTTTTGAAGGTCTTCACTTGAAGATATGTCTCATCTACTTGGACGACATCATCGTCTTCTCCCAGTCAGTCAACGAACATCTCATCAGGCTCAGCCAAGTATTCCAGAGGATCAGAGATACAGGTCTTAAATTATCTCCAGAGAAGTGTTCCTTCTTCAAGAAGAAAATCAATTTCCTTGGCCATGTGGTAACTGAAGAAGGAATTACAACTGATCCTGATAAAGTGGACAAGATATTGAACTGGCCTCAACCAACCAACCCAAGTGATGTCAGAAAGTTCCTCGGTTTCGCCGGATTTTACCTCAAGATTGTTAAGGACTTTGCCAAGATTGCTAAGCCTCTGTCATCACTGATGCCCCATGGTAAATCTGGAAAGTCCAAGAAGAAGGTAATGGAACAGCCTTGGACTTGGGGAGCTAAACAAGAACACGCCTTTGAGAAACTGAAGACACTGCTAGCTTCACCACCCATCCTTGGATATCCAAACTATGGAACACCATTTGAGCTCCACACCGATGCCAGCGGTCAAGGACTTGGTGCAGTATTATATCAGGAACAGGATGGTGTGAAGAGAGTCATCAGCTATGCCAGTAGAGGACTCACCAAGTCAGAAGCAAACTATTCAGCTCATCGTTTACAGTTCTAACAGACAACAACCCCTTGACATACATGCTCACCAGTGCAAAGTTGGATGCCACAGGTCACAGGTGGTTGGCAGCCCTTGCAGCATATGTCTTTGATGTTTAGTACCGGCCAGAATTGAAGAATACAGACGCGGACACCTTGTCAAGGCTTCCGGAACTTGGTAGCAATGCCCCCACAGAACAACTTTCCATGGAATCTGTGAAAGCCATTTATGGAGTTCTACACATTCAGCCTTATGTAGAGTCTTTGTGCCTTTCTACAGCTGCAGTTGATGAGGAATAGCACAAAGAAGGGAAGGATCTGCAAGGAATGACAGACCGGGATTGGCGCATGACACAGGCTGCTGACGCAACACTGTACCCATGGATCCAAGCAGTAAGAGACAAGAGGAAACCCAGGAGACAAGACTATCCGCATACCCCAGCTGACACATCATTACATCGATGCTTCGACAACCTCACTCTCCACCGTGGGATTCTATATCGCCAGATCAAGTCTGAAGGAGAGACAAAGTATCAGCTGGTGTTGCCATCACGATTTATCCCTGATGCATTACAAGGCTTACACAACGAGATTGGACATCCAGGACGTGACCGAACACTGTCACTCCTACGTGACAGGTTCTATTGGCCAGGGATGCAAACAGACACAGAAGACTGGATCAGGAATTGCATAGTCTGTATGGATTTCCTTACTCTGGAGACTTCAAAGGGAGGATACCAACATCTGCTTGTGATAACTGACCACTTCACACGATACGCCCAGGCAATACCTACTCGGAACTTAACTGCCAAGACAACAGCAGAGGCGTTCTACAACAATTTCGTTATGCATTATAGGATGCCCATGCGGATCCACAGTGACCAGGGTGCAAACTTTGAAAGTAGACTTATGAAGGAGGTTTGTGACATTCTAGGCCTATCTAAGTCAAGGACCACACCGTACCATCCAATGGGGAATGGCATGACAGAAAGGTTTAACCGGACACAGCTTGACATCCTTGGTACTCTGCAACCAAGTCAGAAGAAGGATTGAAAATCACACGTGAGACCCTTAGTTCATGCCTACAATGCTACCAGGCACGAGTCGACTGGCTACACTCCTTTCTACTTGATGTATGGAAGAGAGCCTCGCCTACATATTGATCTTGCATTTGGAATCGAAACGAACAGGGACAAGCACACTCTAACATCTTATGCTGAAGCCCTTAGACAGCGACTAGAACAGTCTTACAAGATTGCTTCTAAAGCATCAAGAACAGCCCAAGGTCAACAGAAAGCAGGCTATGACTTGAAGATCAGAGGTGCTATTGTCCAACCCGGAGAGAGAGTCCTTGTCAAGATTCTAGCCTTTGAAGGCAAGCATAAGCTTTCGGACAAATGGGACAAAAGAGTCTATGGAAGATGGCGCTATCTCACAGTCTGAAGGTGACGACCCGACGACTGGAGGGGTAGACAGTGCATCTTCTGATGGTGACGGCCATACACTGCAGGAGAGAGATCCCCTCAGTACAGAAGTTGATGCTGGAGATGTAAGAACTGCAGAACAGGATCAGGAACCAGACTTACCTAGAGGAGCTGCCACCTCTTTGACACCTGATGTCCGACCAAAATCAAAACCACCAGCAAGAACCTCTACCCGACAGAGAAGACCACCGGAATGGCAGCGCTCAGGGGACTATCTCATGAACCAGGCTACTGCAGAGGATTGGAGACGAAAGGCCAAACTCCTAGAGCAAGTGGCAGAAGTTGGAGTCTTCGAGCAACTTGGTGGAGCCATGTCACAAATGATGTATCCCTACTTGATGTCGGTCTGGACACGCTGATTGAGTCGACCAATGAGTCTAATGTGTTCTTCATTCAGGGGGGTGGCTGTGAGGAGTTGTAGACACGACGTGTTCTGCAATAGTGCTGCATCTACCATTGCAACCTGTGTGGACACACTTCCAGTGAACAGCAACTTGACGCTTGACATTCAGTCTGTATCTATAGCCTGCATAAAGTACTTGCTGGCCACGTCTTTGTGATGTTACAAACTCCGCTCTCTGAAGATTTGCCATTTTGATGCTGACTAGTAAGCTGATAGGTCAGGTACATATATGCCAATGCAATAATAACAACAATAACAGTTCAACAATTGAGCAGACATCTAATTTCCTTTAATTAAACCAATACTAAGAACTAACCAATTTGTAACAATTACAAACAATGTGAGAAGCGATGATAGGCTTCTTTACACCTTAATTATTAAATAAGATTTATTTACTAAACAAGATCGAAATAGCATCTTCATTGACTGCTCAGTTAATAATTAACACAAAAACGTGTAGACAATTATACGAAATCAGTGACATCGTTCAGCTGATTATGGCAGCTAAGTCCCGCCAACCGTTATCAGCCAATCAGGAAACGGTTTCCCATGAGTGGGCGTGGCCTTTTGGGGGGTTCAGGGAACATAAATGCAAAGTGTTTGGTTAAGTAATCAGATATGTTTATCAGCACGTCTGATGAAACAAAAATTGATGAAAATAAAGCCTCTTTTGCATTATCACATTTTAATACCAAAATCAAAACTCAACGTTCGGAAACCTTCCTATCACAAGCCAAAAAAGTGATTAATATTATTGATAAATTGGTTGTGTATGTGACTATGCTTTTTTTAAAAAAAATAATGCAGTGTATTTGAATAAATTGTATTGGAAGAATCTGGTTCAAAATATCGTAATGATTCTGCCAAAATCGTAGGGGTACAGTATATCACATCTTCCCGAGGCAAGTGAGTTAACTGACTATAAAAGTCCAGTTTCCAATCAAAATCGCGCACCGAAATCGAAATCCGGTTTGTAAAGTGTCATGCAGATTTCGGTCGACTGCTGGATTTGCAAAGCATGTGCACCGCTAACTCGTTGTCAACAGATATTTTCTAAATCTTTTCATGTTTTTAATCAAGGTGCTCACGTGATTTGATGCCCTTCGCGATGTAAGACTCGTTTTATCACAATATAGATCTTGATTATCGATCAGATCGTCTTGACTGGGCGCCACCGTTTTGTTTGAAGCAAATGCAAGCGATACGAGAGGTTGAATCTGATTGGTCAATAGGAGAGGCATAGAAAGGACATAACCCGTTATAGCCACTGGTGGCACTACGATCGAGCCCAGGAATTCCAGCCTAGTTCGGCAAGGGTGGAAACTTGACTTTTAAAGTCAGTTAACTCTCTTGCCTCGGGAAGATGAGTATATCATGGTTTGACAGTAAAGTAACAAAGAGGCATGGTCTCACACACTGGGCAATACAGGATTATGTGAGGTAAACTGTGGTTACACGGGCATACATTGCGACGTGCATGCACGTATGTGTGTGTATTCGTCCGGACTCATGTCGGTTTTATCGTACAAGCAAACTGAAATACTGTGCCACATTTCAACTTGGATGCCCTACTCAGACAACAGCATACGGACTCCGGTAGCGAGCCAACCACTCCTTGTTTAGACACATTGTTTAGACACATTGTTTAGACACATTAATGCCGTGTATCCGGCAGGGTAACTAGTACCATCATTTAACGTCTTTTGGTAGGACACAGCCTTGGGATTAAAGCACCAACCTTCCTGTCTCTGGGGAGATGCTCTAACCGCTACACCACAGAGGCGGTCTACTGTTTGAGGGGCACAGTCTGACAGAAGCTATTATAGTTTAGGGGCAGGGTCTAACGGTAAACCAACAAAGGTTTAAGGTCATGGTCTGACCATAATGGAACAATGGTTTAGGGGCATGGTCTGACATTAATGGAAAGAATGGTTCAGGGGCATGGTCTGACATTAATGGAACAATGGTTTAGGTACATGGCCTGACAATAATGGAACAATGGTTCAGGGGCATGGCCTGACAGTAATGGAACAATGCATGGTCTGACAGTAATGGAACAATCGTTTAGGGACATGGACTGACAGTAATGGAACAATGGTTCAGGGGCATGGCCTGACAGTATTAGAACAATGGTTCAGGGGCATGGTCTTACAGTAATGGAACAATGGTTTAGGTGCATGGTCTGACAGTAATGGAACAATGGTTCAGGGGCATAGTCTTACAGTAATGGAAAAATGGTTAAGGGACATGGCCTGACAGTAATGGAACAATGGTTTTGGGACCTGGCCTGACAGTAATGGAACAATGGTATAAGGGCATGATCTGACCATAATGGAACAATGGTTTAAGGGCATGGCCTGACAGTAACGGAAGAATGGTTTAGGGACATGTTCTGACAGTAATGGAACAATGGTTTAGGGCCATGGCCTCAGAGTCATCGAACAATGGTTTAGGGACATGTTCTGACAGTAATGGAACAATGGTTTCGGGACCTGGTCTGACAGAAATGGAACAATGGTTTAGGGACATGGCCTGACAGTCATTGGACAATGGTTCAGGGACATGGCGTGACAGTCATGGAACAATAGTTTAGGGACATGTTCTGACAGTAATGGAAGAATGGTTTAGGGACATGTTCTGACAGTAATGGAACAATGGTTTAGGGACATGTTCTGACAGTAATGGAACAATGGTTCAGGGGCATGGCCTGACATAAATGAAACAATGGTTTAGGTGCATGGCCTGACAGTAATGGAACAATGGTTCAGGGGCATGGCCTGACAGTCATGGAACAATGGTTTAGGGACCTGGTCTGACAGTAATGGAACAATGGTTCAGGGGCATGGTCTGAGAGCAACGGAACAATGGTTCAGGAATATGGTCTGACAGTAATGGAACAATGGTTCAGGGGCATGGTCTGACAGTAATAGAACAATGGTTCAGGGGCATGGTCTGACAGTAATGGAACAATGGTTTAGGGGCATGGTCTGACAGTAATAGAACAATGGTTTAGGGACATGGCCTGACAGTAATGGAACAATGGTTTAGGGACATGGTCTGACAGTAATGGAACAATGGTTTAGGGGCATGGTCTGACCATAATGGAACAATGGTTCAGGGGCATGGTCTGACAGTAATGAAACAATGGTTCAGGGGGCATGGCCTGACAGTAATGGAACAATGGTATAAGGGCATGGTCTGACAGTAATGGAACAATGGTTCAGGGGCATGGTCTGACAGTAATGGAACAATGGTTCAGGGGCATGGTCTGACAGTAATGGAACAATGGTTTAGGTACATGGCCTGACAGTAATGGAACAATGATTCAGGGGCATGGTCTGACAGTAATGGAAAAATGGTTCAGGGACATGGCGACAGTAATGGAACAATGGTTCAGGGGCATGGTCTGACAGTAATGGAAAAATGGTTAAGGGACATGGCCTGACAGTAATGGAACAATGGTTCAGGGACATGGTCCGACAGTAATGGAACAATGGTTTAGGTACATGGCCTGACAGTAATGGAACAATGGTTCAGGGGCATGGTCCGACAGTAATGGAACAATGGTTTAGGTACATGGCCTGACAGTAATGGAACAATGATTCAGGGGCATGGTCTGACAGTAATGGAACAATGGTTCAGGGGCATGGCCTGACAGTAATGGAACAATGGTTCAGGGGCATGGTCCGACAGTAATGGAACAATGGTTCAGGGGCATGGCCTGACAGTAATGGAACAATGGTTCAGGGGCATGGCCTGACAGTAATGGAACAATGGTTCAGGGGCATGGCCTGACAGTAATGGAACAATGGTTTTGGGACATAGCCTGACAGTAATGGAACAATGGTATAAGGGCATGGTCTGACCATAATGGAACAATGGTTTAAGGGCATGGCCTGACAGTAACGGAAGAATGGTTTAGGGATATGTTCTGACAGTAATGGAACAATGGTTTAGGTCCATGGCCTGACAGTCATGGATAAATGGTTTAAGGACATGGTCTGACTGTAATGGAAAAATAGTTTAAGGGCATGGTCTGACAGTAATGGAACAATGGTTCAGGGGCATGGTCTGACAGTAATGGAACAATGGTTCAGGGACATGGTCTGACAGTAATGGAACAATGGTTCAGGGACATGGCCTGACAGTAATGGAACAATGGTTCTGGGGTATGGTCTGACAGCAACGGAACAATGGTTCAGGGGCATGGCGTGACAGTCATGGAACAATGGTTCAGGGACATTGTCTGACCATAATGGAACAATGGTTCAGGGGCATGGTCTGACAGTAACGGAAGAATGGTTCAGGGGCATGGCCTGACAGTAATGGAACAATGGTTCAGGGGCATGGCCTGACAGTAATGGAACAATGGTTCAGGGGCATGGCCTGACAGTAATGGAACAATGGTTCAGGGGCATGGTCTGACAGTAATGGAACAATGGTTTCGGGACCTGGTCTGACAGAAATGGAACAATGGTTCAGGGACATGGCCTGACAGTCATGGGACAATGGTTCAGGGACATGGCGTGAGAGTCATGGAACAATAGTTTAGGGACATGTTCTGACAGTAATGGAACAATGGTTTAGGGCCATGGCCTCAGAGTCATCGAACAATGGTTTAGGGACATGTTCTGACAGTAATGGAACAATGGTTTCGGGACCTGGTCTGACAGAAATGGAACAATGGTTTAGGGACATGGCCTGACAGTCATTGGACAATGGTTCAGGGACATGGCGTGACAGTCATGGAACAATAGTTTAGGGACATGTTCTGACAGTAATGGAAGAATGGTTTAGGGACATGTTCTGACAGTAATGGAACAATGGTTTAGGGACATGTTCTGACAGTAATGGAACAATGGTTCAGGGGCATGGCCTGACATAAATGAAACAATGGTTTAGGTGCATGGCCTGACAGTAATGGAACAATGGTTCAGGGGCATGGCCTGACAGTCATGGAACAATGGTTTAGGGACCTGGTCTGACAGTAATGGAACAATGGTTCAGGGGCATGGTCTGAGAGCAACGGAACAATGGTTCAGGAATATGGTCTGACAGTAATGGAACAATGGTTCAGGGGCATGGTCTGACAGTAATAGAACAATGGTTCAGGGGCATGGTCTGACAGTAATGGAACAATGGTTTAGGGGCATGGTCTGACAGTAATAGAACAATGGTTTAGGGACATGGCCTGACAGTAATGGAACAATGGTTTAGGGACATGGTCTGACAGTAATGGAACAATGGTTTAGGGGCATGGTCTGACCATAATGGAACAATGGTTCAGGGGCATGGTCTGACAGTAATGAAACAATGGTTCAGGGGGCATGGCCTGACAGTAATGGAACAATGGTATAAGGGCATGGTCTGACAGTAATGGAACAATGGTTCAGGGGCATGGTCTGACAGTAATGGAACAATGGTTCAGGGGCATGGTCTGACAGTAATGGAACAATGGTTTAGGTACATGGCCTGACAGTAATGGAACAATGATTCAGGGGCATGGTCTGACAGTAATGGAAAAATGGTTCAGGGACATGGCGACAGTAATGGAACAATGGTTCAGGGGCATGGTCTGACAGTAATGGAAAAATGGTTAAGGGACATGGCCTGACAGTAATGGAACAATGGTTCAGGGACATGGTCCGACAGTAATGGAACAATGGTTTAGGTACATGGCCTGACAGTAATGGAACAATGGTTCAGGGGCATGGTCCGACAGTAATGGAACAATGGTTTAGGTACATGGCCTGACAGTAATGGAACAATGATTCAGGGGCATGGTCTGACAGTAATGGAACAATGGTTCAGGGGCATGGCCTGACAGTAATGGAACAATGGTTCAGGGGCATGGTCCGACAGTAATGGAACAATGGTTCAGGGGCATGGCCTGACAGTAATGGAACAATGGTTCAGGGGCATGGCCTGACAGTAATGGAACAATGGTTCAGGGGCATGGCCTGACAGTAATGGAACAATGGTTTTGGGACATAGCCTGACAGTAATGGAACAATGGTATAAGGGCATGGTCTGACCATAATGGAACAATGGTTTAAGGGCATGGCCTGACAGTAACGGAAGAATGGTTTAGGGATATGTTCTGACAGTAATGGAACAATGGTTTAGGTCCATGGCCTGACAGTCATGGATAAATGGTTTAAGGACATGGTCTGACTGTAATGGAAAAATAGTTTAAGGGCATGGTCTGACAGTAATGGAACAATGGTTCAGGGGCATGGTCTGACAGTAATGGAACAATGGTTCAGGGACATGGTCTGACAGTAATGGAACAATGGTTCAGGGACATGGCCTGACAGTAATGGAACAATGGTTCTGGGGTATGGTCTGACAGCAACGGAACAATGGTTCAGGGGCATGGCGTGACAGTCATGGAACAATGGTTCAGGGACATTGTCTGACCATAATGGAACAATGGTTCAGGGGCATGGTCTGACAGTAACGGAAGAATGGTTCAGGGGCATGGCCTGACAGTAATGGAACAATGGTTCAGGGGCATGGCCTGACAGTAATGGAACAATGGTTCAGGGGCATGGCCTGACAGTAATGGAACAATGGTTCAGGGGCATGGTCTGACAGTAATGGAACAATGGTTTCGGGACCTGGTCTGACAGAAATGGAACAATGGTTCAGGGACATGGCCTGACAGTCATGGGACAATGGTTCAGGGACATGGCGTGAGAGTCATGGAACAATAGTTTAGGGACATGTTCTGACAGTAATGGAAGAATGGTTTAGGGACATGTTCTGACAGTAATGGAACAATGGTTTAGGGACATGTTCTGACAGTAATGGAACAATGGTTCAGGGGCATGGCCTGACATAAATGGAACAATGGTTTAGGTACATGGCCTGACAGTAATGGAACAATGATTCAGGGGCATGGCCTGACAGTCATGGAACAATGGTTTAGGGACCTGGTCTGACAGTAATGGAACAATGGTTCAGGGGCATGGTCTGTGAGCAACGGAACAATGGTTCAGGAATATGGTCTGACAGTAATGGAACAATGGTTCAGGGGCATGGTCTGACAGTAATAGAACAATGGTTGAGGGGCATGGTCTGACAGTAATGGAACAATGGTTTAGGGGCATGGCCTGACATAAATGGAACAATGGTTTAGGTACATGGCCTGACAGTAATGGAACAATGATTCAGGGGCATGGCCTGACAGTCATGGAACAATGGTTTAGGGACTTGGTCTGACAGTAATGGAACAATGGTTCAGGGGCATGGTCTGAGAGCAACGGAACAATGGTTCAGGAATATGGTCTGACAGTAATGGAACAATGGTTCAGGGGCATGGTCTGACAGTAATAGAACAATGGTTGAGGGGCATGGCCTGACAGTAATAGAACAATGGTTTAGGGGCATGGTCTGACAGTAATGGAACAATGGTTCAGGGGCATGGTCTGACAGTAATGGAACAATGGTTCAGGGACATGGTCTGACAGTAATGGAACAATGGTTCAGGGACATGGCCTGACAGTAATGGAACAATGGTTCTGGGGTATGGTCTGACAGCAACGGAACAATGGTTCAGGGGCATGGCGTGACAGTCATGGAACAATGGTTCAGGGACATTGTCTGACCATAATGGAACAATGGTTCAGGGGCATGGTCTGACAGTAACGGAAGAATGGTTCAGGGGCATGGCCTGACAGTAATGGAACAATGGTTCAGGGGCATGGCCTGACAGTAATGGAACAATGGTTCAGGGGCATGGCCTGACAGTAATGGAACAATGGTTCAGGGGCATGGTCTGACAGTAATGGAACAATGGTTTCGGGACCTGGTCTGACAGAAATGGAACAATGGTTCAGGGACATGGCCTGACAGTCATGGGACAATGGTTCAGGGACATGGCGTGAGAGTCATGGAACAATAGTTTAGGGACATGTTCTGACAGTAATGGAAGAATGGTTTAGGGACATGTTCTGACAGTAATGGAACAATGGTTTAGGGACATGTTCTGACAGTAATGGAACAATGGTTCAGGGGCATGGCCTGACATAAATGGAACAATGGTTTAGGTACATGGCCTGACAGTAATGGAACAATGATTCAGGGGCATGGCCTGACAGTCATGGAACAATGGTTTAGGGACCTGGTCTGACAGTAATGGAACAATGGTTGAGGGGCATGGTCTGAGAGCAACGGAACAATGGTTCAGGAATATGGTCTGACAGTAATGGAACAATGGTTCAGGGGCATGGTCTGACAGTAATAGAACAATGGTTGAGGGGCATGGTCTGACAGTAATGGAACAATGGTTTAGGGGCATGGCCTGACATAAATGGAACAATGGTTTAGGTACATGGCCTGACAGTAATGGAACAATGATTCAGGGGCATGGCCTGACAGTCATGGAACAATGGTTTAGGGACCTGGTCTGACAGTAATGGAACAATGGTTGAGGGGCATGGTCTGAGAGCAACGGAACAATGGTTCAGGAATATGGTCTGACAGTAATGGAACAATGGTTCAGGGGCATGGTCTGACAGTAATAGAACAATGGTTGAGGGGCATGGCCTGACAGTAATAGAACAATGGTTTAGGGGCATGGTCTGACAGTAATGGAACAATGGTATAAGGGCATCGTCTGACCATAATGGAACAATGGTTCAGGGGCATGGTCTGACAGTAATGGAACAATGGTTTAGGGGCATGGTCTGACAGTAACGGAAGAATGGTTTAGGGGCATGGTCTGACAGTAATGGAACAATGGTTCAGGGGGCATGGCCTGACAGTAATAGAACAATGGTTTAGGGACATGGCCTGACAGTAATGGAACAATGGTTTAGGGACATGGTCTGACAGTAATGGAACAATGGTTTAGGGGCATGGTCTGACAGTAACGGAAGAATGGTTTAGGGGCATGGTCTGACAGTAATGGAACAATGGTATAAGGGCATCGTCTGACCATAATGGAACAATGGTTCAGGGGCATGGTCCGACAGTAATGGAACAATGGTTCAGGGACATGGCGACAGTAATGGAACAATGGTTCAGGGGCATGGTCTGACAGTAATGGAAAAATGGTTAAGGGACATGGCCTGACAGTAATGGAACAATGGTTCAGGGGCATGGTCCGACAGTAATGGAACAATGGTTTAGGTACATGGCCTGACAGTAATGGAACAATGGTTCAGGGGCATGGTCCGACAGTAATGGCACAATGGTTTAGGTACATGGCCTGACAGTAATGGAACAATGATTCAGGGGCATGGTCTGACAGTAATGGAACAATGGTTTAGGTACATGGTCTGACAGTAATGGAACAATGGTTCAGGGGCATGGCCTGACAGTAATGGAAGATTGGTTTAAGGGCATGGTTTGACAGTAATGGAACAATGGTTTAAGGGCATGGTCTGACAGTTATGGAACAATGGTTTAGGGGGTGGTCTGACAGTAATGGAACAATGGTTTAGTGGGGTGGTCTGATAGTAATGGAACAATGGTTTAAGGGCTTGGTCTGACAGTAATGGAACAATGGTTTAGTGGGGTGGTCTGATAGTAATGGAACAATGGTTTAAGGGCTTGGTCTGACAGTAATGGAACAATGGTTTAGTGGGGTGGTCTGATAGTAATGGAACAATGGTTTAAGGGCTTGGTCTGACAGTAATGGAACATTGATTTAAGGGCTTGGTCTGAAAGTAACAATGGATTTTTTGCAGCATGGACATCAATGCAGGTCATACTGACATCATGACACACATCCAGATCTCACATTGTGACCACCAAATTGTAGTTGCCTCTGGCAACAGGTAAATAGTACAAGGGACATTTTGACCCAGAATTCCCACATGGAGACACTAGCCATTGATTCCAAAGTTGCAAGTCAACATTCAAACACCAGCCATTGAAAAGACTACACCTTTTGAAACCATTTAGGTGAGGTGAGGTGAGGTGAAATGTGGTATTACGTTGCGTCCAAGATTATTGCACTTATATAGCGACGTGCATGCACGTGTTGCTGCTTGTACTAGTCCGGGCTGATGCCGATTTATAGTGCTAGCCCACTGAGATACCATGCTGCAGTTTAACATGAATACCCCACTCAGACACAGCATACTGACTCCGAGCCAAACAGTCCTTGTTTTAGCCCCTTAATGCCGAGCGCCAGACAGGGTAACAAGAAGTACCATCTTTAAATGTCTTTTGGTATGACGCGGTCGGGGATCGAACCCCAGACCTTCCGCTCTCCGACCGGGCGCTCTACCACCTCGGAGGCGGTTGAAACAAATAAATACAACAGTGGGTACCAATATACAATTCCTTTATTCAGGAACAGATATGTACATATGATTTGGTTACTTGTCAAACACAACGTACATCAAACATTCCAGGGGACATATGAACCCAGCTTGAAGGGAAACACTTTTTGATCAATCTTTCCAACTATTGACAATAAATATTTAAATTCTGATCACATCCAAACTGCAAACGATGTCAAATGAGATGATTTAGTGAATTGTGTCCCCACCTCCCCAACTAGAAAACAAACTTCTAACAGGCATGATTATATCATGTCTAGCTTTGATACCTTTGTAACTACTCGTACCAAGTAGAGAAAGCATCTTTATCACATCTAGACTAAGCAAAGAAAGCAGAATATAAACTGCACAGGCAACAGCCAAGATATAACACGCTCCTAATGTCTTATAAATACAGATTCAAATATACAAAATACAATTGCTCATAAAATCCCCAACAGTCAGTCAGTCACAAGCACAATATGTGGACGATCTGGTCACCTCAGGAACAGCTGATCTAATCTAAGCAACTCTCCATGTTGTCCCTGAATGTATCAGGGTGCCGTTGTACAAAACAACCTAAGCGCTATGACTGTCACAAGTCTATGTTAAGGTATGGGAGTTACGCTCACCTTAGCGCTAAGATCGCTTTGAACAACGGCACCCAGGACATGATGGTGGGAACATATTTTCTTTCAGTTGCATAACTTCTGTTCAATACTGACAGTGAGTGTGAGTTTTATACCATTGTCGGCAATATCTCAGTGTTTTCAATAAAACACAATACATCAGGCCCCTCAGCTAGTTGGTTTCAGTTAGCAGACATTGTGGTCACCCAATCCTCAAATTGCCTGTATGATAAGATTGTAGTTGGGTTGAAGTATTGAGTGAGTGGGTGAGTATGGTTTTACCCGGGTCTTCAGCATGACAAGCGAACACTTTAACCCCTAGGCTACCTGACCACCCCATTAGGTTGAGTGAGTGAGTGAGTGAATATGGTTTTACACAGGTCTTCAGCGTGACAAGCCAACACTTTAACCACTAGGCTACCTGACCACCCTGTTAGGTTGAGCGAGTGAGTGAGTATGGTTTTACCCGGGTCTTCAGCGTGACAAGCGAACACTTTAACCACTAGGCTACCGGACCACCCCGTTAGGTTGAGTGGGTGAGTGAGTATGGTTTTACCCGGGTCTTCAGCATGACAAGCGAACACTTTAACCACTAGGCTACCTGACCACCCCGTTAGGTTGAAGTCCAGTAATGTACAAATACTGGCGAGTGATTTCAAATCAGATCAACTGATTACAGGATATTCGCTGAGACACAAAACCTTTCAGTTTCATGTTGAAGCACGGAAGGCCAGCAGCTGTAACATGGCAGGGACAGTCAGCCTATTGGAATCACTTGTGTGGTTAATAGGTTCTTCTTGCAGAACTGCCAACTAAAACATCACTCATACCTTCAGTTCTTGCCAAAAAGAAAAAGTGGATTTGAATTTATCACATGACATGTAACCTCTTAATACATCAAAGTCACACTCTGAACTTCCAATGCAGTCTGTGACCTTGTCAAGCTTCATCACAGTCCTGAAGGTGACCATAAACTGAGGGTAAGCATGTCAGAAGCTCTTATTCCGAAGTGACTATACTAAACTGAAATGGAATTTCAACTGAGAACATACTCCACGTTTACGTTTAATTTACTGTTGTCAAATACTCTGAAATGTAAATGACCATAATATGTACAGAAATAATAACACCAATCCCGTTAAAATCAGATCTATTACTCTGATATGATACCTCCCTCCCTGCATCAAGATCTAAGTGAGTGAGCGAGTGAGTTGGGTTTAACACCGCTTTTAACAGTATTCAAGTTATATCATGGCGTGCCAGCTTAGTGTGGGAGGAAAGCCCGAAGTGATGCAGGTCTCAGACGTTTACCAATTTGGTGAAACCCACAAGCACGGCTATGGCACTGACAAACCTAGAAACTTTATCGGGGTGAACTGGCATTCGAACCTACAATTATAGGTTTCTGGCGTGCCCAAGGGATGCAACTCTGCACAGCGAATCGCGGCACCTTATACGACTTGGCCACCCGTGCCCCCTCAAGATCGAAGACACCTCCATAGAAGGTTGCGTCATATATGATTTATTTGTTTGTTTGTTGCTTAACGCCACACTCAACAATATTCCAGCTATATGACAGTGGTTTGTAAATAATCGAGTCTTGACCAGACAATCCACTGATTGATATCATGAGCATCGATCCATGCAATTGGAATATGATGACATGCATTTACCAAGTCAGCGAGCCTGACCCCCGATCCCAGCCAGCCTCTTACAACAAGCATGGTCACCTTTTACAGCATTGTGTCATATGAACCCCAAGCAAATCTAAATAAGTATGTGTGGGTTCTTGAGAAAATCAGATGTCAGCTTTCCAAAACAATTCTGCTTCATATCTCTAAATACCTTGATTCAGCAATTTCGATTATAGCAGAAGAAAACTAAGATTTTGCCCTGATTTTGAGTGTGAGATGCCATGGTGGTTAGAAAAAACAGGATCTATGAAATATCCACAACACTATAATAGCATACCTTTATGTTATTGACGTGTGAATTTCACGACTCTATTCATTTTCAAGATCGAAATATGCTTGTTTCAATGCTTAGCTCACTCAAACCAAGAATTTCGAAGCCTCGAAGCTTGTTTGGCAGATTAGAAAGTACACCTGAATCGACCTGATGGAGGTGTCCTTGGATCTTGATGCAGAGAGGTATCGTAATGGCGTGCTATATCCAATCTTAATGAGACTTGCATAACAGAACCTAGGTAAAGAGAACTATTAACAATATGTACTGCTTGCATGAACACTTATTATCACTACACTGTAGCTACTTATGCCTCATTTGAACCACAGAGCCTGACGTGCCTCAAAACAGAAATAACATCTGGTTAAATTTAGAATAAATTTGAAAAGGACTTGACGCAGAAACTGTTTGTAGCAACACACAGTGAGAGAGGTTGGTGATGACATACAGAGTTGTCTCCCTTGGGTTGTATGCTCGCACAAAATGGGTTGGTTCTATTGGTCAGTAAAGTCATGGACTCGAAATTATTTGGCTGAATTTCAGTGCCATGCAAGAACGGCAATAATGTCTCTCAATGATGTGGGAAGTTTCAGATCACTGGATCTTGGCCCACACTAAATAGAGCCATTCCTGTGTCCAATACGATTTCAACTGTAAATTGTGGAAATTAAATACACTTGGGATAATTGAAATCTAATTTTAATTATTTCTTATCATTCAGATACTCTCTGGGGTTTTTTTTAACTTACATTTGTGGCTACAAAAAGTATTGTGATTCACATGTCTTGAAACAGTGAATATCCGTTTTACATTCGAGAAATTCTGGGCTTCTGCGGATTATGTTAGCAGCGATAACACAACATTATATCACAATGTCATGCTTACATACCTTTCAAGCAGTACACATGCAATACTTAAAGAAATGATTTTTGTACATATTTACAAGTGTATTTGTGTATGAATGTGGAGGATGCGAGATGTGAACCGATGTACACATGAGAGAGTGACAGATCAGAGAGTCCAAGAGAGAGTGATGAGAGTATCTGTCGTGTTAGCATCAAAAGCCTATCAAAAAAAAAAAAAAAAAAAAAAAAAAAAAAAAAAAAAATAATACAATAAAAAAAAGAATATATTCATCCCTTCAAAACACACATTTGCACATATATGCAGATACTATATTCTTGTGAACACATTTGCACTTATATGCAGATATATTCTGTGAACACATTTTGTTGATTACTGAGATGCTGAGGAACAATATCATGGTCAGCAAGTATGGCCAAATATATTGCACATATATACATATGGAATAATAATGACCACTATTTCATCATGCATGTTTACATTGGAAAGAAATGACAGGTTGACAGTTATTGCTTCTGGTCTAAATGCCCATGTCATCTCTAACTCTGCATTGACATCACCTGTCAACATCATCCAGTCAATCTGAACAAGGGGGATAACTCCGTCACACGGCAACAAAACGCTACCACGTGCAGTCTACACCAAACATCAATACAGGTATTGATGATACTTCCTATACTTTTTACTGCCTATCACTCCAAAATTGAGTATATTAACGCTACCATTTATTATTCACAATTATTATTTATTAGAAAAATACTTTACAAACGAAATATTTTTGAATAGCAGGAGATAAATAATACTCTTTGTGGCAGTTTTTGATATCCTGAAGAACTGCAGTAGGTTTAAAGCATTGACATTGTCTTCATGGTAACGGAAAGGAGCTAAGTCAGCTTAATTTTGAAGTTAAAGGTCAGTGATCTGGTATATACTTCTACAGATCATCGTTTACCTGTAATCATCTGTTCCATGTGGATAAAGAATGTCTATTGTTAAGCTGATAAAATAGACAAAATAAGACAATGTGCAGCTTTGAATGAAAGGTACTGAGTCCCTTCCTTTATCATACGTTGTAGGTTACTTTGATTAGCGGAATTTGTTAAAATAATTAATGGAAACAAATCAGACTTAACTTATTTACCACCAACCAGGACTATGGAACTTTAAATATCAGATTCGTAAACCAAGTTATAAGATAAAATACACTAGACAGTACCGATGAAATGTTCGTCAGGTACTTGCGTACCACCAGTTGCAGGTAGATACATTACTCCTCCAGTGATATGTCAAAGCAGTACTTGCAGAGATCTATCAGGAGAATTGGTGTTATTCAAATGTTCAAATAGACTTGAGTTCTAATAAATGCACTTTTTGTGAACATGCTTGATCAAAGGCCTACCTGTCATTATCGTTCACAATTTAAATAAATTCTTTAGTGTTAGGCTTAAAAAATTAATTCAACAATATTTCATGAATTGTTACGTAATAGCAGATTTATCACAATGCATATTTTCTTTGTGTCTTTCATCTGTTTAGAAGTTTTTATTTACAAGTCCTTTTTGTACATAGTAATTTGATTTAGCACTGTAAAATAGATCACATTTTCTTTCAACAATGAATCAACAACATTCCTCAAAACACCAGGCCAAATGCATCTAAAACCTTAACTATACCTAGGGCTGTAACTCTTCACTAGCATCACAGAACATCGGGTACATGTCACCATGACTACCGGCTTATTAACATGCAGGGCTCGATTTAAGGAACTTGATATAACTTGCACCAGATGCATGTTGACATGAAAACTACTTGTACCAGACAAAACCAGGTTGCACCCTGCTCTCAAAAATGTATCAAAGTTGCAACAGATGCATAACTGGTCTAAATGAATCACACGTAACACAGAAAGTAGCTATGTCGTATTGTACACAAAGCTTCGGGTATTGAATGTGTTCAAAGATCGATGTTTGGTGGACAAGTAAGGGTTAGTCAGATAAAATAAATAAATTAAAAATAAATATTAGGTTGCTTTTTTCAAAAACAGGTTGCACTGGTGCATGTTTTATAAAGCTAAATCGAGCCCTGACAGGGTACAGCCACTGCCAGTTAAACTGACTTATGTTTTACCCTTACACATATACCGTATTCGACGTAATAAGCGCCCAAAGCGCTCTCAAAATTAGAAATCGGGGGCTCTTATTAGAAAATTATTTTGGTGAAAACACCATAAACTTCATGGTTTACGCTGACAGCCTGAAATGTTTATATATACGACAGATATATTTTTCCAGAATTTAATTGGCGAAAATTACGAGACATATAACACACGAGTGCGTACTATACACGAATAAATGTCGTGTGTACATTGATCAATCGGAAGGGGTGCTAATTGGGATTGTACACTGGCCAATATATTAGCAAATATCGCTGTGGGCACTTATTAGAGCGGGGCGCTTATTACGTCAAATACGGTACACAACCAGTGTTCGAGATTACACATGAAACTCAAGGGGTCCCTGTCATAACACTCAGTCAAACAGCTACAGATGTCGGCGATGCCTGGTGCCCCTTGACTTGGAACACTGAACACATACACCTGGAAAAGAAATAAGCAGCACAACTTCCATATTTTCATATATCCCTAACCTCCATAAAACCTCTGGAAACCTCTACATCTGCCATTGATCTTGTACTGGTACATGTCAAGCGAGGGTATAATGATCTATACCGAAACATCACCTTTACAGTATTGTTATCCATAACAGAAGTTGTTATCCATAAATTGTGTCTTCTTTGTGGTACAAGAACACTGGACGTTGTGCCCGATGGTGACCTGCATTATTTAGTGTTTCCCTTTACCAGTAATTAACTAGTTAAATAGGCCATGTTCTGGTAAAATAAAGTGCTTGTGCAGTAAATCAGTAAATTTTTAACTGAACAAAAAACTGAGACTACATTATATCATATGATACAAAGTAGTGGAGAAAGAAAAAACAAGTTCAGTCAAATAACTATTGCCACAGAACTGTTACAAACCATATCCTTTGATAATTGACTTTGGTTTTCTCTATTCCAAAATGAGTGTCACTTTGTAAACAAACAATGTATTCTGTTAATTAATACCGGATACGATTATAATAAAAACGGCTACTTGTTATGGAAATATATAGTAAAGGGTGCTTAGTTTTTTCCCAGTTGTATCATGTGTATAGAAATAAAAACATAAACGTTTAACTGGCATATTTCTTTGATGTTCACAAGTACATGCACGGATGTTTCTCGTATTGACATGTAGATCACGGCCCTACATTGAACATAAACGTCATCTTGATACAGAGCCTTGTCCCAGCCCTACAAACAAATGTCTCTCACTTCCAGGGTTCCTGGTTCAGTCAGCAGGTTGTCATTTTACAAAATTTGTCACAAGAAGGAGAGCAATCAGTACCCTATCTGACACACAACTACAAGAAGGATTTCAAATTTGATACTCGCGTTACCTGTTCCCGATACTGATATCGCTTGCACTGACCAGGAAGGTGACCCAACCAGAGCTCCAGACAAGCTGCGTATCTGCGTAAAATACGCATCAGAAATGCAGAAAAACGCAGTAAAATAAAATCCAAGCGTATCAAATACGCAACGAACATTACAGATACGCTACAAAAATAAAACTTGTGCGTATCATCAAAATATTGTGAAGTAACCCTGCATATTCGATTAGCAAATCAGCAACTTATTTTGAAGTTATAAACGGGCATTCCGTCAACCTTGCAAAACTCATGATCATTTGCCATCACACTTTCTTGTGGAAGAATCGTGGTATTGTTGAGTCCTATAAAGCTCTCGAACCCACACGACACCAGTTTGCAGGGACTAGATGAATAGCGTTTTTAAATATTTAACTTAAATACCCACATGTATAAAAACTAGTGGGTAACAGAAATGTGAATACCCAGATAGAATTACTGATACCCAATGATTTTAAAATGCATGGGTAAAATACCCACCACACCAAAAGCTTATCTGGAGCTCAGTCAACTACGTCATCCATTGGCAGTGTTGTGGGCTTTTGTTGCAGACTCTTCACATCAGTAGAAAAAAGAAAGCCTTATAGAAATACTCTACAATTTCTCACGAGAAGAGCTCTAATTTGAAATCCTATTATGTAGTGTAAAATCTTAACATACATAATCATAACATACATTACAAACAAAGTCTTGATCGCAATCTCAGTTCTTAAATTTTTTTCTATTTGCAAAACGTCCACCTGAAAACTTATCTGTCCTTAATCTTCTCCTCAAAGGCCATGAAATAATTGGGCTCTTTCTTCAACAATACAATAACAGTCTCTTAATATCCAACTTTTGTCTGAATACTACGATACCATTCTTCTGAAAGGCTAGATATTTGTTCAATGCTGAAACACCTACAGGCGACGGTACCGAATCCAAGGTTGTCTATAAATACTTTGATGGATGGAATTTACATTGGCAACGAAGTACCCAATCAGTGGCTTGCTTCTTCCCTGAGTGGCAGTGGATTACCATGACGACTGGCCACCTTGACAACAGGTCACCATCCCGCAGGATCTTGGAGGCATCTCTGCAGCAGAAACTCAGCTGTCACTGCCAACGTGTTCCTCGAATCCCTCGCTTTCCGTGACGAGAGCACGTTCCAGAATGACACGCCCTTCCTTGTATCTCTGGTTCTCCTCGGTAGCGAACTCGTAGATCCAACCGAGCTTGGCATCACAGTTTTTGCACGAAACATCTCGGACCATGTGGCGGCCTGTCAGCATGACACGATCCTGCACTTCACTGTAGTTGAGGTTCACGACTCTGTTGAACAGGAAAGCTCTTCCAGTGGCTCCTGAAGTGAAATTGAGAGAGGGTGGGGTCAGAATAAATATTCTAAATATAAATATGTGACTTTTGTGTAAGCTGCCAATGTTAAATGTAATTGGGCATCTAAAATTAAGCTGCTTTTGTAGAAGTTTGGTTTGGGGTATACTTGGGAGAGTCAGGATGCCGATTTATCGGTTTAACTGTTTTTTCTGAATTTGTAACACGTTTAGAATCGGCTTATGAACAAGACTGGCCCTCAGCAGTTGTTGGTAGCTCAAAGATGCAGCATCATTCTATTTTTATATCAACCTTCTCTGTGAAATATTATTTAACTGTTGTAAAATTTGATAAAGTTCGATCGGCAATGGCTCGCTTCAGCTGCAGTTCACATTCTTTAAATATGGAAACAGATAGATACAACAAGAAGTGAGCAAAGCTCACATACCGGGGTACCCCCGTTATCCCCGCTGGTCAACAACAAATAGTAAATAGTTTGTTAATTAATGAAATATACCTGTTGCTTTAAGTCAGAGGAACTGCCCTTTCCTTTGTTACCCCATGAGGATGCATTATGTTTGAAATGAACACATGTTTTTGCAATATATTTCAATCTAGTGTGGGATAATCAATGCTTAGCACAAAATACATTCTTGATGTTTCTTAATGTGTCCATGGAAACAGTAAAAATGAAAAAAATTCAGAATCTTCAAACTAGCAAAAGGCACAAGTACTCATTGTGGTTATGTGTGTAGAAAGTTTGGTGAAGCTAAGGTGCATGGTTAAAAATATATAGGCCGTACAAAACACCCACCCTAAAAGTTTAAGTTTCTAATGTTTCCATGGAAATGGCAAAAATTAAAAAATTCAGAATCTTCAAACTAGCAAAAGGCACAAGTACTCATTGTGGTTATGTGTGTAGCAAGTTTGGTGCAGCTAGGATGTATGGTTAAAAAGTTATGGGACGTACAAAGGCTCGGACGGTAGGACGGACAGACGGAACGCTATGTACCCCCGATTTACTTCGTAAACGGGGGTATAATAAGAGTCCTAGAGGTTTTGTAAGACATGTAACATGGGCTATGTGGAGGGCGAGTATCTCTTCTTAAAACACATATGGTAATCTTCGCCAGCAGTATATTCCAGAATAGTTTCATGTCCATCCACATTATCTAGGTTTAATATTATAATGTCAACCTGAAAAAAATCTTTAATTAGAAATACAGGCATGTTTGTACATCACGCAACTTGGGTGAAGTCTAAACATGGGTATCATGGTGACAATGTTAAGGCTCAATATCAGGGGTTGAGGTGAGGTGAGGTGAAATGGGGTTGAACGTCGCGTCCAAGATTATTGCACTTACATAGCGACGTGCATGTACCTGTGTGTGTTTGTGTGGCTGCTTGTACCAGTCCGGACTGATGCCGATTTATAGTGCTAGCTCACTGAGATACCATGCCGCAGTTTAACATGAATACTCCACTCAGACACAGTATACTGACTCCGAGCCAACCAGTCCTTGTTTTAGCCGCTTAATGCCGAGCGCCAGACAGAGTAACAACAAGTAGCGTCTTTAAACGTCTTTTGGTATGACGTGACGGCGATCGAACCCCGGACCTTCCGCTCTCCGGGCGGTTGCTCTACCACTAGACAATGGAGGTGGTCTCAGGGGTTGAAAATATATGACAAATGTTACTTGACCAAGGGCAAGTATGAACAACATTCTTACTTGCCCAGTTTTAAAATGTACTTGCCCCAAATCAAGGTATTAAATTCAGCAAAATGTTTCAACTACAGATCTGAGAATCAGAGATACCCAAAGATAGCATTGTAGCGAGGGATCACTGCAGTCGAATATGGTAACTGCAGTATATGATTACAGTATTATGGTTGGGTCTCTGTTCATTACCTTTAAGGATGAAATATATTTTCTTGACATGACAGATGTTGTGTGTTTTAGTAACCATGGTGAATTGCCATATGAAAACAGGTATAAATGAAATAAGGTATCACAAATCTTCCATGACATATTTCATGACAGAATTATTTGCAACTCAACAACAAATACAATGAAAACCATATGCTTGTCAAGATTAATGCTCCAAATTATATTCAACTTCAAAAACTTACACATTAATATTTCATAATGATGTCTATGTTTGTGGGTTCAAATTTCTTGGCAAACTGGCTGAATTTTCATCAACTGTCACATCCTATTTTTCATATTACATTTTGGAGTGTTGAAAATAAATATTTAAGAGTTATTTTGAATTTGTGCGATCTGAATCATGCCTCCACACAAGTGTGTTGAACATTCGGACATCAGATGAACATCAAGATGGCAAACAGAGTTCAATATGCATGGCACCCAGCGGAGGCTGGTTGATCACAATGATGCAATGTTCGCATGCTAATTGGAGCCAGATGTCTTGCCAGAATCATTTGGCTGTTCCTGTTGGTTTTATCAAGATCACGCAAAATTATAGCTTTTGGTTACATCTATCAAGAGTGGGTTTCACAAATGACAGGATTCAAACTTGGATCTATTCCCCAACAAACCAACACAGTAATCACTGGACTACATCATTAGATGCTGGTTTATCCTCTTTTTTTAACTAATGAACCCGAAGATACTGGAACAGGGATGCTTGACTCTTGGTAAGGGGTGTCAAGATTGGTCCAACTACAGGTGCATTGGATTTGTTCAGGACCAGATGGCAATAATTGATGATAAGTTATAAATATCAGCACCACACTATCCACAGTACTGATAGACACAGAGCTCCAGATAACTTTTTGAGCAATTGAGTTTTACACTAAGGTTTCGATTTTAATTGGGTTATTACATTTTTCATTGGGTGATCAATATTTTTTCACTCATCTATTCATCACCCTATTGGGTTTTTGCCAAAATTAGCGAACATTTTAAGATTTTAAAAACAATAAAATTATGTTTTAGATGTATATAACTCGTAATTGTGTTTCGGAAATTAGCTCCATTGTACGCATGCTGAAAAAAGCTTCTTTGGGTATTCATATACATTTGAGTGTTTTATTTACCGTATTCGACGTAATAAGCGCCCAGCTCTAATAAGCGCCCACGGCGATATTTGCTAATATATTGGCAAGTGGGGGGGTGACCTTATTATTAATAGACCTTCTTGAACAACCACATGGGCTCCAGTTCAAAATGCTCATAAAATAATATCAGGTAATAACAAGAGGGGGTACCTCTGTTAATTTAACAACTTTCCAAGCACTCTGTAGTTGAATCTAGGACTTGGTGAATGCGTTCAGCTTTGTTAACATGGTCATTCTTGTGGGCGGTCATCTGGGTCAATGGGTCTTCCTGTAGTCGCCACTTACCAGTGTCTGAAATAACTGCCAGCCCGCCTGCCCGCGGCTGGTAACTTTTCTGTCAGGCTGCATGAAATTTTCCCCCACCTGCCCGACTCTCTGGCAGATAATTTTAAGACTACTTACATATTCAATTTTATTATAACCTTTGTAGATTCTCAAGTAATTGTTATCATTATTTCAAATGAATCAAGACATGATTTTTGTCTCTTAGTTGTTGCCACATATTTATAATGTCTGAAAGGAGGCAGGTAACTTTGAAGATGGGCAGACAACACTTGTGGGTCATCAGCCCGACTGTCTTGTTGGGTATTAAAGTTATTTCGAACACAACCTCTTACAACAAGCATAGTCACCTTTTACAACAAGCATAGTCACCTCTTACAACAAGCATAGTCACCTTTTACAACAAGCATAGTCACCTTTTACAACAAGCATAGTCACCTTTTACAACAAGCATAGTCACCTTTTACAACAAGCATGGTCTGCTGTTCAACCATTCCCTATTCATATCTTCAAGAGTTCATGAACATGTCACTGAATTATTACTCACTGGCTCTTCATTTATTGATGGGCCAACGATTCATGGTATGAACTCTGTGAATCAAGTATCAATGTACATTGGTCAGGGCCAACCATTTTTAGGATTGAACTCTGTGAACAAGTATCAATGCACAGGTGCTGGTATGTATAAAATTATTAACATTCTGGCTAGGGAGCCCACCTGACCATCACATATAAGATGGAAACAAAACAATCATTTAGTCACATGTCTACAACCATATTTGATTCTTATGAATGAACAACATGGAGTCCTTGTCATAACCCCAAGATTAATTAAATAGGGGTCCCCTGACCAAAATACCATACCAGGGTGTTGCATAACACAGAAATGAGTGTCCAGAATGTACAGAATAGAATAGAATAGCAAAACAACAATGTGGCATCACGCGGGACACACGATAATACAGAGCTCCAGATAAGCTGCGTATCTGCGTAAAATACGCATCAGAAATGCAGAAAAACGCAGTAAAAAAAATCCAAGCATATCAAATACGCAATGAACATTACAGATACGCTACAAAAATAAAATTTGTGCGTATCATCAAAATATTGTGAAGTAACCCTGCGTATTCGATTAGCAAATCAGCAACTTATTTTGAAATTATAAACGGGCATTCCGTCAACCTTACCAAACTCCATGATGACAGTTACATCATGATCATTTGCCATCACACTTTCTTGTGGAAGTATCTCAAACCCACATGACACCAGTTTGCAGGGACTAGATGAATAATGTTTTTAAATATTTAACTTAAATACCCACATTTGTAAAAACTAGTGGGTAACAGAAATTTGAATACCTAGATAGAATTACTGATACCCAATGATTTTAAAATGCATGGGTAAAATACCCACCACACCAAAAGCTTATCTGGAGCTCTAATAATATTCACTGTACCAAATTTTTTAAATGAAAACAAAGGCCTTGTAATAAAAGTAATTATCAAATCTTACAGAACACACTACACCATTTCATTACTTTGACCCTCATATTTCCCGTAGGAACATGAAAATAATTACTGGGCATCCTCTGGACCCCTAGTTTTGAAGGTCTTGGAAAAACCCTTGATTACAGTAGAAATTCACAAGGACCCTGAATATCATAAGTGGGGATTGGGGTAGATTAGGTCTTCAGCAACCCATGCTTGCCGTAAAAGTCGACTATGCTTGTCGTAGGAGGAGACTAACGGGATTGGGTGGTCATACTCGCTGACTTGGTTAATGCATGTCATGGTATCCCTATTGCGTGGATTGATGCTCATGGTCCAGACCATCGTCATGTTGCTGGAATATTGCTGAGTGCAGTGTTAAACAACAAACAAACAAGCATGAACCATGGGACTAATTTCTTTCAAATTTCAAGATAAATATGAGTAAATTGCTTGCTCAGGTGGATGTCAGGTGAACATAAAGTAAGACTGCTAATGTTTTACCTGTAAACCTTGTAGAGATGAGCTCTGCTCTGTTGGTGAGGGGTGTCTCACAACTGGCACATGAGAAGAGGCGAGTCCCTCCAATGTGGTTAAGAAATATACGACCCATTCTGTCAAAAGTCAGAAAAAAAGACATTGAAATCTAATACAGAAAAAACACAGTCTTACATATGACAACCATTAGTACCTTTGATTGTTTTAAAATTTAACAATCGATTTCACTTCCTGAAATATAATACACATTACATCCACTTGACTGCAAATATGAATGGAATGTGTGATACGAACAGATGATATATTCAGCAATACAAGCGTAAGTATGTGCCAATAATGGTATTTCCAATTTCAATAGGCCCCCAGGCAAGTTCCCGTAGGACACCGCCCCTATATATCTGTACATAGATATATCCTTGTTCATGCCCACGTACAACTCTGTCTTTCCCATGTCGAATTCTCGTCAGTCTTTGTCCAACTTCGACACGATTTTGGTACTCTGGCTGTTTTCAAACCCTGACAATTCTTCCTCGACAATCATTGCTCATTGTATGTTTCCTTTCAAACGATCTAGGATGTAGAAAACGCATCAAATTAGCCTTACATTATCATTTACATCGCCTTGCCGTCGCCAGCTGGTTGTGAAGAAAATATACACATCACGTGACCGATCTATTTATAGACCCAAAATGGCAACAAATCCGAAATCAATGTCTTGTTTATTACTTGTCACGAATCCCACAAATCAATGGTTTTTCTAACCTGACAATGCATAACAATGTATTGCGGGAAAATATAAAACGTGCAATCTAAAAAACATCGTCCTTCTGATGAATAAACAAATGATGTCAGCGCGGTGTTCGTCTGACGATAAAAAAAATATATTCCTGTTTCTTTCATTATCGTCCGCTTCAACTCACCATAGGCGAATGACGTCAGTCAAATCCTCACAAATTCGCTTAATGATACGCATAGATTGTTTATGCCGATCATGTTAGGCGGCTAATTCGTGACTACGGCCATTAACAAACAACACCGAGTCAGAGCTCCGCACATTTGACAGGCCGACATATTTGCCGTCAAAGTGCACGGCTAATGCGTATCTTTTACATCATATATTAATGTTTATTGGAACCGCTGAGGGTCTTACTACATAGGCACGACGTAATGTATGCATATACTACCTTTCAGCAGCAAAATTGGTCCGATTTTGCTGCAAATTCGCTGAGAACGGACAACTTTCAGACGCTGTGTTGATGTTTACCTCTCGCTTAGCAGACAGACCTGAAAACCAAAACATTAGCTGACGTAAGTATCCACGTGGCCTGGCGAGAGGTCGAACGAGAAGGTCAGGGGTCAATTGATATGCACGACTATTGCAACAACAACTAATTTCAATGCTCAAAGAAATTAGTGGTCATCTGTTAGATTTCTGTGATATTTTAGCAAATAGGTATGTTGTCATAACAATTTAACTGATTCATCTAAAACGTACGTCGTATGTACGTGTAGCTGTAAATTGTTCCAGACACAGACACAGACAGATTTATTCGGTAATGTGGGCCACATGTGGCCTATATTACAATGTCAGTACAATATAAATTTAGTCACGTTTTTCTAGATTTAAATATCTTATACAAGTATACAGAAGTCAGTTTTATTACATCGACATTATTGCAGTTAAGAATATTTGGAAGTGACAGGTAACCGTCATACATATCCTGTAGTTGGGTAATATAATGTTTCCGTAAAGTCTGGTAATAATCACAAGTGAAAAAGACATGGTCTTCATTTTCAATACAACCCTTGTTACAATATCTACATACACTATTTTCATTATCTGAGGGGTTTTTACGTAGTAACTGAACATTAAAATTATGTAAGCTAATCCTAAATTTACAGAAGGTTCTTCTGAGAGATTTATCCTGCAAAGAATCAATATATTTTTCTACATTCAGCAAAGATTTAACATTTGAATAATGAGATAAATATTAAGAAGCAGACAATTTTGCAAATCAATTTTGAAATGCAACATCTTTTAGTCTTTCCTGAAATTGATACAAAAAAATATTTACATCACCAACATTTTGGTAGTCCCAGACATATGAAAAACCATTAACATATAAACAATTTTTAAGATCTGTCACCCAACTTTTCTCATCTAGCTTTTTAAGGAAGTAATAACATTGTACAGGATATCTATTTGATCCCATGTGCAATAATTTTAGCCAATATTTTATAGCTCTGATCTGACTCTGGACAAACATATAGTGGCGGCCAGTTTCCCCTAAGATACCTGTGTTTGAGGCATATTTACCTACACCAAGAAACTATTTAGAATATGAAGTTTGAACCTTCTCTATACATGCAAAATACCTTAGCCCCCAAATTTCCGCACCATATAAAAGTATAGGACTTATTTTACAATCAAATATTTTACAAGCTGTGGAGAATGATAGGAATGAATTTTTTTGGAATAATTTATAAACAGGGATGCATGCCTTAACAGCCTGAGCTGCCATGTTCTCACATGATTTCGTCCAAATCAGTCTAGAAGAAAATATTACCCCCAGATATTTATAATATGAAACTGTTTTTAATAAACGGCCGTTATAGTACCATTTTTCAAAGCGATTTAAAATACCCCCATTTCTAAAAACTACAATTTCTGTAAATTGTTCCGAGGCTATGTGACGTTGTGAGGATTACGGCTTTTTGAGAGAAAAATGCACATTATCATGTAAATAAGGGACCGTTCATAATTTATGGCTTAGCGTGGTGCTGATGATTCCCCCTTAAATCTTAAAATATAATTAAATGAACCCCCTAAGTATTGTGTACTGTACTGTACTGTATTGTAAGAAATCTTGTAAGCCAACGTGTGAGTTTGTTTCTGAATGGTCTGGTCCAGAGGTAACTAGAATACCCCGCCCCTTCCCTGATATTAACAATATTGGACATTACATGACACACTAAATCAAAATCGTACCATCTGACTGTGATGACTGATGAAACAGAAACATCTGACTGTGATGACTGATTAAACAGTACCATCTGACTGTGATGACTGATGAAACAGAACCATCTGACTGTGATGACTGATTAAACAGAACCATCTGACTGTGATGACTGATGAAACAGAACCATCTGACTGTGATGACTGGTGAAACAGAACCATCTGACTGTGATGACTCTGATGAAACAGAACCATCTGACTGTAATGACTGACGAAACAGAACCATCTGACTGTGATGACCCTGATTAAACAGAACCATCTGACTGTGATGACTCTGATGAAACAAAGCCATCTGACTGTGATGACTCCGACGAAATAGTAACATGTGACTGTGATGACTGACGAAACAGAACCATCTGACCGTGATGACTGACGAAACAGAACCATCTGACTGTGATGACCCTGATTAAACAGAACCATCTGACTGTGATGACTCTGATGAAACAGAACCATCTGACTGTGATGACTCCGACGAAATAGTAACATCTGACTGCGATGAGATTTTTTATTCATGAATTAGCAACACAAATTCAAGATTAGTGTACAAATGGAATTCAACTACATCCTGACATGACGCAATTATTTTTAATATTATTTGCGGACGATATTATATTATTCTCAAGAAGTATTGACGGCTCATAGACACAAATTAACGAATTAAAAAAATACTGTGATGAATGAAAATTAACTGCAAACAAAGGTAAAACGAAGATCGTTGTTTTTAAAAATGGTAGGAAACTTGCTCAAAAGGAAAAATGGTTTTACAAAGGGGAACGCCTAGAAACTACGTCTTTCTACAAGTATTTAGGTGTATACTTTACAAATCATCTTCGTTGGTCTATGCATGTAAAGCAAGCATTGATGCAAGCTCAAAGGGTATTAATTGGTGTGTTAAAACAAATCTTTACTCTTGGAAATAGTACGTACAAGTCGTTCTTCAAGATATTTGATTTAAAGATAAGTCCGATATTACTATATGGAGCAGAGATATCGGGACTCAGTAAGCTTGAACAAATAGAAAAAGTACATTTATATGCCTGCAAGAAATTCCTTGGTGTTAAGGTTTATACACCAAGCATTATGGTATATAGTGATTGTGGCAGATTTCCAATCTATATATTCATATCTAAAGGTTATCAAATATTGGTTACAATTATTGAATATGCCATCTTCTAGGTTCCCGAAAAAATGATATAATATGATGGTTCTCTTTGATAAAAATGGAAAACGAAATTGGGTAACAGATGTAAAAGGCTTGCTGTTTTCTGTTGGTTATGGCTATGTATTGTGTGAACAAAATATACAATGTCATTCTTATTTATTATATTATTATATTATCATTAGATCATTAACACAAAGACTAAAAGACATATATTTATAATGGTCGCAATCTGTATCTGAATCAAACAAATGTATTTATTACAAAATGGTAAGACATTATTTATATCCCGAACAGTATTTATTTTGTTTAAATGTAAAAATAATTCCGAGTTTCATTAGCAAGATTTCGATGGTGTTCACATGATTTATTTATTGAAACTGGACGTTTCACGGGTATTAAAAGAGAAGAAGGCACTTGTCACTTGTGCGCCCTAAATGACATTGAAGATGAATACCACTTCCTTCTTATATGCCCATTTTATGCAGCATTAAGGGCTAAGTATATACCTGAATATGTTCAAGTCAATCCCAATGTCTTTAAATTCACATCGCTGTTAAAAAACTCTAAGTACTTACTTTTACAATATGTATCGATGTACATTTATCATGCAATGAGACACAGAAAACATATTATGTTATAGACTCTACTGCTCTGAATGTACAAATCATAACTGTACTATAGGCCTGTAGCCTCCATCAGTACGGAAATAAAGAAATTGATATGCAACTCTGATGAAATAGAATCACCTGACTGTGATGACTCTGATGAAACAGAACCATCTGACTGTGATGACTCTGATGAAACAGAACCATCTAACTGTGATGACTCTGATGAAACAGAACCATCTAACTGTGATGACTCTGATGAAACAGAACCATCTGACTATGATGACTGATGAAACAGAACCATCTGACTGTGATGACTTTGATGAAACAGAACCATCTGACTCTGATGAATCTGATGAAACAGAACCATCTGACTGTGATGACTCTGATGAAACAGAACCATCTGACTCTGATGAATCTGATGACTCTGATGAAACAGAACCATCTGACTGTGATGACTCTGATGAAACAGAGCTATCTGACTGTGATGTCTGATGAAGAAGAACCAGTATGTTGATGTAACAACTAGCTTTGAAACTGGTAATAGGAGGGGGTGGGGGGGGGGGGGGGGGGGGAGAGGGGATGGGGGCTGTATAGTGAAATGATAAAAAACACTTCACGTAATTGGCGATGTGCAAGCATTTACGATAAAAGGGTGTATTTAGATGCCAAACTTTGTAATGAAAGATTTTTGGGTAACAGATACATTGCATTCTCAATGATCAGATGCAAATTCTAGATCAACATACAAGTAATTTTTATCACTTATACAGAAAATATGCCTAAGTATGTTCTTGAGTATATTACAGCCTTACTTTACGTACAACAGCAGGGTAAAAGGGGTCTTTGATAGCCAAGTAACTATTATTGAATTGTGTTTAGTTTCATCGATGTTTGAAATAACCTTTCACCACTGCTCGATCTCTGCCAAAAAGAAATGAACTTGCGTTGTATGGTTTCGATAAGCGCCCGGCGGATATGGTATTATTTTTTTCACAGAAGGGCGGCATATTTCCTCTTTTGGTGACACCAATCCATGTACCAAAACATAAGCAATATAATTAAATTACATATTTGAGATGAAAACTTGTACAATATTCACGCCACTATTGTATGCTGGTTGAAACATACCTACACTGATACACATCTCTCGGAGGTAAAAGGTGCTTCTCTCACACACACACACACACACACACACACACACACACACACACACACACACACACACACACACACACACACACACACACACACACACACACATCCTTAGTCTTTATGATCGTGAAATTGTGTTTTTTAAGAACATTGAATAATTGAGCTGGAAGTACAGAGATATACAAAGATCATATACCGAGGTATCTGGAATATACAACTAACTTTTAACAAGAAAGGGAAAATACATTCAAAAAGAGCATTTCATGAAAGCAAATCTTTTTTTTTTCAATTGGATATATAGTTACTAATTATGTAATTATGTAAACAGAGTTAATAACATGTACATAGCATATTGTCGACACAAGAAATTGACTGGATTAAAGAAAATAACTGCTAAAAAATCTGGCTCAGAATCAGTTAAACTAGTCACATGTTGCCTGAAAAAGGAACAATGAGCCACACACAGTAAACAACACCATCTACATCATGTGCATCCAATAAGCAACTGAGGTGTAATCAAATGCTAATTGATTGCGAAAACACTATCAATAATGACAGTGCACATAGCCCGCATCGTACGTTTGATTGTTTGTTGATTGGCCGATCAGCTAGTTTTATTGATGATGATATTTCCTTTTTTGCTACATGTTCGTTGATATTTAGTCTTAATTATGTTGATATGTTCACAAAAAATAACGGGATATGTAAGAGTGATAGAGTCATATCTTGTTTGACACTTCTTAAAACCGTGGACAAGATTTTGATGCAGCTATATTGGTTATATTTGTTGCAGTTTTGATATAAAACAGTGAAAATGCACTGAATAAAAGTATTGACTGTTGTTAGAATGTATTATGTTTTTCATTACAACAGAGTACTGTTGATAGTATGATGTAAATGAGTAGTTTGATGGAATATAGTGTCATTAACTAAACATCGCGTGATTATGCGCAGTGAGGGCCCTTTCGTCAAGTTCCGGTCCCTCCATCTTTGACATATATATAAAAGCCGGCAGAGGAAACACTGTCATCAGTGTGTGTTGACCAACAAATTCAATATGTTGCGGTGGTTATCAAACGACGACCGTCGAAAGAAAGAGCCAGAGGTGTACGCGAATGTGGTTGAGGGGCTAAAGAAAGTCTACAAGCAGAAGTTACTGCCGTTAGAAGAGCACTACAAATTTCACGATTTTCACTCCCCGCCCCTCGATGACGCTGATTTTGATGCTAAGCCCATGATTTTGCTAATCGGCCAGTATTCAACGGGTAAAACTACATTCATCAGGTACCTTCTGGAGTCCGATTTCCCTGGAATAAGAATCGGCCCTGAACCAACAACGGATAGGTTTATAGCTGTTATGTACGGTGAACAAGATGGCATGGTTCCTGGCAATGCGCTTGTGGTTGACACCAAGAAACAGTTTCGTCCGCTTTCGAAGTTCGGCAACGCCTTCCTCAACAGATTTCAGTGTTCCAGTGTAAAGAATTCAGTCCTGGATAGTATTACAATTGTTGACACACCTGGAATTTTATCTGGTGAGAAACAAAGGGTTGACAGGGGATATGACTTCGCAGGAGTCTTGGAATGGTTCGCTGAGAGGGTGGACCGGATCATCCTGCTTTTTGATGCGCATAAACTTGACATTTCTGATGAATTTCGTAGAGCAATAGATGCAATCAAGGGCTATGATGAGAAAATTAGAATCGTATTAAACAAAGCTGATATGGTTGATCATCAGCAGTTAATGCGAGTTTACGGAGCCTTGATGTGGTCCCTTGGAAAAGTGCTCAATACACCCGAAGTAGCAAGAGTATACATTGGATCATTTTGGGATCAACCGCTACATTATGATATGAACAGAAAGCTTTTTGAACTAGAGGAAACAGATCTGTTTAAAGATTTGCAGAGTTTACCCCGAAATGCAGCCCTTAGGAAACTGAATGACCTCATCAAGCGAGCTCGACTTGCCAAGGTAAGTACACAATGGAGGAAATGTTTGACATTTTTTACATGCTTGTAATAATTCTTCCTATTACCGTGCTTGGCACAGAGGCAAAGGACAGATCAGTTACCTGTCTGTGTATGTCAACATACGAAAATCGATGATTAGTCACTCCTTGATGTCAGTGTAATATTGAAGACACACTGTATTTTAGAGACAATATTGGCATTGAACTAGAACCCTAATTAAACACAATGTGAATAGCATAAGCATGATAAGGGGCCAATGATTTGCTCATAGATGCCCAATAATTTGATATATCCAACATCTTACTAATTACTTAATGATAATATAAATTATTTTCTGTGATATAATTTAGAGGTACCATTATATAGACCAGTGGCTTAAATCATTTGATCTTTTACAGTTGTGACAATTTTTTTAATCTCATTCTGTCATCAAAATTTGTATGTTTATAACATAATTACTTTATTCATTATACAATAATTGAGTCAATGTCACATAGCAAAATGTGTAATATGTTATGCAATCAGCATAATCTACAAGGTTATATTATGGCACGTGTCAACTTTAATTTGAAAAAGACTTTCCTGGAGGCCCAGAGGGTTTGTTGTTTTCTTTAGATGAGTATCTGATTGCCATTAAGATTAATGATAAATCCTGTCATTGGTCATAGCATGAGCGAGACACTATTGTCATGATGTCGTATGTCTGCTGATCAGTGACAGGTACATCTGATATTTAAAACGTAGTTCATACCAATTGATGTAAGTCCCTCATTAATGATGAGTCAGCATGTCCGTGTTATGTCATTGAGTGTGGGTGGTGGTGATGTTTTATTGATCGGGGGTAGTGATGTTATAATGCTGTTATTGTTCATACCAGAGTTTTATCAGGGCACCTGCAGGCATGTTTGTGGGGCCAATGATGAGGTCATTCATTCTTGTAGGCTGTCGATATAGTCAATTGTCATTTTCACATCAATCACAATGCTAAGTGTGACAGTGGTAAATTGCAGGCCAAGCTAAGTTATATTTCGGATTGACTAACTGTAGAAAATCAAGATTACAAGTGTAACAAATCTGAAGGTGTTAGTTAAACGCTGTTGTGTTGAACTTTGATGTGTCAAACTTACTGTTGTCTCGAGGGGCATGGGTGGCCCAGTCCTCTAAGACGCCACGATTCGCTGTGCAGAGATGCATCCCCCGACAGTGTTTGACTGTATAAGTAAACTAACAAAATCAGTAGACACTGAAGTTTAGCATGAAAATTATTGATTAAATAAGGCTTTTCTTTTCTTTCTGTAAAAATATTAATTGTTTTTTCTCAAGACTCTCTGCTTTACTGTCTCTGACCTTTCATTTGTTGAATACGCCTAGTGATTACATTATAAACAGACAAAGTGACATGCCAGATATATATTTCATGGTGGCTGATGTACATAGCAATACACAGCTGTATGTAGGTCAGAGCTGCCGGCTGCAGCCTGCCAGTCCACATGTTGTATGTATAATGTGTGTATGTGTCTTCAGACTCAAACCCAGCCCTCCATGCCCCAGTTCCTCCCTGTAATGCCCTTGTAGTCCAGACACGTACATATGATTATCACATACATCAGCATGATCAGAGCAAATGCTTCAGGTATCCATTATAACACTCTTGTTTAAGTTCAGGAAAACACAATCTTCTGACCATCACTGGCATCAGGGCTGGCTAGTGTTGAAAATAACTTAGCCTCATACATTCATGCTGTGATAATAGTGCTTGACTGAGCATTTTAGTGGCATGACGTGAGTGAATATTGTTTTATGCATCTTTAAAGGGGCACTGATCTAACGCCATTCCCCGGACTGGTTGTTGCCTTTGTTATTGTTTTTTCCCCCGTGAGTACCCGGATGATACGCAACGCAACTGAGCGTGACCAGAGACTGGGCTACCGTCTGCAAGGACAGCTAAATAAACTTGGAGGCTGGAGGCAATATTTGTTTTACGCATTTTTGAATAAACACTGATAGGTTAAATGTGATCTATAAAGATTCGACAAAGGGCGCATGTTAATTTATTTCTTCAGCCTAAACAAACAGACAAAAAGAACGGCGGAGCTCATCGGAAGTCGTCATTTGGAAATACCCCAGATGGTTATAGTTTAATACTAAAAAAAAGTATCCATGCAGTGAAAGCATTTTCGGATTTCGGATTGCGTCGATAATACGATTACTACTCCCTTGTTGTCATCCACGTTTTCTCGTATAACCCTACACTTGTGTATTTGTCGTCATTCACTTGATGCTCAGTTAATGAATTTATTACAGGTACAATTAGTGGTAGCACCACTTAGATTACCTGACAAAGGTTCTCATTTGGCATTTATTGTGTCTGGGGTAATTATTCAATCTAAATCCAGGTTTGAAGTGAGGTGAAATGTGCGTTATGTAATATGCACGTGGCAGCCTAGCAAGAGATGAATGATCAGTTGATTTACTTTTTTAGGTAAATCAACGGATCGTTCCTAGTCATCAAAGGATTAACAGAAAATACGTTGATTGATTAATCACTGTTATCTTGCACAGTGGATATGTCAAAAGTGAGTGTTTACATGTCTAGGTTTACTAAAACAAGGGGAATACACTCATATCATGGCGTGAAGTGCCGATGTAAAAACAACATACTTTGTTCAAAGGGTTAACTGATAATACGTTGATTGGTTGCTCATTGTTATCAAACTCAGTGGATTTTTTAGGAACCGTGGATGTAATGAAAATAGTTGTCACGTGGCCTTTCTCAGCCAACCCTTGAGACTTGACACCTATGTGAAACACCTGAAACAATCCAAGTGATCAGTTGAGAAACGAACACTGGTTATAATATCCCGAAACGATATATATCTTTTAGAATATTTGATAGTTACAGAGACACATCGAATAAGTTATTTTGTATAGCTGCAGATGAGTGGGACATTATTCCTTTGTGTGGATATTCACGGATACATTCCTCGAACAAGGAAGCTGCCTATTTATACACATAAATTTGGTAAGTTGTTATTATGGTATTTGCATTTTGTTTTCCTTCATTTGAACCGATTCGTTCTTGTTTCTCTACGTCTTGGTTGGGAAATTCTTCAATGCGCGATAGACGTTGTTTTCACAGGTCATTTCCTTTGTAAGCGTGTATAGATTACCGTCAATTTGTAAAATGTGATTCTCTCAGGCAATTTATAAAATTTGTAAATATTTCATTCATTTTGACTAAAAAATCTGTCCAGATTGATTAAGACGATCAAAAGGGCCTACAAACATCACAACAGATTATTATGTAGGATTAGAAGCCAAACAACATAGAAATGTACTTTTCAACGTAACATTTTCAGTCTCTTGGTGATGACATTAAACATCAAAATGTTTGGAATTCGTTATCATAATAATACAGATGGAAATGTTTTTCAGTCACTTTGTAAAATAACTGAATATTTATACGTTTAATAAATATGTTACACATTTTGACAGTAAAAAAATATACACTATAAAAAAAGCAATGCTCAGATGAAATATTTACTTTGTGTTGCAAGTCAAAATAGTGAAAATCGCAAAATTACCAAGCAAGTGACTTATCAAAACTTCGTCACCGTTACCGATGCTACCCCCAAAGATACCTACATTTCCTTATTATCTCGAAAACTGTATTTCATTTTGTTGATCAATGTGACCATACGCTCTTATTACTACCGGTATCCATAAAAGTGACTAATGCGCTTACGAATGGCGCAACAGAGGTCGCGAGCTAGTCTAGATTTCTGCTCTACATCCGGGTACTCACTGGGAAAAAACAATAACAAAGGCAACAACCAGTCCCGGGGAATTGCGTTAGATCAGTGCCCCTTTAACATGTTTAAGCAACATTCCAGCAATTTCATGCGACGATACAATACGCGATACATTGTTTTCTGTATCAATACAATATGATTTTTATGTTAAACTTTTATGACCCGAAGCAAATTGTCAGCGAAATATCGCAAAATGTGTTGTAATTCATGTTTCAAATTCACTTCTAAAAATAGCTGCTACAAACATATGTCCACTGCCAGCTTTTCCTTTTGAAGCTGCTCTGCAATATTTATTGTCAAGAAGTTTCCATGTAATTTGACGTAAATATGTGTATCACGATACATATTGTATCGTGACCTATGTATCGTTTCACCCCTAATCACAGCTTGGGACACTGAAACAGTCTATTCAGTCTATACTAGACTCAGGTTTCCCATTAGTGGCTGAAGTAGCCTACAGTGTTTAACCCAAGGCTACGCCTTTTACTGTGAAGCTCACTAGTTTTCCTAGAACACTCCCAAGCCAACAGGTCCACACAAACATTGTTCTTCCTGCTTGCTGTTTGTTATCTGTGAAAGGCCAGATATGAAAATTGATTAGTATAGCAACAAGCTGTGTACCTACAACATGTAGCAATTAATTGTCCCAAAATATCCATTGCACCTCTTTCAGCTGTCCCTCTGCCATTTCTTTAGTCAGGGGTCGAAGGACCAGCAGTTACATGGCTAAATCTACACCTGTTATGCACTCTTATGATTTGATATTATTCCACAATATTAGTGTAAATGTTACGAAGCTGCATTTAAAAGTAAACTTTAGGTGTATCCGATTGCCATGCAGCTCAGGTCATGGAGCCCTACACAAGAACGAATGACCGCCAATGAAGTAATGTTTTGTGCTTGGTCACCTGAACATTTCATGCAATAATGAGCTATGATTCGAACCGAGTGCGAAATGTTGAATAAGAACCAAGATGGCGGGTGTCATGATCACTCCTTGTCTCTATGTATATAGAGAGGTGTGATTTTTTTCTCTATACGAATATATTATGTTATACACGCTATCATCATGATCATCGAGTTCCTGTGCTTGTTACGTTATGAATGAGTGAGGGAGTTGGGTTTAACGTCGCTTTTAACAGTATTCCAGTCATATCCCGGCGTGTCAGCTTAATGTGGGAGGAAAGCACGAAGGGATGCAGGTCTCAGATGTTTACCACTTCGGTGAAACCCACGAGCACGGGTATGGTGCTGAAAAACCTAGAAACATAATCGGGGCGAACGGGGATTCGAACCCACAATCATAGGTTTCTGGCGTGCCCAAGGGACGCAACTCTGCACAGCAAATCGCCGCGCCTTAGACGACTGGGCCACCCGCGCCCCCTCGTTATGAATGATATGATGTGTGACATGTGTTTATAATTGGGTGCATGGGATTTTAAGAGCTTGTGTACTCCTCTAAACCTTCGATCTGATGGTTTAAGAGCCCATTCAGCTTGGAAAATCCTGTTTTCTCCACTAATGACACATGCATCTCATTGTGAACGTGATCGAGTAGATTCCTATGAAGTGCAAGTAGTAAATCAGCAACTTTCAATTTTCTCTCATGCCTTAGTTCAACTTTGAATCATCTGTTATCATGGTTATTGAATCTTTGTATCGATGGCAGTGATCAAACTGGACTGAACCATGTTTCGAGTTATGGAACAGTTTCCTCTAACATAATAAGACGGAAGGGAAACTGCATCCTTCCTGCCTTCAGCCTGTAAGTTGTATTGATAGTTTGATGTAATCTCATCATCATTATGTGGGATGGTTTACCAATCTATTGTATAAGTCTATCGATATTATTATACTATATTAATATCCAAATTAGTGACTCTCCAGGCCATCACTGTGACCTCACCCAACTCTGTTAACATAGATAAAGGATTAGGGAAGGCCTGGAGTTCCACTTAATGTCAACTATGTGGGAAATTTGTAATGCCTCGCCCAATTGTTTAGTTTTCTGTTACCGTGGTTACAGGGTTGATGTCACTGTTATTTACAAAAGAAAAGCATAATTCAATATTCTTTGTAAGTTTTAAGTTGAAGACTTAAAAACTTAAAACTTACTAAGAATATTCTATCATTGCTGGGTCATGTTTCAACTTGACCCAGCAATAACATATTTTTGCTTAGAATCAGAGTAAGCAGGGCTCGAAATTACTAGTGCCGCCATGCCCGTGGCAAAAATAAAATAGGAAAAGGCATGCATGATTTCATGTACTGTGCCTCATGGGCATGGTCATTTTCATTAAAAGTACTTACTTCAAGATTTATATCATGTCATGACGAAATTAAACTCTGAATAGAAAGCGGGTGTTTTTTCCTTTAGTTGCATGTCGCACAATCATTGAATGACTTCTGTTGTAAAATCAATCAGCATTATTCGGTGATTTCCGTTGACTGTATCTTACAGACATTTGACAATATGTTCAAGACTGCACGAAATACATTTGAATGTAATCACGTCTTTCCGTATTTTCACGGAATATCATGCACATTACAAAAGTCTTGTGGTTCAAACAGAAGTGGTTATTTGTGTTGACTTGTGAAACACCTATCAGATGATAACTAGTTTTTATAATAATTAGGTAATATAGACCAGCCACACCTAACTTGAAAATGGCACACCTGAAAAACAGGCCCGGTGCCCCTAGGTCACCTGATGTATTGCTAATTTCGAGTCCTGAGGAGTAAGTTAGTGCGTCTGATACTAGTCTCAGCTAAACATGTTTGAGTCTACTGGCCAATTGTGCTTAGCAGTGATCACCGTACAATATTGACCAACTGTCGTCTATGTGGATGATAATAAATCTGTGACTTAGCAATAAGTTTAAAGACATGGTCAAGAAAAGTGGTTTTAATGGGTGTGTAATATAACTGGTAGACTGGTTTCTTGCGATATGGCGTCTTCTATAAGTGTATCACTATACAACTCTTGCTTATCAATATTTTCCGATACAGTCATTGAAGAATTAATATATTATCATATAAATTATAAACTGCACACGCTTCAAGTTGTTTACATTAACATTCCATATTGATGTCGTTATAGGTAGTCTTGTTTAACCATACCACCCATCTAGCAATCTGAAGTCTGGATTATTGATTGAAGAAACATGTACCATTTGAACAGTACAAATACTTATAATTTGGCCCCCAATAGGTATTGCAATATGTACCGGTATTGCAATAGAGCTCTCCGTATTGGGATATATTGCAATACGATTTATGTGCCAATACGCCAACCCTAGTGGTTTTACTTTTAGGCTACAAAACATTGGTCACTGTGTTTACATAGTCTGGTGAGATATAAAAAATACAAGTTGACTCAGTAATATCTTTGATAAGAATTGTGTCATTTGTGTGAAATATGTAATTCAGATGAAACAAAAATTATCTGAATTCTGTATTGTTCTGATAACTTGAAATAATTGAAGATTGATAAGAAGGTCCCAGCAGCCAAGCAAAAGAATGTGATTTTTCATGAAAGAACAGGAAAGATTTTTCTCCTCTCTCAAGTTGGGACAGTCTGTTTATTTGTAATGATTTTACAACCAATTCCCATCTTCCTGAGGCAAGGGCCTTAACTGACTATAGAGTCCAGTTTCTGAACTTGCTGAACAAGGCTGGAATTTACAGGCTAGATCGTAGCACCACCAGTGGCTATTACGAGTTATGTCCCTCCCATTTACCAATCAGCTTCCACCTCTCATATCACTTGCATTTGCTTCAAACAAAATGGCAGCACCTAGTCAAGACAATCTGATCAATAATCAAGATCTATATTTTCATAAAACAGGCCTTACCCCACGAAGTGCATCAAATCACTTTAGCACCTTGATTAATAACTTTAAAAGACTTGCAATATATCTGTCAACACCCATTTGGCAGTACAATACTTTGTAAATCCTTCAGTCAACTAAAATATGCATGTTGAATCCATGTTGTTTGAGAATGGGATGTTTAGTTTGTTACACAATTTTGATAGACTCAATAGTCCAGCCAAAATGTAGCTCCAGAATTTCAGCCTAGTTCTGCAAGGGTGGAAACTGGACTTTTATAGTCAGTTAAAGGCTAAAGCCCTTGCCTGGGGTTACATGCCAATACACACTGAGAGTTATAGAGAGCTATAGCTCCAGCGTTTGAGACCCACAGTTCCCTGTACTGATTATGACCCTCGGTTTGTCAGCACCATTCCCATGCTTGTGGGTTTCATCAAACAGTAACTGTTTAAGACCTAGGTCTCTTCAGGCTTTCCTTCCACAAGCCTACATGCTCACAGCGATATGACTGTAATGCTATTCCATTCAAAGTGGCCTTAATCCAACACAATCACACACTCTTGTGTTATAATATGAGTCTATGGTCTGGAACAATTCACTTGTTTCCGATGTTGATGCAATGGATTATGAGCTGTGCCCATGGGAGTGAATGACTAAAGCTGTAGAGGTATGTTGTTGCTGTTGTCAAATGTGGCTGCCGGCACGGTGTCTGTGTGAGGAAAAGGTCACTAAATGGCAGAGGATTAACATACCTTCAGCTAACATTGGCCTATATTTCAGTGTTCCCATTTACCGGTAATGACCAGTTTATTACAGGTAAAATTAGGCTCGAATCAGTTATTCTTGACTGCCAGTCCCCATGGACCGGCAAATAAGGTTTCTTGTAAATCTTTGTTGTTGAACAAAACATTATCGATCATCAAATGAAGTCCGCTTGTCTGTTATTATCAGGGTTTCCCATTGTTTATTTTCGTGCCAGGAAATAATATTTCGCTTTGCTTTGAGGTTAAATATCTTTTTGTAGTGACTTAGTCTTAATTCAAAGTGAAATATTCAGGAATAAAGAGAAAATTGTGATTGAACTTTGGGTGAATGATGTTTTGATCTAAATAAGTTACTTCAGAAATAATGACACTCAATTTGTCAGCCATTAAGGTACAATGCAGTCACATTGATGTTGAAAGAATTAAAACCTGGTAATTTTCATACGAATTTTATTTGTTGAGGGTTGGGGCTGACAAAAACTGGATGGGACTGGTAATTTTTAGAGTTGCCAGTCCACAGGACTGACAGTTTCAAAAGGCAGCAGGAACACTGTTTTTGAATAATTAAAATTAAAACTATCCTTTGGCTATGTGTTAGTATCAGTACATGAAATTGAGGGGTAATCATAGGTCCTTGGGGTTTGCTCTCATATTTTTTTGATCTTTGGACCCTAAATCTTGAACATAAACCAGGATTTGTTTGTTTGTTTGTTTGTTTGTTGGTTGGTTGTTTTAGGGTGCACTCAGCAATATTCCAGCTCTATGACTGAGGTCTTTAAGTAATGGAGTCTGGATCAGGCATGGGTGGCAGAAGACCAATTAATTCTAACCTGGATCTTCACGGGTTATGACAAAGATACCCTGACTTCCATCCTCAATTAAAAACACATGTTCAACGTTTCGGATGGGGCTATTCCCAAGGACATTGACTGATTGTCATCCAATATGTCCTGAAGATATTTGTCTGTTTTGGTGATGGAATATAAGAATGTCCTTTTAACATTTGCTGATGTCAGCTTGAATATTGGATACTGTGGCACAAAACAACATTCACTCACCCAAGCGTAATACTAGTGAATGATAAGAAATAACCTTAAATAAATAAAGATTACTGGACTGAATTGTACCACCAATTCATAAAACATCCTAACGATAGAAAATGTTTTGACACTCATCAGCCATGCTACAGTGCTGAGTTAACTGACCCAGGCAGGCAGGCTGTTGCCAGTTCCCACCCAATCATAGACCTATATCATGCAAGTCAGTAGGAAACAGTTAGACAAATAACCTCACCCTACATCCATTAATTAGCTGTGCAACAACTAAGCTGAACATGAATGAATGCACACACAAAAATCAGCAGTAGATGTTATAATCTGTGAAGTCTGAACTTGTGTCTGACAATCACTAATAATGAAAACATGTAATTCTCTTCCTAAACCCAAAAACTAATTTTATAGAGCAACTACAAAGTTAAGCAGCTCTCACACTTTGCCAAGGTGGTTGCCGAGGTCTCCCGAGCCTAACTCGGTTAGAACTCGGGAAGAGACTATATATGTACGAGTATCATACGAGTACGCTACGAGTGTGTTACGAGCCCCATAGGAGTCTAATAGGAGTCTATTTAGAGTTGCATACGAGCACAACAGTCTCAATATGAGCTGTACGAGTTTGGTATGAGGTGGCACACTCGTATAGCTCGTATTAGACTCGGTCAACTCGGCAATAAATTTTGCAGACGATCCTCATACGAAGTCGCCACGAGGGTACTACTAGTAGTATGAGTGTGTTGTGAGTTTGATACGAGTTTGGTACGAGTTTGGTACAAGTTTGCTGGCGGCCTGACTGTTTTGAGCAGTTCCAAAACTCTCGTAGATCAGTACGAGGTATCCCGAGTTACCCCGAGTTTAGTACGACCTCGCTACGAGCTCCATACGAGTACCCCCGAGTCAGCACGGGTCCATACTCGGGGCGCAACTCGGTAAAGTGTGAGAGCCCCTTAAGCTTTCTGTTTGTATAAACAGAGTACTGTGGTGCATGTTGATCTGCACTTTTGCAGACTGAAAGTGTGCACATAGGGATGTGGTGCACTGGTTTCACATCATCAGAGTTCCAGATAACTTTTTGAGCAGTCGAGTTTTTACTCGAAAGTTTCTATTTTAATTGGGTTATTACATTTTTCATTGGGTAACCTATATTTTTTCACTCATCTATTAATCACTCTATTGGTTTTTTCCTAATATGACTCATGAGTACACTAAAAGCTTCATTGGGTATTTACACGTGCTGTTTTTATGCAGATAAGTTTTTCAATTAATATATGCATTTCTGTACACAAGTTACTTGAAAGTAATAAGGTATTGAATATTTTTAGGGGGTATTTTGCGCAAATACACAGCTTATCTGTAGCTCTGCATTGTTAAGTGTTGCCCTGGACACAGCAATGTAGAACCATATTGTAAAATATGCTGTAAGTGGTTGTTGTACAACTGTTTCATTGTTCATGCACCAACCAAGTCAGCGAGCCTGACCACCCGATCCCATTAGGCGCCTTTTATGGCAAGCATGGGTTGCTGAAAACGTATTCTACCCCGGATCTTCACGGGTCAGAACTGTTTGAAATGGATCAAGCTCGTTTTGTCTTTTGACACATTTCATTTCAAATTTTGAACAGTGGTTTGAATTAAGCATTAACATCATTGCATCCTTGTCACAACCCTGATGTTTTAAGGTTTAAGGATTGGGGGCCCCCTAATCATGCTAATTAAAATACAATAGAAGCCTACCCCAAGGGCCACCCTTCATTTCAAACACTGATGATGTAACAATAAATTATAACATGTGTCATTAGTGTTACCGTATTCAACGTAATAAGCGCCCACTTCGAGATTTGCTAATATATTGGCTTGTGAACAATCCCAATTAGCACACCTTCCGACACCTAATTCATAAATTGCATATAATACACACCGCTTCCTGTCCCTATTCGCGTATAATACGCACTCGTGTGTTATTTGCACCTTTATTATTGGCAATTAAATTCTGGAAAAGAATATATCTGTCGTACATAAACATTTCAGGCTGTCAGCATAAACCACGAAATATATCTTTCAACTTTTTTTCACCAAAATAAAATTCTAATAAGAGCCCCCTATTTCTAATTTTGTTAGCGCCATGGGCGCTTATTACGTCGAATACGGTAAGCATGAACATCAATTCGTCCTTGTGATTACCCAGATGATTAATTTTAAAAATTGAAAATTAAGGATCCGTAGGATCAAATACTGCAGAAGAAAACCTCAAAGATGCAGAAGAAAACCTCAAAGATCCGAGGCCTCCTTTGATTTGTAACACTATCATAGGAAGTAGGCTGTTTGCTGAAAATATTACATTTCTGTTTTCAACATATTGCCTTGTATGTAGCGAGGATGTGTAGCTGTTTAGCTGTGTCAGCGCAAATGTCACATTGGAAAGTTATTATGAAAGTGGTGTAACATATGGCTGGCATTTGGTGATTCATTTAATGGTTTATGGTAATAGAATTGGATGTTTGTGAAGGATATCCAATACCGGTATTACAAGAGTAGTGTGAATCAACATAATCAAGAGGGAGTGGGTATATTTTCCTTTGTTATATGATAGTGTGTGCTTCATTATATCAAGGCTAGATATTATCAATTCAAGGTAAATTGATTCACAATGTACGTAACTCAGCGTAGGAAATTGGCACTAGTCCTATAGTCCTTGCCAAACTGCCCAATAGTTAAAGAATCGAAAGGGCTTGTAGAAATGTGTAGTTTTACAGGTTTTGCTATATGTTATCATTATAAGGACTAGTGGATTAAACTGTTAGTTTCTAACACTGACATTATATTGAACATGTTAGATTTACAGGTGGGAAAGACAAGACAGTTTTAGAGCTCAAAGGCTCACTACATTAGCCGACAGTGTTGGAAAATAAGCATGAAAGTCTAAAGGTCCTTGTTATTTATGGCCTAAAGCTAAACGTTAAAGAATTAGGGATCCCTTGTTTCAAAAATATGAAGGACCCCCCAAAATCTCCACCCACCCACCTTAATTTTGAGCAGTAAATAGTACATGTGTGCGGGAGATATAATATAGATGGTTGCTGTTGAAGTAAGGAAGTCTGCTGATGAATTGGCATTCTGTGAGACTGATGTGAGAATCAGAGAAGGAGTGTGAGACGCTCTGTGTTGCAGTTTCTGCTAACACGCTGTACAGCTGCAACATGTGCAAGAGCCGTAGTGAAATTCCTGTGGAGGGTGTCAATTCTGACCTGCCTCTCTCTCAGACTGTGTGATCAGGTTTTAGGTTACCTAGAGCTGGTGCAACACCACTGCCTTGATTGCTCACAACATACATGGCTGACTTTGTTCATTGACAGCTACTGATAAAACATGATACGTTTCAGACACTGTTGAAAGGGATGTTGTCAAAGGGTTCAAATAAAATCCCTTTTTCATCTTGTTTCAAGAAGTGAGTTCGTGTTTACGCCATTTTCAGCAATCTTTTAGCAGTATCAGGAATGGGCTTCATGCGTTGTACCATGAGGGGAATCAAACCTGAGCTTTTGTCATGATGACTTTGACCACTTTGGCAGCCGCCTCCACAGTATCACATGAACACTGTGATAATGTTTAGAGATTCACAGGTCTAGGAAACAGGTGGTTTGAGTTGTTGATGGTCTCACATAAATGTATGTTATGTCTTGCATCAGGCCTGAAATGATTCATCAGTTCTACTTGGAAATAGGAGATGGGGTTCGTATCAATGCATATTTTGATATAGTTTATGATAATTCTTGTAGTCTAGATTACCACTACTGGTAGACAAGTAGACTTGCACAAGTCTCTATTAGCTTAAATCATAATTTCTAGATTATTTAGATACTAAGAATAAGTTGTCCCCATAAGAGACTGTATTGTCCACATATCTAGACCTGCCTCTTAGGAGGATAGAATTACTACACAAGCATGGACTTTTCTTTCAGTACAGCCTTGGAGCAAGGCGAGTAGACAAGATTCATTATGTACAGTTTTTGATCTCATGGAGTTGTTGAACAAACATGGATAAGAGTTCCACTGTGTAATGATGCTTGAAAGTCAATGGACCCTCTCGTGAGTCTTTGATGTTAAAAGTTACACATTCAGGGGAACTCAAATTTGATATACTGTTGTGGAAAAACCTTGAAGAATCCAGGTCTCTTCCCCCACCACCCTTACCCCCCTTACCCCCATTTAAAGCACTAGTGAAGTTAACAGTCCACTTTTGATTTGGAAAGACCCTTGAAGATCAGGGGTAGAGTATATCTTCAGCAACCCATGCTTGCCGTAAAAGGCAACTATGCTTGTCGTAAGAGGCGACTAACGGGATCGGGTGGTCAGGCTCGCTGACTTGGTTGATATCTCTCATTGTATCCCAATTGCATGGATAGATGCTCATGATGTCAATCTCTGGATTTTCTGGTACAGACTCGATTATTTACAGACTGCCATCATGCAGCTGGAATATTGCAGAGTGCGGCACTAAACAACAAACAAACAAACAAATTTGATTGGGAAAACTTCAAAATATGGTACTTTTATATCCGGACCACTCCAACTGAAGTGTTTATCTGAACACTTCCTGATGGCCTGCCTGTGTGAAGTGAAACAGTTCATCGCCATCTTCCTTGTCGAAGTTGTAGGAGATAATAGATTACTACACTTATTAACATTCCCTTCAATTTACTTGTTCATGGATTAGGCAAGAGCACATTGGGAAATAAGAATATGTTGTATTTAATTAATTGAAGTCTTGGACCCACTTGCACAAATTGATCTTAACACTACGATAATCGTAACTCCCATACATCTAACATAGACATAAGATAGTCGTAGCGCTAAGATTGCTTTGTGCAAGTGGGTCCTGGTATTTGCATGGAAATGGCCATGTGGGCTGTTGTTTTTCCTCAAATTACTGACTTCCCTCTCACTTTATGTATTTGATGATTGCTGGTTTGCCATGTCCAAGTTAAACCTGAAAGTCAAAAAGCCCTTGTCATAGCCCTTTATTTTAATGAAACAGGACTCAAGGGACCCTCTTGGTTTGAGTACTGGGTTTGAATCCTCGATCCTCCCTGATTAGTTTTATGATAATGGGTTACCCATGCTTTTGAGTTAAAGTGTTAAAAGTCGATGACCTCCTTCTCGTGGAGATTTCCTCCAATGTAGAGTAGACACCCAGAGACAGGAAATATCACTGAAATGCTGTTCAAAGCTTCAGCGTCAAGCCTTACTCCCAACTTGGGGTTTGTGTCTAGTCTTCACATTCATGGGTTGATTTTACACAAAGAGGCAGTTTGAGAACCCCATTCTCAGTGTCCTCACTGCTACCTGCTTGTTTGATGTTTGATGCTGCTGTCAGCAATATTTCAGCTATATTTCAGCAATGTGACAGCAGCATGTAAATAATCGGGCAGTGGTTGATGTTATGTCAGATTCCTAGCAGTGTCTTACACTGTCAGCAGGTCACAATGATACATACTCAACCAAGTCAAAGAAGACCCTTAAATATCTGAGGTAGAATAGGTCTTCAGCAACCCATGCTTGCCATAAAAGGCGACTATGCTTGTCGTAAGAGATGATGCCTGTCATCGTATCCCAATTGCGTAGATCCATGCTCATGTTATCAATCACTGGATTGTCTGGTCCAGACTCGATTATTTACAAATCACCGTCATATAGCTGGAATATTGCTGAGTGCGGGGTTAAACAAACAAACAAACAAGTCAAAGAATCTGACCACCCAATCTATTTATTCACCTCTTACCAGCAAGCATTAGTTACTGAGGACAACCCGGGTCTGCAGGTTGCGTGCTTCATGATGTGAAAAAGTTGTCTTCATGTCCACGTCAGTTGAATATCAGTATCATTGATTTTGAACTTGAGCCATAAACCTTGAGTCTATTTGCCTGAACCTGGCTCTTAATATGATTTTTAATTAAATTAGTGTTGTTGTATCGACTATTATATGCTGATCTAACTAAAGACTGAAATAAGACTTGGAGGCAAATGTAGGCCAACCTATTCTTTTTATAATCTGATTATTACTTTAACATATGGATTAATTTATTATCATTGAGCTTGACAGCTATCTAAATCAAATGCTGACACTCAACAGTCGCAGTGTATGTTTTGTCAGATCTATTTCCAAACCAAAGTTCAAACACCCAAGTCCATTTACCTGTGAGCATGTTACACAATGGCCTGGCATTTAGGGTTAACTTGCACAGACACAGGTGGTGGTTACAGATTAATTGTTGACCAGGCTCACCGTTTTGACAAGGAGATTGAGTCCTAAGAAGTAACCAGGTGGCAGAGTTGTTCAGTAGTTGTATGTGTGTGACTCCCCCTACTAGAATAGCTCTGGCTTCACTCTCATGTCAGACCATTCATGACATACAAACAGTGGCTTGTGTCATATTGATGTGTGTATGACTCCCCCTACTAGAATAGCTCTAGCTTCACTCCCATATCACACCATTCACAACATACAAGCCTTGCTCCAGGGGTCTTTTGAAGAAAAAAGTCCATGGATGTGTTGCAATCTTCCTAATAGGCAAGTCTCAATATGTGGACAGTCTAAGGACACAAGCCTCTTATAGGGACAACTTGTTCTTATTTTTAACATAATCTAGAAATAATGATTTAAACTAATAATTATTGCAACAAATGTTATATTTGGGATAACACTTTCTTAGTAAAGTACAGATTCTTGGACTTTTTGGGGGGTCGAGTCCCGTCCAGGATTTGAACCCACACTTGCCAGAGTGAGGCAACTAATTGCAAGCACACAAAGTCAGCGATCTAACCCACTCAGCCACCGAGGCTTCCACAAAAATGAAAGTCTGACAACTGGTAGTCTAGATCACATACTTTGAGTACCCCTCTGACAAGTTTAAAATGGCACGGCTCCCATGGCGAAAAGCTATGAATACACAATGCCATTTAGAAAGTGGTCAAATGGAACAAATGTTATATTTGGGATAAGAGACTTGTGCAAGTCTAACTACATATAAACAGTGGTTTGTGTCATATTGATGTGTGTGTCACTCCCCCTACCAGAATAGCTCTGGTTTCCCTTCCATATCCAACCGTTCAAACAGTAGCTTGTGTCACATTAACCGCTGAATAGAAATATGTACTTTGCCTTTATCTTGGGTCTGATCATCATGGTGATTACATACACAGGGCCCTTTGATGATAACATGAGTATTATTAGGAACAAATTCATATCTAGTAGATATGTATATGTGGTCTTTGCTCACATTATTAAACATCGCATTTATATCAACAATAAGACATTTCATATAGCAGAAATACCAGACATATTCTGAAAACAAACAACTATGGATTCCACATCACTATTTATTGATAAGAATTAGTAACAAATGTCATTCAAACACTAATTACATCCTGTGAATTGTCACTGCTTGGGTCAAGACAAAAGTTCTACTCACTTATGTCATCACTGATCACACCTGCAAGTCCTGGTGAGACAGACGCCACCCACGCAACACTTTGTTCTTTGTGACTGAGTCAAAGACCAACACGAGCCAGCACATGTATTGTTTTAGCTGAAGTACTCTAATAAGCTAATGAGCGGTGCTATTTGGTGTGTGATTGGATTAATGTAATGGTGGATTAAGGTGAGGATTCTCCTGTAAACCTGACAGAGGATATACATCCACTGATGCTTGAGAGGAGGGGGTGTCGCATTCATATTAAGTCACATTTTTGGCTAGGGGCCAGCTGTCACATTCTTTTGGAGACACATTAATTTCACAATTTACAGTATATACTGAACCAAAAAAGGGATCATGAATATTTTGGGTGATATTTTTAAGGGGTGAAACGATACAGCAAGGTCACGATACGATACGTATCACGTTATATAGGTCACAATATGAATTGATAAGTATTGCGATATGCATTTATGTCAAATCACATGGAAACTTCTTGACAAGAAATATTTCAGAGCAGGTTCAAAAGGAAAAGCTAGCTGAAGACACGTTTGTAGCCTCTGTTTTTAGAAATGAATTTGAAATGCTAATTACAACACATTTTGCGATATCTGACTGACTAAAACGTCAAGGATCATAACGAATGGTAAGTAATTTATTTCAGCAAGTGTATCATCTTGCATCGATACAGAAGAAAAATGTATCGTGCATCATATCATCACATGAAGACACATGATGCACCAATGTATCATTTCACCCCTAATATTTTTACAAAATTGTGTGTTCAGTCAACACTTAAAACAAATATCCCCAAAATATTTATGATTCCTAATGTTTTTGTTCAGGATATTTATGATGTTTATGATCATGATGATGAAGTGGGTGCTTGTCTAAATATGAAAAGGAAGAAATTGATAGTATCCTAGGATGCCACAGATGTAGGACTCCGGTGAGAAGTGGTTTTACTAGTAATGTTAGAAAACAAATGGAACCTGCTGTATATTCAAACTGGTTTCTATCCAAGTCGTATTGATTGGGAAGAGATAGCAACCTCTTTTCTGCACCCATTGAAGTAGAAATCCCATATATGTGGACTTGTTTCCCTGTAAGTATTGATTGAGACAACCTGTCTAACACTGAAGATATGCAGGGCTGTAGGCTGATGCACCAGTAGAGAGTGTAGCATGTAGGCGGAAAGAGACATAAAAGTGTGTCTTTTTCTTCATGTTTTCAGTAATATAGGACACATCTATATATACACTATGCCAGCAAGCCTGAAAGGTATGGGAGCGTATCCCAGGGCGTACATTACTGCACAACCAGTGGTGTAAGAATACTTAAGCACCATGGACGCAACTGATGGATTCATATTTCCTGTTTTTCATTCTGGTTATTCCGTCAAACTGTTCAGATGTGGGGCTTACATAGACAGCTTTAAATATGTTTTTTATACATTTTCTGGGTTGAAGTTAAGGTGGCCCTGGGTCCTTAGTTTTGGAATTTTGGATTTTTTTGGTACTTTTAACAAGTAATTTCCAATGATGCATGTTAATTATCTTTGACTGTATGTGATGGGATTGAAATTAGCTTTTTTCTAAACTGAGCAGTTTGCCTTGTGTTATGTACTGGCAACAGCTGGGTCTGTGCTAGACTTGAACAAGTCTGTAAGGCAGTAATTATTAGTTTAAATCATAATTTCTAGATAATATAAATAATGAAAACAAGTTGTCCCTATAAGAGATTTGAGTGTCCACATATCTAGTTTGCCTATTAGGAGGATAGAATTACAAAACATCAACAGACTTTTCTTTCAGTACAGCCTTGGATCAAGGCTAGGTGTGTGTCTGTTTCAGTTTATGATGCAGCGTTAGAAATTGGCACTGGTCCTGTAGTCCTTGCCAAACTGCCCGATAGTTAAGGCAGCGTTAGAAATTGGCACTAGTCCTGTAGTCCTTGCCAAACTGCCCAATAGTTAAGGTATCCTAAGGACTAGTAGAAATTTGCCATTTTTAAGGGTTTTGCTATATGTTATATTTATAAGGACTAGTGGACTAAAACTGTTAATTACTACCGCTGCTATGCAGACTAGAAAGCTGGGCATGTTAATTTCTACATCAACTTAGGGGTGTGGGGTAGCCTGTGGCTAATGTGTTTGATCACTACGCAGAAGGTCCAGGTTTTCCTCCATAAAACAATGTAATATTTTGAAATAATATACATATCATGACTGATTCTTATTATTTAACACTAATGTGATATTTTGTTACGCCAATATCAATTTAACTTGTAGGTTTGTCCTTTAAGACAATGGCAAGCATGACCCTAGGTGTTCAGGATTGACAACTATCTACACCAAAGGAAGCTAATTCAACATAGAGTGATAATATGATATGTTTCAAGCAGGACTTTCACTTTGATGGAATAAGAACTATGACTACGATTTTGAAAACTGTTCAGCATCAGTCATGGTTTAGGCAAATCCTCCTTGTTGGCCCTGAAGGATATTTTTAAGCCATGCTGATCACGACGTCCTGCTGTTTGGCTGGACAACATCTAACCACAACATACTTTTCCTGGTATTACGAATTTCAGATTAATCTACGTTCTTATGAAACCAACGATTCACACCATGATATGCTGTTTCTCAGGGCATGGAGTGCAGTGCCGGTGATTAACACCGACAGGGTGAAGCCAGTTTTCCAGCTATGTACACATACAAGGAAGGGTGTGGCATCACTTCGTTGGTCAGATGTCCTGCTATTTACATAGTACAGACAGATAGAGGAAATACGCACTGCTCGACACTCCCCACAGAGATGCATGGCACTTCATCCCAGCACATCTCCGCGTGATATGTAGCTGTATACATCATGGGATATATTGTTGTATACGGCAGTATGTGTATACATGTATACGTCAGAATGTCGACTATGTGGGGCTAAGCACTGGAGTGAATTTCACAGATGAGCTAACGTTGGCATTTTCATCATAGTGATAATACCTGTATGCGGTACAATGGAAACAGTTGCTATCCTCCCTGTTTATGATGAATGTTTCCATGGTAACAAGACAAACATGTTTGTTATAAGGGGTGCTATTTCTGGTGATCATAACAGTTATGCGTGCTACTAATGCTTGACAAAAATGTCACTTTGACAAGGGCAAACATTAGGTTTGTTATGAACGAGTGAGTTTTTTAATATTACAGTATCAGTTATCATGGTATACTTTTCAGACACCCATAGTCATACTGATATTCAAGATAATGCTATGTGATTTGTGGTACGGATATTCATATTTATTTATTCATATCAAAGTATGTATTTGAGGGAGGGGATCCAAGTTGTCAAGCTGGCTGCTGTTGTATTTTAAGAGTTGGAAATTAATGATAAATGTAAGTAATCCTATTGTTAAAATTAAAATATTGGGGGTCTACTAGGCTCAAAAACAGAAGCAAACAGCATGAAATATGTCAGTATCACTATCAAAAACAGATATCTTTTTGTTAATAAAAGATAAAAATGTCAAATCTATCCCATTTTGATGAAGATTCTACAAAATGGTCAATGGAATTAGATAATGGAAAGCTATTTCTTCACAATCACAAAGAGCTGTGTGAATTATGTCTTTGAACTAACAGATGTGTGTCTATTGAATAATGGGTACAAGGTGTGGATTACTCCCATGAATGAGTCTAATTAGATATGCCGACCACATGGCCTCTTCTCCTATATTTACATATAGATAGCCAGGCCATGACTGACCAGTGTATATACAAAGGCTGGTATCTACACATTTGGTCATGCACAGAAGATACAGGGCGATTACATTGATGTCAGTGGAGATAAACAGTCTGGTTAATTGATGGAGTAGATACCTATTGCAGATACCGTAATTCCAGTAATAAGAACCTCTGGCGCTTAGAAAATTGACAAATGGAGGCATTTAATAAAACCATGTACGAGTTAAATATTTACAGAGATTAGGCAGTTGTGAACAAACCTAGTTCAAACACATCTTCCCGAGGTAATGGGAGTTAACTGATAATAAAAGTCCTGTTCCCACTATTGCTGAACTAGACTGGAATTTCCAGGCTTGATCGTCGCACCACCAGTGGTTATTACGAGTTATGTCCATTCTATGTCTCTCCTATTGATTGACCAATCAGATTCCATCTCTCATATCAATTGCATTTGCTTCAAACAAAATGGCGGTGCCCTGTCAAAACGATCTGATCGATAATCAAGATCTGTTTTATAAAAAAACTTGGCTTACCCAGCAAAGTTCATCAAATCAGTTGAGCACCTTGATTGAAAACATGAAAAGACTTGCAAAATATCTGACGCCCAGATGGCAAACACATGCTTTTCAAATCAGTTGACCGAAATCTGTACATTGTACTCCATGCTCAGTACACGATTTTGATAGGACTATGCACAGACTGGTTAGTCCGGCCAAAATGTAACTCCGGAATTCCAACCTAGTTTGGCAAGGGTGGGAACTGGACTTTTATAGTCAGCCCTTACCTCAGGAAGATGGTTCAAACATTGAGGAAAGTAAAACTTTTGATAATAGTTCAGCAGTAGAAGCTAACAGTTTTAGTTCACTCGTCCTTATGATAACAACATATAGCAAAACCTTTGAAAAGTCCTTATGATGACTTAACTACTTGGCAGTTTGACAAGGACTAAGGGACTAGTGGCAATTTCTAACACTGTAGTTACAAGGCAAGTATTAAACCCCTTCTGTGCTGGAGATGTAAAAATTCTGTAACATACAGAAAGTAGGGACTGTCGCGTAAAGTTTCAGTTTTAGTAAGAGATTATTAAGGTAACTGACAGATTGGTCTAGAAGTTCATCAGAGATGCTACAGTGTGCTTAATACTGTGAATACGGTACAGCCTGTTACATTGAGTTCAGTGGCATGAGATATGGTTTATCAGGTAAACTCTCTCATAATGGCTTCCAATTATCAACTGTTGAAACTAATTGTTTGAATGAAAGTGTACTCCCAGATAGTCCCATGTTGTCGTGTTTATAGTCCACTGCAACAAAGCAGTAATATTGCTGACTGCAACATAAAACAACAGTGATACATGCTTAATTCTGTTGTAAATGTTTTATGTAATATTGATTCTGGATAGGAATGAGAAACATAGGTTGTTGCTTCATGTTGAAGTGAGTCATGAAGTGTCTGATGACAACAAGCAGGGGCTGTGATGTGTGATCAGTATGCAGGCTATGATGTGTGATCAGTATGCAGGCTGTGATGGGATCAGTATGCGTTATATCTGAATGATCAACACGACAGTTTCTGACCTGATACCAGACACTTGATGTACAGCAGCAGATATGCAGCTTCATGCGGGACGTCATCTCATGACCAGCATTGTGACATATACCGTAGTTGCTGTATAAAACACCCCACTCCAATAAGTGCCCCCTGACCAACTAGACAAACTACAATTCATCTTTATAATTGTACTGAGGTTAAAAGTGACATATACCATATTCGGTGTATAAAACACCCTGCTCCAATTAGTGCCCCTTGACCAACTAGACAATCTACAATTCATCCTTATAATTGTACTCAGGTTGAAAGTGACACATACCATATTCGCTGTATAAAACACTCTGCTCCAATTCGTGCCCTCTGATCAACTAGACCAACATATCCAACACCTTTGGCGGTCCAGGGTTAGAAATTGGCACTAGTCCTATAGTCCTTACCAAACTGCCCAATGGTAAAGGTATGATAAGGACTAGTAGAAAATTGCCATTTTTAAGGGTTTTGCTATATGTTATCATTATAAGGACTAGTGGACGAAAACTGTTAGTTTCTAACGCTGCGGTCTGACCATACCTCTGCCTGCAGCCTTGGTCCGGTCAGACCACCTCAGGGGTCGGGTCCTTGGTTCCTTGTTTTTGTATATTGACCTCGTCAAGAGTAATTATTTGTATAATAACACCATCTAATATACCAACAACAGCAACTAAAATAACAACAGGTTTTCAATCAACTTGTTTTGAACATATTATTGTTCAAGTTTGAATGTCATTGACGTTTCATCTTATAAGTTTGTTCAGGGTGCAAATATGTACATGAAGCTTCAGAAACACTGCAAGGATAGAAATGATCGTTTCTTAAAGTACACCATTGGGCCCCCACAAAGCTGTTTAGGTGTACCCTTTGGCCCCCTTGGTATTTAAGTGTGCCAACAAGAAGAATACTTTTGATCCATCATTGAACTCCGTGGATGTCATTTCGCCATGAGTTAGATGATAATCAGTTGTAATTCACACTTTTGCCTCTTCCTTTTCTTTGTGATTGATAATACCATTTCAGTTCCTGAACCCCAAGTTAAGTACAGTTTTCTCTAGTCTGGAAACAAGTGGTTTTCTAAGACTTCATAATGATGAGCCTCAGATATAGTGGAAGGAAACTCGGCCACACCAAGTATTTAATAATCATATCCTGCAGGAAGTGTTTCATAATGATGGATCTGCCATGTTGATAGACTACACAGACTGTAATGTCATGTTATATGAAGTTAGGTATGTCCCACCTACTCACACCAGCCTTTACTAAGTGGGTTCAGTGACAAGGCCATATATCATTGTACTGGACAAGTTGATAGAAATCCTTAAGCTCCCATTACATTGTTGAGTAATTATGATCTAAGGGACAAAACTCTAGGTTTAGACCCATCCAGTAGTCTGACCCTGATACAAATATATATCAAATACAGCCCATGCAAGTCTATAATATTTGGCAAGTCTAGATTACTGCAGTATGAGGATCTGAAAATGAAGAGTCACTGGGCTCCCTTTTATTATATTTTTGTTAAGATAACTGAACAACTGTTTTTTTCTCTATGATATGTTCATTTCAGAGACTAGATGTTAGTCTTACCCATCCAGCTGTGATGAAGTTCTTCAGATCAGATTCTATTTGGTCCTACATTCACGCATATACTATTTCAAATATCAACAGATATCCATTGAACATAATTATATCTTCCTAGTTACAAGGCATTGGCACTTCCAGAAAACTTGCTCATGTTGCTCTGAGTGAGTAAATATTACTTTATACTATAGTCAGCAATATTCTAGCAGCAGCCTCCGGCTTAATCCACTGGTGTGAAGCTCCACTCAAGTTGACCTGTGAAGATCCGGGGTAGAATAGATCTTCAGCAACCCATGCTTGTCGTAAAAAGCGACTATGCTTGTCGTAAGAGGCAACTAACGGGATCGGGTGGTCAGGCTCGCTAAATTGGTTGTTGCATGTCATCGATCCCAATTGCGCGGATCGATTTTCATGATGTCAATCACTGGATTGTCTGGTCCAGACTTGATTATTTACAGACCGCCGTCATATAGCTGGAATATTGCTGAGTGCAGCATTAAACAAACAAAAAAACAACCCAAAACAAGTATTTTGTCTTAGTAAGATCAGCATATGCTAGTCTATAAGACTAATATCTAATAAAAATCATGCCGCAATTAGAGTTTAGGCTAGTAGACCCAAATGAATTTTGCATAGACTGCAGCTATTTCACAGCAGCCTGTAAATAATCAAGCCTGCTCCAAACCAGTGACTGAAAGCATGAACAACGATTCCCCATCACCTATTGATGACACACAGCCACGTTGACATGCATTAGAACCTGATCCTGCATCGGAAATAGGTCCATAGGCTACAGGTCCGTAGGTAATTGGGACCAATCCTAACCTGGAGTCCACACTGATCATATGAAAGACTATTTGGGGACTTTTTGTAACTAAGCCAGCACATGTTCATTCTTTCCTTGTTGTTGCAGGTCCATGCTACGATCATCAGTCAGCTAAGGAAAGAGATGCCGTCCATGTTTGGAAAGGACTCAAAGAAGAAGGAACTCATCAGCAAACTTGGAGACACGTTTGCGGTCCTACAGCGAGAGCACCAGATATCTCCTGGAGATTTCCCAGACATCAAACGCATGCAGGATCAACTCCAACACCATGACTTCACCAAGTTCCACACCCTCAAACCCAAGCTGGTAGAAACAGTGGACCACATGCTGGCCAACGACATCTCTCGGCTGATGCAGATGGTGCCTCATGAGGAAATGATGGAGAACTCAGATATCGGTAACGTCAAAGGGGGAGCCTTTGAAGGCTACAATGAGAGTCCTTTCGGGATTGGACGAGGAGAAGGTGTTGACAAGGGTCGTGGCGAGCATGAATGGGTCGTCAGTCATGAGAAGTATGAATATGATGATGCATTCGAGAGATTGAACCCAGTCAATGGAAAAATTACTGGTGCTGCTGCCAAAAGTGAAATGGTTAAATCCAAGCTGCCTAATTCTGTGTTGAGTAAGGTATGGAAGTTGGCAGATGTTGATAAGGACGGAATGCTTGATGCTGACGAGTGGGCATTGGCCAATCATTTGATAAAGATCAAATTGGATGGGCACGATCTTCCATCCGACCTCCCTGAGCATCTTATTCCACCATCCAAGAAGAAAGGAGGGGAAGAATGAAGATGGCTGTTGCGTTAGAGTGTAATCTGACCTTGAACTTTAACATGATGGCTTGTGTCTAACAACTCTCCTTCAAGTGTTGTTTGTGTTTGGGTTCCGACATTAACACCTCTTGTGTGTGTTGCACACATCTTGGATTGAAGAAGTCTGTGATGAAACATGTCTGACCCTAACCACATAGTGGTCTACTTCCAGTGTTGGGGAGGGGTGTAACGATCTACTGATAGGAGATAGTGCCTATCCAGTCTCAACATAATGTCATCCTTCTGATTGCGTCTGTTTCTAAATTTGGGTTTGGTGGTACAATAATTTAATAAATGGAGACACAACAGACCTTCATACCTTACATGATACAGCATGTTGGTATTGCTTTTACAGATTTTTAGCTTTACAGAAACACAACTGATAAAGAAATTTGATCTAGTGCTGGCTGTACAAAGGACATTTCATTCTACAAGCCTCGTCTTCCATTATCGTTTTGAACAGATTAATAATTATTGACAATCATACGCTTGGCTTGAAATTCACTAGACACATCTTCAGGTTAGTGGTAAAGGAGGACAATATCAGGGTTAGAACTAAACTAAAAAGCTTTACTAGCCCGGGTAAAGATAAATGCCCTTGTAATGTTAAAACAATGGGGAAATGGGGGTATTTTTACTCTCCCACAGAAATTTGTACTAGCCCCGGGCTGGCGGGCTAGTGTTAAGTTCTAACCCTGGAGGTAAAGACACTGACACTACATATCACACTAATATCTGTCACTGACACTGTCATTTCATTTGACTCATCCACTGGAGTATTATACATGACAAGTTGAAGGCATATGTCAGTGAAATTTGATAAAGTAATGTTTGTCGTAACAGAGCAAACAGAGGCATGAGATTATGACTCCTATCTCTACTGAAGCCTATCGTTATATTCGTTACACCCCTAGTGTTGTATGGAAGCCTCTGTCATCCTCGTCACCTTGTCGGGGGCAGCACATCTGAGTGTCATGTTCCTGTACCCGACAGTCTGCTGCAGTGGAACAGGCACACCTTGGGCGTCAATATCATGTCGATTGCAGCACATTGTCAAAATACACCCTTGACTGCAGCACTGTTAATGTGGTGCAGGAAGACTTGTCTTGTTGATTTCACTTTTTATTGAGAGTCAGTTTTATACAAAACACTATCTGTCATTACTTGCTATACTTGCAGCATTAAAGGGAACTGATGATGCAGACCACAACAGGAAATATGTGTTTCCGATTTTATCTAAAAATGAGTAAAAGCGCTTATCTTCCCGAGGCAAGGGAGTTAACTGACTATAAAATCCAGTTTCCACTCTTGCCAAACTAGGCTGGAATTATGGAGTTATATTTCAGCTGGATTATCCAGTCTATGCATAGTCCAGCAAAATTGCGTAACGAAATTGTAAACTGCAGTGCAGATTTTGGTCGATTGCAGGATTTGCAAAGCATGTGTACCGTCAACTTAGCGTCAACCGATATTTTCCAAATCATTTCATGTGCTTACATGATTTAATGCACTTCGCGAAGTAAGACCCGTTTTATTACAAGAAAGATCATGATTATCAATCAGATGGTCTTCCTTGGGCGCCGCCATTTTGTTTGAAGCAAATGCAAGTGATTTTAGAGGTGGAATCTGATTGGTCAGTAAGAGGGACATAAAAGGGACATAACCTGTAACAGCCATTGGAAATTCCAGCCTAGTGCAGGAAGGGTGGAAACTGGACTTTTACCATGTTTACAGTCAATTACCATATTAGATGTAATAAGCGCCCAGGGCGCTCTCAAAATTAGAAATAGGAGGCTCTTCTTAGAATATCATTTTGGTGGAAAAAAACGAGTTGAAAGATAAATTTCGTGGTCTATGCTGACAGCCTGAAATGTTTATATATGACATATATATTTTTCCAGAATTTATTTGCCTATAATTAAGGGTGCATATAACACACGAGTGCTTATTATACGCGAATAAATACGTCTTGCGTGCATTGATCAATCCGAAGGGATGCTAATTGGGATTGTTCATTGGCCAATATATTGGCAAATATCGCCATAGGCGCTTATTAGGGGGGGTGCTTATTTCATCGAATACGGTAACTCACTTGCCTCAGGAAGATGAGTAGGGCTGGGTGGGGTGGGATACGACAAACACATATTTCATTTTTGGCCTAACACCTGCGATTAGAAAAGATCACATATTCCATCTTTTTGTATTCCCCCTACAAATATTATGCCCCTTTGATTCCATTTCACATCACCATGTAAACTGTTGTGTGTGAGTGTCCACACTGTGTAGTGCAGTCGTCTGTAGCATGCAAGACACATAAATTGTTGCTGTGGCACTGCTGTGTCATTAAAGCATGGGCGTGAAAATTAATACTCAGTTGAGTAATTTATGATCTAAGGGAGATAACTCTAGGTTTGGAATTATGAAGGTTTTCGTAACCCATTACATTGATACGACATTGCTAGCCTCAGCTGGTTACAACTCCTGAAGTTTTACTTATTTTTACCTGCATGAGTGAAGCTAACAGTTTTAGTTGTAAGCCTAAGAAATTGATTGTTGACATTTTGTTGGTATTTAAAAAATTATGTTAGCATACTGCAGTATTTGACTTTGTACTCATGGCAATATACCAGTGCAATTATAGTTGCCACAAGAAATTAATTATTAGTTTTTCATCCTGTTTTGTTAAAAAATGTGAGCAGGAGGCATTTTATTTTTATATTTTATTTTTTTAACCAGCTGTTCAAGGTGTCTGTGTCCATTAACTTGTGATTCCATGAAGCCTGAATGTTTAGGACTATGTATACAGTGTATTTCATCAAGTAGAGAAGGAAGGGACCCAGTGGTTTTCTTCGTCTGGGGATAGTATGTGACACTAATATAATGCAAGGCGGGTGATGTTGGAAGGGATGAAAGTCTAATAATTAATTTATTATGGCCTTTTTACACTATTGTACAGTTTGAGTTATATTTATAGATATCACACAAGGGACATACAGGTTGGTGTGCATGACAACACCTTGTCTTCTTCACTCCAGTGTTATACACTTAAACATGGTCGTATTAGTTGCGTGGTTAAGAGCATATGTTGAGTGATACTTACAGTGACTTTGATCTATGACAATGTTAAGGTTTGCATATAATATTGGATCCATCTGAGAATGGAAGGAGGAGTGTCACGATATGCCTACTTCGCATATTGATACGTACTGCTATCCTGAATCTGCGTGGAGTTCCCCATGGTTGTTGCTATCAACGAGTATGTGTTTAATTGTCAGGTTAATTTCTACTCGTACTGTAGTGTTGAGCCATGAGATTGTTGTGTGACGTAACCCAATCGTCATTACAGGTAATTACAAAACTTACTTTTTAAGAAATGATATGGAATTAAAATACAAATCATTTCATGGGTAGGCATATCGTGCATCTTATCTTCAATTGTAATTCCTTGATACGTCGATACATGTTTTCTATTGTGGTACTAAGTGCTAAAAATGTATGTTCAGTGTGTTAAAGGCTTGTTGCTTCAGACATCTTGTGGCTACAATTCCTGTAGGATGATAACGTTGATGTTCCAGTTTGGAAATCTTTGTTTGGTTTTGAATGGAGGTGTCTGCTGTTTTGTTTGACCTATTGCTTGTTAGCGGTTAATGTTTTAAACCATCATTAGATTATGCTGATTCTGCCATTTTATGACCATAATATTCCTAGGTACATGTATCTAAGAGTTAGCAATATTTTTGTGAAAATCTTTTGTTAAGATTTAGTTTCCATGGTTACAGTTGCCAATATTTTTGTAGGATTCTTTTATTTGGATTTGGTTACATTTGAGGTTGCTTCGCAGTGTTGAAGGAGAATATCTTGAGCTGTTGGCACAGTACTAGAGATGTCGCTGAGATCATATGATGCATATCCATTCCTGTACTTGTGCAACAGACCCATTCGTATTGGCTTTGCAGATTTAAGCATTCCAGCCTAATTGTGCAGAACAGGGCTGAGGAAAAATGTCCCTTTAATACTATTTTTAAACAACATGTTGAAAGGTTTAGGCACTGCCTAGTCATTGACAATATGTTTTCTATTGCTAATTCTGAAATGTGCCAAACCCTTCAGTAATTTTATAATATATTCTATTTTCACTTTTCAAAGCATAATTTATGTTCATAATGTGACATGGTATCGACATGGGGAACTTGCAGAAATTGTAAATAATTTGTCAATATTTTCTGATTATTTTTTTTTACAGCTCTTATTGCACGTTAATAGGATTCAGGTAAACGTAAGTCCTTGGTATTGTATTTCTGTGTTGGTATTTCCTTGATTTCTCTCTAGACGATCATAATCAAGATTAGGTACTACATTAGCAGGGCCAGTATGTACAACACAGTTTGAGTAGCAGGTCAGAAAGGGTGGTCATCAACATGAGCAATTTGGAAGTTGTACTCTGCTTTATTTTTTATACTCAAACATTCATAAATCAAATGATATTTTTGTATCAGATTGATAAGATTTGTAAAATGATGAAAATATTCAAAATATGCAACAACAAAAATTCTGTTTCACCCCTTGATGATATTGTACTATTTACAATTATCTCCCCTTGCCAGAACAGTTGCCAGTTTTCGTCAAAAGAACTTTCAGTGTTGGAATTTCTGGAAATCACAGCTCTTCAAATAATCACAAGGAGAATTGTCAGAGATTTAGCACTTGGTGTGGATGGCCTAGATCTTTTTTAAAAAATTATATAATTCTAACAATTTTTCAACAATATATGTTGAGCAATAAATTTGCTACCTATCAGATTCCCATAAGGATGATAGTTTCCTTGTAGGGGAGTTAGTTGTGAGCAGTAGTGTTTGTGCTTCACATCACTTCCTCGTCGGATCAAATGATAGGACCAACTTGGTTGCATGTATCAATTTCATATCTCATTATTATTTGAATTTCATTTAGGTTTGATTTTGTTTGTTAATATGACAGCATGAATACTTTCAAACAGCACTATGTCAAATGTCAATTATTAGCATTCAACAAACTGTTAGTATTTATTGATATTTGCTTTCCCAATATGCCTTGAAAGTGCTCAGGACTAGTCCTTCTTTAGCTCAACAGTCTACTGGTCCCAACATGTGTTGATCAGATAAATTACATCCCTTGTTGGGCTAGTACACCTGGAGCTTGTAGCTCAAGTAGTACGTCGTGTTGCTAATTATTGTTATGTACAATAGATTATTGTGAGTTGTACATTTTGTAGATATGTAGATAATCTTGTAGTATATGTGGTATGTGAACTGTAGGTATGACATGCATGATCGAAAACTCTTGATTCCGGAACCAGTGAGGAAATCCACTTCCAACTGCTATGAATATCTTAGAAATCTAATTTGCATGCTAACAATGCCATGCTATACATTTGTCTGTATACAGACGACTTTGTAATGTGTAGCTTTATTCGTTTGACCAATTTCAATATGTAGATGTAATGCATATATTCAGTAGTAGGCTATCATCCTCCCTAGTCAGGGGCGTATTATGTCATAGCCTCTGAACAACTCAAACAGATTGACCTATGCATTTTTCTGTTTCAAGCATTACCATCTACAAGGGGGCAATCTAGGGTGTTTTTCATTGAAACATTTGAACGACTAGTCCTCCCTGGCCATCTTTTTATGCTGTTATGACTTGATCTCTGTTAATCAACTTTCATTTTACACAGTTTATAAACAGTGTATGTAGAATAATGTTGGTGGTTTGTATATATTGAACTATTGGCCTCGGTAATGCCTGTTATGAGTAGCGGTGTGATGATGATGACAGGTGAGTTAAAATAATGAGAACAATTCAGTCACATGACACACCAGACACTGACGTGAGAGGCGCCTGTCTTTAGAGGTTCTCAGATTTACTAATAATAGGTAGTACTTATTTACAAATATGTCAATGTATTGATTACTCAACAAAACTATATTTAATGTCAACTTGATATGCTTGGATGTCAAGGAATATAACCCGTTGTATCAGTAGTATGCTCCTGGACAGCCAGGCATCTAGAGCAGATTTGTCCAATACCAAACTGGATACTAAGCATCAGTTATTGATAACCAGGGTCACAGTCGTGACTTTCAGCTGATCAGAATGATGACTGGATTAGGTTGCTGTCATTTTTGGACAAGATATAGTGTACCGGTATTCATTCATCGTCACACCTCTACTGACCTACGTTCTGTGGCATTCCGTGCCATCTCTGCTCACAGGGACTGAGCTATGCATGCTACCAAGCTGTACTGTCATCTGTGCTTGCATAAGAATTGTATGAAAACCACTACTTACAAAGACATTTGTAATTCAAGCCAATAAATAATTATACCAGTAGAAAAATGTGCTTTTATTTTTTTAGGGATAAAAACTTCAAAGCTGATCAATATGGAACCATTTTGATGCTTGGATCAGTATTTCGTCAGTTCCTGGGATATTCTGGCGCACAAATGATCCTTAGTACACCTAGTTGAGGCAAATATGTCGGATAGTGTGGCCGCTGTTGGTGCCAAGAATGAATCTTCGTTTGCCCTGAACATCTTTCTTCATTTGTCAGCACCATGCCAGTGATCGTGGGTTTCAGCCATGACTTGCATCACTTTGGGCTAACTGGAATACTGTTTAATGTGACATGAAACCTAACTCACCCAGTATGAAGGTTGCAAGAGGCGACTAACCGGATTGTGTGATCAGGCTCTCTGACTTGGTTGATGCATGTCATCATATCCCAATTGCGTAGATCGATGCTCATGTCAATCACTTGATTGTCTGGTCCAGACTCGATTATTTAAACAACAAACCAACAGCATGAAGATGTTACAAGCTCCACTGATACATATTGTAAATCCAAAGATCTAAAAATAACATCCCAAATAGACATGCCCTATTTTCCATTACCCTTACAGCTTATTTAGCTGCAGGTGATGTAGCTATATTTATGTTCTAACAGACATATGAACCCTGGTTATATAGACAAATGGGTGAAAGAGTTAGAATTAACTTTACGGGAGGATATCATGAAAATCATCAATAATATGCACCTTGGAGCTCTATCCAGTACAAAACTTAGATATTTTCAATATTGTTTTATCTCTATATATTAAGCGATTCGCTGTGCAGAGTTGCGTCCCTTGGGTACGCCAGGAACCTATGATTGTGGGTTCTAACCCCGGTTCGCTCCGATTATGTTTCTAGGTTTGTCAGCACCATACCTCTGCTCGTGGGTTTCACCGAAGTGGTAAACGTCTGAGACCTGCATCACTTTGGGTATTCCCACATTAAGCTGATACGCCGTGATATATATGTTATACCATTGAAAGGGGTGTTAAACCCAACTAACTCACTCACTCTATCTATTAAAGATCTGCTTTATAAGAAGGGATATGTTGAAAACAAACAGTGTCAATTTTGCAAAGGAGATGAATGCACATATACACAAACAATATGTAATGAACTACATTAGGTTGAAGATATTACAGGAACTAAAATAATTATAACAAGTGAGATGGTTCTGTTTGATTTCAAGGGAGCTGGAGTTATCTATATATCACATGTGTGACGAAATTTGAAAGGATACACACTTAAGTGATTATCATATATTGAACATCCTAAAGGACGTTCAAATGTCAAATAAGTCTTAATTTGTTTCATGGAAGTTCAAAGTATTCAAACCCGTGAAGATCCGAGTTAGAACTTGGTGAAAAGACAAAACAAGCTTGATCCACTTCAAACATTCTGTCCCGTGAAGATCCGGGGTAGAATAGGTTTTCAGACACCCATGCTTGTCGTAAAAGGCACTAGAGGCGGAATGAGCCGGAATGCCGTCGGAATAACACTCTTTGTTTATTCCTGGATATTCGAAGTGCATTCTAAAACTTCTTGTGGCCGGCCCGAATGTTTTACTCATGCTCAAAACTTTCGACGTGCATTCGAAGAGGAGAAATGTCGAACGGCATTCAAAGTGTATTCTAACTGCACTCTGACTGCATTCTAAATATTCCTCGAACTTCTCGAAATCAAAAGAATTCAGCTGGAAATGCACTTCGAATGCCGTCAGAATCTTTCGATTGCCACTTGAATGCGGCTCGAATGCAGTCGATGAACGTCCTGATTGGCCCTCGAATGAGCTCGGACCTAATTCCCAAACGCAATAAAACGCGGCCAGCTCCCGCTGGAACGTCAGTCTGCATTGGGCAGTCGCCTGGTCAACATCACGTCATGCCCCTGGAGATCCTGTAGTTGCAGATCCTCCCGTCGCCCTGGAGGTCCCTGTGACCATATGGCTTCATCAAGAAGGTCCTTATTCCAAAGGCATCATCTGCCAGGTTAAAGTATGGCATAGGCTCGTCATCTTTGGGTATGGGGGATGGCTCAGGAAATCCTATGCTCCCTTCTTCAAGGCAGTCCTTGAGCTCAGACTCGTTGGAGATCTGAGCATCAGACACACTTCCATATGCACTGTTGTCCACGCACAGGAACTTGAAGTCTCCATCCACAAGGGCCATGAAGACCACGGAGAAGGCCTTGTAGTTGTGTTACAAGGAGCCGCCCTTGGCAGAATTTCTGATGGCTACATGCTTGCCATCTAGAGCTAGACCTCCCCAATAGGTGTCCGGTCGTCTGGAGTGGTGGGGCAGGTGATGGCCTCATCCTTGTATTTCTCCACAATGGCTTGGCAGACTTCAGGGATGATGCGGCTGGTGGTGTTCCTTGCCATACGGAGGCTGTACATGAGGCTGGGGTACTTGTCACCTGAAGCCAGGAACCTCACAGTGATGGCCAGCTTCAAGCCTGGAGGTAGCACCTCCTTCATCTTGGTATCCTGCTTCTCTATCCTTGGCCTCACTCTCTGTACCAACTCATCAAACATGTCAGGCTCCATCCTGAGGGAGTTGAAGGAGGACTGTGGATCTTCTACACTGAGCTCCTCCATCAGTCTGGCGTAATGTCCACACAGCCTCCTCCCCTCGGGTCTTATATCTTTTGGGTCTTCTCCTCCTGTTTCTTCTCTGTCCTCAACCGCATCTCTTTCAAGCAGGTCTTGCTGGAGGACTGCAATCTGGAGCAAAGTAACATGGTCCAGGGGGTACATACTCTATGATGGTTGGACTGAGACTGATGAAAATGGTAAATTCGGCAGCATTTTATACCCTATGGGAAACCATTCCGACGGCATTCTTGATACACCCGGGATATTCGTGTAGCAGTTTGGTGAATATCGTTTTAGAGCGAACAAACACATACTACGGGGGTGAGGTCTTTATGCGATGCGATGAGTGTGATCAAGGATCTAAGATATCATACACCCTGAAACACATAATTACATAATGAATTATAAGTAAAACATTATCATTAATGCTAGATACATAGCATAGACCTATTACAAGTAAGTATTACACATATCAGTCATCCATTAGACCACTATATAGATCTGTACGCTAAACGATTATAATAGAACAAATGCAGTAATATACATGCAACAGAATACCGACATACAAGGGAGATAACTCCTCGACTTTCATTTGACTATAATATACACATGCACAAAAGTTAAGCGCCACCCACCATATTTGTGAGCTGTAACGTTTGGCACTTAATGATGACCATTATAACGAGATGTACGATTGTTATAAGCCGTATATGTAAACCTCATGTGATGCAAAAGTTGTCCCAAAGCAAGTTTATCTTGTGTTCCTAAAGAATATGAGCAGAAAGGAATTTTACCGAAGACCAGACATTGAAGGATTAAAAAACATTGAAAAAAAACGTTTTTGTCATGTAACTGTCATGATATCAGCAGACCATATCAGGTGTCACATAGACACCCTAGGGAGTGTAGAGTCTAATGCAAGACAGAATGTCAGTAACGTGTGTATGATCCACGGACATTGACCACAGCTTCAACCCTACGCCTCAAACTCATTACAAGTCGTTGAATGCTTCTTTGGGGAAAACGGATCCATTCTTCAAGAAGTGCGTCTTCAAGTCCAGCGAGATGATTTTGAACTGGGGAATCACGATGTCTGATTTTCCGGACTACAGGCCGGCCAAGGAAGAGTGGCAATAGCTTCTTGACGCAAATAAGCCAAAACTAACGGGGATCTGTGTGGTCTAGCATTGTCGTCCATGTAAAAAGGTCTTGTCTGAAGAGGATTGTTGTCAAAATGAGGGACTACTACTGGACAAGGAACGGCATCTTGGTATTGTTGGCCATTCAGGTTTCCACGAATTGTCACCAGCGGAAGTTTGCAGTCGAAGGAAACACAACCCCATATCATGACAGAACCCCCGCCACATGCTAAGGTCTTCTGGATGTTCCTTGGTGCAAAACGAGTGTTACGTTGCCTCCAAACACGTATTCGACCATCAACAGTTCGTATCAGCATTCGACACTCGTCAGACCAATGGATCCTTCTCCAGTTGGCCAAGTTCCATCGACTACGGGCACGACACCATATCAGACGATTCCGCATGTGCCTCTCAGTCAGTTGAGGACGTTTTAGTTGTCTTCTGGCGTTATAACCAGTCGCTCTGAGGCGACGCCTTACGGTCATCGTCGAGAGTCTTTGATGGGTAATCCATTGCAGTCTTAAATCTGTTGAAGTGGTAAATGGATTTCGTCTGACTATCCTGAAAAGACGTCTATCCTCTCTGTTAGAGGTCTTTCTTGGCCTACCAGACCTGTGCCTGTCATTGACATCATTGGTTTGACCATGTTTGACAATCAAAGGAGTGATAACACTGTGGTGACGACCCATTTGTCTTGCAATGGCCCTGCATGACATGCCAGCATTGTGCATGCCTATCACTTGCCATCTTTCACCGTTCGTTAACTTTCTCCTCACCATGGCTCGTTTTCAACCTCTATTGGAAGGGGAATCTCACACAGGAGCAAAATGCAACCACGTGTCTGGAACTTGAATTTCACCTTTTATAGGGTAGGGGAACTGCAGCAACACCTAAAGCACGCTTTCCTTGTGGTATCTGGACAAGCTTGGGTTCATGAAACTATGGAACCCTAATTCAGTCATACATCATCATATTTTGTATTTCTGATTCCCACACGTGAAATCAGGAGACTATGAATATGGTGGCGTTTAACTTTTGTTCATGTGTATATATAGTCTAGAAGTTAATTTAAGGTACCCACGTTTACTACAATATCTGAAAAACTATTGGACCTACTCCAGTCAAAGTTGGTATGAGATTATTAAACAGTCATACATAACTGGATATTACATTTCAAGGGAATCGGTGCATGAATAAAAAATCTGTCTATTTAGCTATCACTATATTTCATCAACAACCAGACCTGTTCGTCACCGTCGGAACGAGCATTCATCGTAACAGCCATCTGCATAATGCTACCCCTGAGTCACAGGGCCATATGACACAGTTGAACCAATCAACTCAACTCGAAAGGTTGCACGGGAATCACGCACGCACGCACGAATACGGTGTTAGCGTTGGGCGTCATGATGTCTCAGCGCAAGCATCTTTCCACTGATGCGAAAGGTTTCGTTGTTAAACTATTTGAAAACTTTAAGGCTGAAAGTGAAAGACGTTCGCCCTTCTTTGATATTTCAAAGTACATGAAAAGAACAATTCATGCGTTACAGCCTCCCAAACAAACCGTAGTTAGATTTTAAACTCCCATAAAAACACATGCTCCCCTGCACATCCCTTAGGGGGCATCTCAAAACAGGATAGGAAATTAAAGTTACATTCCTTTTATAAGAATGTTGCCAGGGACGTGATTCGGCGGTCAACACGAGAAAATGAATATATTTCAACATGAAAACTAAAAGAAATTCTCCTTACAGAGCTAGTCTTAGATATTTCCAAATGGACCATTTGTAAACTCCTTTCCAAATGTGGATATCAGTACGAAAAGACGAAAGGGTCGAAACTAGCCATGTGTGAACGACCAGATATCATTCGTTTGCGTATCAATTATTTGCGCACTATTAAAAAGAAACGAGAAGAAGCCTATGAGCCTGTCTATTTGGATGAAACCTGGGTTAACGCCTGCCACACAGCAGCTTACCAATGGTCTCACCAAGATACCAGAGAGCCACAGCGCAAGATCCCCCCTGGTAAAGGGGAGCGCCTGATTGTCCTCCATGCAGGCTCCCACAGGTTTCCTCCCTGGGTGTGATCCAGATCTACAGATGGCAGAGACTTCCATACAGAGATGAATAGTCAGGTTTTCACTGAGAATGTTGAGGAGCAGCTCCTCTTAGCACTGCCTGATAAAGCCTTGGTGGTTATGGACAGTGCTCCCTATCACAGTTGTCGAGATCCTATTAACCGTTGCCCAACCTCAAATTCCACCAAAGGTGAGATATGTCAGTGGTTGGACAACAACCGCATTGCTCGGCCCACGAAAGCCAAAAAAACTGACTACCACCAACTGGTTCTTCAGAACAAATCCCCGCCCTCTTATTTGATTGACAACATGTTGAGAGAACACAGTCACGAAGTGCCTAGGCGTCCTCCTTACCATTGTGACTTGAATCCCATCGAACTAATCTGGGGTGATTTGAAAAATATGGTCGCACGGCAAAATAAGACCTTCAAGCTTGCCGACGTCAAGCAGATTGTCTTGAAAGGGATGGGAGAAATTACAGATGTACGTTGGGCAACTGTGTCCAACATGTTATCAAAGTTGAGGAAGAGTATTGGAAACAAGACTGTATCTGACCAGATACTGTCCAGCCTGTTGTTGTTCATTTAGGTGACAGCACAGACTCCGAATCCGACGAGGGCATTTCGTGGGACCAAGAATAGTGCAATACATATACCCCTGTTTCACTACGACATGTAATAGCCCGAATTACCACGGATATGAATTCTTACATATTCGTACATATTCTTAATAATTTCTTAAGAATCTTAAATATATCTTATTTGATTCCCAAACATTCTCGTAGTTAGTGGGATTCGTAAGAAAAGATTTGTTTATCAAAGAATGTCTAGGAATGGTCTACGAATTTCAGGTTCGTGCTTTGTAGTACATGTCGTAATCGGATCTTGTCCACTTTGTGCAATTCTTGGCTCAGAATTTGATTTTCTTTCACCCGAAACTGCTCCGAAAGTCTCGAATCATCTACGAAAATATTAAAATATTTTCTTCGAAACCATAAAGCAATGATTTGTCTAAATGAATAATTAAGTATGATATATTACACCTAATAACATGATGCATGAATTATAATAATGTGGCAAGGAATGATACATTCAAGTCAATAACACTGACCTGAAAAAGACGCCCAACGCTAACACCGTATTCGTGCGTGCGTGATTCCCGTGCAACCTATCGAGTTGAGTTGATTGGTTCAACTGTGTCATATGGCCCTGTGACGCAGGGGTAGCATTATGCAGATGGCTGTTACAATGAATGCTCGTTCCACCCGTGACGAACAGGTCTGGTTGTTGATGAAATATAGTGATAGCTAAATAGACAGATTTTTTATTCATGCACCGATTGTCTTTAAATGTAATATCTAGTTATGTATAACTGTTTAATAATCTCATACCAACTTTGACTGGAGTAGGTCGTATAGTTTTTCAGATATTGTAGTAAACGTCGGTACCTTAAATTAACTTCCTGACTATACACAATAACGCTTACACATTCTGTATAAACATATACAATAATTTAAGACAGAAATAAATGATATTATAATATTATATTAAATGTGGTCATCACAGTTAGATTACATTTTAAGTCCTAGACAAATATAAATAACACAATGCATACCCTGTGGGTGATACAAGGGTGTGGATCCCAACTACCACACTGATGGAACACCATAGATGATCTGAATAAACAATACATAGACTAAAACACTATTTAACATTAAATATATTGAACAAAGTAATACACACATTTTATTTACAATGATTTGCATGTATCACCTCTGAATCTGTACATTACAAAGCTTTTTAAAACACTCGTGAAGTAAAACACTTTCACACATATTTCATTGAAGTGATAGAATACATTTTAGTGATAAAGTATGGGTGTTTATCTTATCTTATGCAGATTTAAATATTTAGACACAATCAACATTTCTGTTACATTACGTACATTTAGTTTACTTCATATAACACTTTAAACATACTGTATTACTTCAATACAACACAAGACAGAGATTATAACCATTTAACTCACCTGATTTAATATTATCTCTTTATGCTTTGCTCGTCTGAGCAGTTCTGTCAGTTTATGTGCTGGGAGAGTATGCAGTGTAATCAAAGCATGCAGTTTAACAATAGGTGTTAGCTTGGCCAATCAGCAAATGAAGCTTCTGGCCATGGGGCAGTTAGTAGGTAAGACAGGTCATATACGCTTTGTTATAGCTGACTGAAACTGACAACTAATTATATATAATAAATATACGTAAAAACCTAAAATGAAATTAAAACAAATATATACAAAAACTACATCGGCCACATTCCTGTTACATTCTTAGTACATTCGAAGTATTCGAGCTGCATTCTGTTTGAATTCTTGGACGTTCGAACCTTATTCGGCGCCCATTACGGGAGCGTTCTGACTGCATTCGAGGCGAATTCGTACGGCACTCGAGGCACCTTCCAACCTGACTTCGGGCAGTATTCGGGCAGTATTCGGGCAGCACTCGTATGACATTCCAAGTGGATTCAAAATATTCTGACTGCATTCTAACAGCATTCTAAATATTCCTACTATGTTCCAACTACATTCGTGAGTTACACTCGCGATTGGAATGTGCAAGAATCATTCGAGGCGGGTTCGAAGATCATTCTGAGTATTCGAACGGCATTCTTACAAAGCTTGGTCAATTTGAAGTTCCCTCCCGAATGTGGCACGAATTTTGAAGATTTTTCATTCCGGCTGGTTCTGCTTAATTCCTGCTGATTCCGAATAAGTGCGACGGGATCGGGAGGTCAGGCTCGCTGACTTTGTTGATGCATGTCATCGTATCCCAATTGCGTAGATTGATGCTCATGTTGTCAATCACTGGATTTTCTGGTCCAGACTCGATTATTCACAGACCGCCGTCATATAGCTGGAATATTGCTGGGTGCAGCGCCTGACGAGAAACACGAAAAACAAACAAATGAATGTATTCAAACTGTTGACGCATCTCTCCCTCAAGTGTGATTAAATTATAGGGCGTTGTATCATATACCGGTAATGTAATGCTATCAAGCACTTGTCTTTTGATAAATCATTGATAACATACTAGTGTTATTTATTAAATTTATTATAGGTTGGAATTTGTGAGACTCGTCATAAAGATAATATTATTAATCAAACATATCAAACTATAAACTTGTAGCATTAAAAAACACCAATTCCTGATACCAAAAAGACCGTCATGATCAGATGATATGTCATCGATGAGTCATAACGCTCTTTTTGAATATTGGTCACCATGAATGTCAAGATTACGTCTGAGGCCTAAGGGAAGCAACACAAGAACGAAACTATTCATTGCGCACGTAAAATATTATTCTAGTTACCGTACGCGGCCGTTATCACCGACATGGTGGTGTTTTGACCCTATGAAAAAGCTTACTTGCACATCACGTCTAAGATACCTATTTTGATATGACCTCAATGTTTAAATACTCCGGTCCTAGTGATATGATGAAAACTATACATCGTTACTGTAGCTCAGCTTGTGATATATAAACAACGCAGTCGTAAAGAGTATTCTCACAAAGTTGTAGTCAGCATCTGTATTGAATCCATCCGTGAAGATCCGGGATAGAATAGGTCTTCAGCAAACCATGCTAGCCGTAAAAGGCGACTATGCTTGTCGTAAGAGACGACTAACGAGATCGGGTGGTCAGGCTCGCTGACTTGGTTGGTGCATATCATCGTATCCCAATTGCGTGGGTCGATGCCATTGATATCAATCACTGGATTGTATGGTCCAGACTCGATTATTTACAGACCGCTATCATATAGCTAGAATAGTGTTGAGTGCGGCGTTAAACACCAAACAAACAAAACAAACAAGTAATCTGACTGTCTCTGGATTCCCAAGGTGTTAACCGGTGCTTCGAGGAAAGTGCTAGTATAACTCACTTTATCTCTAGACGGGTAAATAATTTTGTCCTTTGATTGTGATGCGCGCAGCCTACTTAAGGTAAATGCAACATGGCTGAGGGTAGCTCCATTCTGTGTCATAGCGATGTCTATGTAATTAATTGTTAAACAACTGTATTACATTGTTTCTGTTGAGATTCAGTCGAAGTTCATTGCATTGTATTTGGACAATCATTAGTTGTCAGGAATGTAGTACTATTAAAAGTAAACAGTGGTGAGAAAGTTATTATATTTAGATGCTAGTGTGATATTTTAACTTCCGGAAAGGCGTGGACTGATTTGGAGCGTATTTAAATATTCCATAGGCGGTGGGGTTAAAGCATTTGCTCGTCACGCTATAGGCCCGGGTCGGATTCCCCACATGGGTACAATGTGTGAAGCCAATTTCTGGTGTACACCGCTGTCACATTGCTGGAATATTGCTGAAAGCGGCGCAAAAACATACTCACTCACTCTAAAATCCCTCAAAATATTTCCTTCCCTTTCAATTGTCTGTTTCTGCCTAGTTTGTTGTATCTCTTCGTCTTCTGTCAGCCAATTCTTGGCCAATGGAGCTTCACACATTGTACCCATGTCGGGAATCGAACCCGGGTCTTCGGCGTGACGAGCGAACGCTTTAACCACTAGGCTACTCGACCGCCCCTTTAAATTTAAGAATAAGTAATAAGACTCATTCAACTTTATGACGTTTACTAACAATATACATGTACAACGACTCTAAACATTATTTCGGGATTTACGATTTGATCAGCCAATTCAACGTACATATCTTTCAAATATCTGTTTATTACAAGAGACATTTGTGTGACGTATCTGTTGAATAAAATGTGAAAGATAGAAAAGAAGGTTTATTAAAAACAACGTTTGGGTATACTCAGGTTTCACCGGACGCTAAACATCGCGTTCTAACGCGTTCACATATAAATTGAGAATGGACGCAGCAAATCTACATTGCGCGTGACTCAAATATGTATGGCCTCTTGAATCATAGAATTTATAAAAAAGTGTAGAAACTGCCATTTAGTATGTCGTAAGTCGACAGGACGAGAAGACAGACAAATTCAGCTTGGCATGTCTGGTGTCGCGTAAAACGTCACTCGCTCGCTGGAAACATTAATAACAAGATAAGGCAGTGTGCTTATATGTTGTTATCGGTATGATGCCATACCGTGTTGTACCTCGTATGCACGGCGTGACACACCATAAGAAGTGATATTCAATCACCTGTTAAAATTGTGGTAAGAGGCGACTCACGGGATCGGGTGGTCAGACTCGCTGACTTGGTTCATGCCATCGATCCCAATTGCGTGGATCGCTGTTCATGATGTCAATCGCTGGATTGTCTCGTCCAGACTTGATTATTTACAGATCGCCGTCATATAGTTGGAATATTGTTGAGTGTGGCGTTAAACAACAAACAAACAAACAAAATATAATAAAACGTAATTTGGCCATTTTTTCTACAGGACCTATTCATACTTGCGACAACGTGGGAAGTATTGCTCCACATTAAAGACTCTTCTGTGCTACCATGTGAAACACACCCTCAAAATCTGACAATGAAGCATCATGGCCGAGGGAGGATTTTTGCTTCCAGCCAACAATTTTGAATCCGGATCGTTTCCAGATATCTTGGACCTGTTCTCCACTGATCTTGAGGCAGTAGAATGTGTGGCTGCCCACTTGGTAGAAAGATTCCCCAAGAACTCCAAAGAGAGCAATATGGCCTCCTTCCTTCAGAAGTTTTCCTACTCTTCTCGCTATGATCTCGTAGCCGGCGAGATCTGGAGCAGCAGCCTCTATACACAATGACGAAGTGATGATATCAAACGTAGGAAACAGTGATGGCAGCAGAGGCTCCGCCTGCAGAAGGTCAAGTGGAAAGATCCCCACAATCTTATCTTTCAACATGGCTTCTCTTGCACTGGAAAGTTCTCTGAAAGGTTGATTTAGAGATTTTATGGTATTAGGGCATCGATTTTACAGTGTAGGGAGAGTTCCATACTATTTGGACAAATACTCTATAGCTTCTTATAGGAAGTGACGTCACCATGCCCATCTCTCGTATCGCTTACTTAGCAAAGAATGTGTTGCCGTGTCATTCGAAGTGAAATGTGATTCACTGGATAATCAAACATGTTTGACAAATATTTTTGTTACTGTTTAATTCCATTAAAGTAACAATGCACCTGAAGAATAACGTCTTGGCACAACTACTTTCTGATCATGCACATACTGAATGATATCAGATCATCAATGCACCTGAAGAATAACGTCTTGGCCAAACTAACTAGCACTGACTTTGTCAGTCCGAGCAGAAATTCCAAATTCATACTCATAAAGAAACAGATCCGCAAGAAGGGAAGCACAAACGTAACTACTTTCTGATCATGCACATACTCGAATTCCAAATTTCGCTTTCCTAACGGTATTTCGATATGGTGTTATATAAACTTCAAGTGGAATGTGTGTCAGCAACGTAAAAGGGACACAACCCTTTCCATACCCACAAGAAATGTCCATTATACGATTCCGACTATATCATGAGCTTGTGTTTATAAATCATAATCAAATAGTGATGATACCAGGTGTATGCGAAAAGGTAAGTGTATCCTGCCCTATCGGTAGCACCCGTCACAAACACATGCAACGGCAAGTCAATTGTTCATCTGAAAATGTCCTTCACATGTCCACCATTGAACCTTTTGAAGGTTTTAGAGAAGCCTTGGGTGTTGTAACCTTGATCAAACAACTTTTGAGCAAGACTCGTATGGCGCTCTTTGAAATCTTCGAAGAAAGAGCTCGATTTTAGCTCAAAACTTGTGAAATGTAGACACCAAAGGCTTGAGCTGCTGGAATATCGCTCGACATAAAGGGAAAGTTGACTATAAGAAAGTTGAAGTCACCTCTCTTGAAATTTCATAGTCTTGTGGAGAGTTTAAGTCACTCTGAATCCCGAAGCACAAATCTCAATATGGACCAAGCGAGGCGGTCTCACTGGTGTCCTTTATGTCTAGTTCAAGTGGCTACATCAGTGGAAGGGAGTTGTCTATTTGATGGTTACTGAATGATATCAGATCATCAATGTACCTGAAGAATAACGTCTTGGCCAAACTCACTAGCACTGACTTTGTCAGTCCGTGCAGAAATTCCAAATTCATATGCATAAAGAAACAGATCCGCAAGAAGGGGAATTGGTTCCCCGGGGAATGCCTACTTCTTGCCTAAATGACTTAACACCAAATGTTACATAGAAGTTATCCAGAAGTCCAGAATTTCACATATAGTTTTCTCGGTAAAAGTTCTTAGTTCTGTAATCGATTTGAATATTTATATTTTGTTTATATTTATACTAATCTATACTAATCTATACTAATATGTTATATTGATACGAATCGAATCGAATGTTGATGAGCGATATCTCCAGCAGGACCCAATACTTGTTAACATAAGGATGTTGACCTTCGAGTTAATTCATTCAGGAACCGGCCAATATTTTGAGGACAACTAGCATAATGTTTGTGCCAGAAAAACATATCCCGGCCAAACAGTGGTAACTTTTGTTAAGGAAATTGGCCGACGTGCGAATATTCAGTATTCTTCTGATCTAAAATGATTATAGAAGTGAAAAATAACAATAATTGTGACATTCGATACAAAGGTAGAGCAAGAATGACGACAACGGCAGCAATGAATTAACTTAAAGTCTTGTACGCATCTGTGAAGGTTCGGGCTGCATGTTTGGTTCCCAGTGTCACTGGCCTAAGTGTAATCAATTGTGTAATGAAATGAAACACCCTGCCAGTCAATGAGTAATAGTAACCTTTCCCTTCTCTGTCGACCACATATTGTAATCTGTCTGTCAAGGAGTAATAGTAACCTTTCCCTTCTCTGTCGACTACATATTGTAATCTGTCTGTCAAGGAGTAATAGTAACCTTTCCCTTCTCTGTCGACTACATATTGTAATCTGTCTGTCAAGGAGTAATAGTAACCTTTCCCTTCTCTGTCGACCACATATTGAAATCTGCCAGTCAAGGAGTAATAGTAACCTTTCCCTTCTCTGTCGACTACATATTGTAATCTGTCTGTCAAGGAGTAATAGTAACCTTTCCCTTCTCTGTCGACTACATATTGTAATCTGTCTGTCAAGGAGTAATAGTAACCTTTCCCTTCTCTGTCGACCACATATTGAAATCTGCCAGTCAAGGAGTAATAGTAACCTTTCCCTTCTATGTCGACTACATATTGTAATCTGTCTGTCAAGGAGTAATAGTAACCTTTCCCTTCTCTGTCGACCACATATTGAAATCTGCCAGTCAATGAGTAATAGTAACCTTTCCCTTCTCTGTCGACCACATATTGAAATCTGCCAGTCAATGAGTAATAGTAACCTTTCCCTTCTCTGTCGACCACATATTGAAATCTGCCAGTCAATGAGTAATAGTAACCTTTCCCTTCTCTGTCGACCACATATTGGAATCTGCCAGTCAAGGAGTAATAGTAACCTTTCCCTTCTCTGTCGACTACATATTGGAATCTGCCAGTCAAGGAGTAATAGTGACCTTTCCCTTCTCTGTCGACCACATATTGGAATCTGCCAGTCAAGGAGTAATAGTGACCTTTCCCTTCTCTGTCGACCACATATTGTAATCTGTCTGTCAAGGAGTAATAGTAACCTTTCCCTTCTCTGTCGACTACATATTGTAATCTGTCTGTCAAGGAGTAATAGCTACCCTTTCCCTTCTCTGTCGACCACATATTGGAATCTGCCAGTAAATGAGTAATAGTAACCTTTCCCTTCTCTGTCGACCACATATTGGAATCTGCCAGTCAAGGAGTAATAGTTACCCTTTCCCTTCCCTGTCGACCAAATATTGTAATCTGTCTGTCAAAGAATAATAGTTACCCCCTCCCTTCTCTGTCGACCACATATTGGAATCTGCCAGTCAAGGAGTAATATCTACCCTTTCCCTTCTCTGTCGACCACATATTGGAATCTGTCAGTCAAGGAGTAATAGTTACCCTTTCCCTTCTCTGTCGACCACATATTGGAATCTGTCAGTCAAGGAGTAATAGTTATACTTTCCCTTCCCTGTCGACCACATATTGAAATCCGTCAGTCAAGGAGTAATAGTTACCCTTTCCCTTCTCTGTCGACCACATATTGGAATCTGCCAGTCAAGGAGTAATATCTACCCTTTCCCTTCTCTGTCGACCACATATTGGAATCTGCCAGTCAAGGAGTAATAGTTACCCCTTCCCTTCTCTGTCGACCACATATTGGAATCTGCCAGTCAAGGAGTAATATCTACCCTTTCCCTTCTCTGTCGACCACATATTGGAATCTGCCAGTCAAGGAGTAATATCTACCCTTTCCCTTCTCTGTCGACCACATATTGGAATCTGTCAGTCAAGGAGTAATAGTTATCCTTTCCCTTCCCTGTCGACCACATATTGGAATCTGCCAGTCAAGGAGTAATATCTACCCTTTCCCTTCTCTGTCGACCACATATTGGAATCTGCCAGTCAAGGAGTAATATCTACCCTTTCCCTTCTCTGTCGACCACATATTGGAATCTGCCAGTCAAGGAGTAATAGTTACCCCTTCCCTTCTCTGTCGACCACATATTGGAATCTGCCAGTCAAGGAGTAATATCTACCCTTTCCCTACTCTGTCGACCACATATTGGAATCTGCCAGTCAAGGAGTAATATCTACCCTTTCCCTTCTCTGTCGACCACATATTGGAATCTGTCAGTCAAGGAGTAATAGTTATCCTTTCCCTTCCCTGTCGACCACATATTGGAATCTGCCAGTCAAGGAGTAATATCTACCCTTTCCCTTCTCTGTCGACCACATATTGGAATCTGCCAGTCAAGGAGTAATAGTTACCCTTTCCCATCCCTGTCGACCACATATTGGAATCTGTCAGTCAAGGAGTAATAGTTATCCTTTCCCTTCTCTGTCGACCAAATATTGGAATCTGTCAGTCAAGGAGTAATAGTTACCCTTTCCCTTCCCTGTCGACCACATATTGGAATCTGCCAGTCAAGGAGTAATATCTACCCTTTCCCTTCTCTGTCGACCACATATTGGAATCTGTCAGTCAAGGAGTAATAGTTACCCTTTCCCATCCCTGTCGACCACATATTGGAATCTGTCAGTCAAGGAGTAATAGTTATCCTTTCCCTTCCCTGTCGACTACATATTGGAATCTGTCAGTCAAGGAGAAATAGTTACCCTTTCCCATCCCTGTCGACCACATATTGGAATCTGCCAGTCAAGGAGTAATATCTACCCTTTCCCTTCTCTGTCGACCACATATTGGAATCTGCCAGTCAAGGAGTAATAGTTACCCCTTCCCTTCTCTGTCGACCACATATTGGAATCTGCCAGTCAAGGAGTAATATCTACCCTTTCCCTTCTCTGTCGACCACATATTGGAATCTGCCAGTCAAGGAGTAATATCTACCCTTTCCCTTCTCTGTCGACCACATATTGGAATCTGTCAGTCAAGGAGTAATAGTTATCCTTTCCCTTCCCTGTCGACCACATATTGGAATATGCCAGTCAAGGAGTAATATCTACCCTTTCCCTTCTCTGTCGACCACATATTGGAATCTGTCAGTCAAGGAGTAATAGTTATCCTTTCCCTTCCCTGTCGACCACATATTGGAATCTGTCAGTCAAGGAGTAATATCTACCCTTTCCCTTCCCTGTCGACCACATATTGGAATCTGTCAGTCAAGGAGTAATAGTTATCCTTTCCCTTCCCTGTCGACTACATATTGGAATCTGTCAGTCAAGGAGAAATAGTTACCCTTTCCCATCCCTGTCGACCACATATTGGAATCTGTCAGTCAAGGAGTAATAGTTACCCTTTCCCTTCCCTGTCGACTACATATTGGAAGAAGCTCTTGAAGCTGTGCTGCAGAGTCCCTTCCAGCCATTTCCTCAGCGTCTCCCTGTTCTGGGGGGCGAATTCAGACAGGTGGATGGTGTCACAGCAGTTGGAGGCGCTGATCACAGTATGGATTGTGGGGCCTGTTCCGATGTCGAGCAGCCGGTGGCCGGTTATGTTACCTAGGTGAATGAGTGAAAGACTTTTATTTCACCTCGCTTTTAGCAATATTCAAGCATTATGACGACGAGCGACACCAGACATGGGCTTCTCAAATTGTACCTGGGGAATCGAACTGGGGCTTTCGTCGTGATGAACTAACGTCATAACTACTCGGCTACCTCGCCGCCCCTCATGATATATTGACATTTTTCCACAGACGCAGTAGCGCGTTCAAGAATGACATCTAAGGAAGTCCTGATGGTGAGGATTCATCCATAAGTCGATGAACGCAAACAGTGTAGCACCAGTTAACGATACATACATCTTTGTTGCCACCTGAATTTGGGGTATGTGGTATTGTCCTAAATGTCTAAATAATGTCAAATGTAACTGGCCGCTATTGCTGTTTGTTATTGGATACTATTTCTGTCTGCATGTCAACAACAATATCAGGGTTTATCAATTCCAAGTTCACGCGGGGGCACGGAATTTCACCCTGTGTCAATTTCACTTCGCTTCGCAGAGTTGCGTCCCTTATCGGTGTCAGGATCTCATTCCATCACAACTAAAGTTTCGATAACCCTGTTACGGGCCATGCCTGAGCAAAACCCAATAATACATACCTTAGTTATGCAATATATTAACTCGACACCAAGAAAGACCTAGAAACATCGAACAGTGTGACTGATCAATGAAATCAACGTTCGGTATTAAATATTTGTAACACTCAAAGATATAGTAGAAGCCCTGTGAGTGAGTGAGTGAGTGAGAGTGAGTGAGTGACTTTTTCGTTTGTTTGTTGTTTAACGCCGCACTCAACAATATTCCAGCTATATGACGGCGGTCTGAAAATAATCGAGTCTGGACCGGACAATCCTGTGATTGACATCATAAGCATCGATCCACGCAATTTGGATCGATGACCTGCATCAACCAAGTCAGCGAGCCTGACCACCCGATCCCGTTAGTCGCCTCTTACGACAAGAATCGTCGCCTTTTACGGCAAGCATGGGTTGCTGAAGACCTTTTCTACCCCTGATGTTCACGGGCGAGTGAGTGAGTGAGTGAGTGAGTGAGGTCGACCCGAAGTACTACAGGTGAAACCAGCATGAGCATGATAATAACCATCTTCCCGAGGCAAGCATGTCCACTAGCCTGTATCAAAGCCTAGTTTGGAAACAACTTAGATAAAATGTCCAGTGGACGCTCTTGCATCGGGAAGATGGGTACTAACAAAGTTGTATAAGAGTCATAATCAAGGCGAATTAGGGATCAGAATCCACCATTATAGGATGCTGGCACACTAAGGGGAAGTAACTCTAGGAGACTAGGGCATCCACGAATGACATGACTCAGTCAGGGGCAAGATGTCAATACCTTGAGCGAATGTTTCATGCCAGAATAGCATGGACGTCTCCAGCATGTCTCCCTCCGACGTTTGACCTTTCAGATCAGTGTAGTACATCTCAAGATACACTTCTGGGTCAAAGTCTTGTTTGTAATCATCGCCATACTTCGCTCGTTGCATAGTTTCCGTGGAGCTTACTTCACACAGAGTGGACATAATCTGAGAAAATATAACCTTTTGTCATTATTGACAGGTCCTATTCGGAAAATGATGGGCGATGTAAGGGTCAAAATTGTTAAGTTATTATTTCAAAGTTCAAAATCATATTTCTTTTTGTTTTAAAATGTAAACCATTTTTCGTTTTTAGCAAGTATTAATTCATACTTCATTTCTTTTCCATTCCAAATTTATGTTTACTCATTATAATATGCCAAGGGGCATAACTGCTTTGAATCGTGTATTACTTTCCAGGTGGCCTCAGAATGCATGCAGCATGCATGGAAGTGAGTGAGTGAATATGGTTTTACGCCGCTTTTAGCAATATTCCAGCAATATCACGGCGGGGGACACCAGAAATGGGCTTCACACATTGTACCCATGTTGGGAATCGAACCCGGGTCTTCGGCGTGACGAGCGAACGCTTTAACCACTAAGCTACCCGACCGCCCCCATGGTCGCTATTAATCAAGACTGAGTCATTATATAAAACATTGAAATATGTTCAAAATCTATACAATAAAGCTCACAAACTAGAAATCTAGTTCACACTTACAAATTTGTGCAGCAAGCTGTGACGTGACGAGCGCGACGGTGTAATTTTAAATAGTTCCCTGTGAAATGCGACTTATGTCGGAATAACTTGAATATGCAACACGACAATAGAGATGCCTCACGGAAATCCTTTGGATAACTCCCTCGCAAATGTATGCAGACATAGTTGTTCCCTCGATCATCAGGAAGCCTTATTATTTCGTCATAGAGAAGGTAAATATGAATTTTACATATAATTATCTCTAACAAAACAGAAACAGTAAGGAAATGGAAGAAGATGACTGATACATCCAGGGACATGCAGAAAGATAACCGATACATCTAGAGACACGGAGGAAGATAACCGATACATTTAGGGACACGGAGGAAGATGACTGATACATTTAGGGACACGGAGGAAGATAACCGATACATTTAGGGACACGGAGGAAGATAACTGATACATTTAGGGACGTGGAAGAAGATAACTGATACATCTAGGGACACGGAGGAAGATAACCGATACATTTAGGGACACGGAGGAAGATAACCGATACATTTAGGGACACGGAGGAAGATAACTGATACATCTAGGGACACGGAGGAAGATAACTGATACATTTAGGGACATGGAGGAAGATAACTGATACATCTAGGGACGTGGAGTAAGATAACTGATACATCTAGGGACAGGTAGGAAGATAACTGATACATCCAGTGACGTGGAGTAAGATAACTGATACATCTAGGGACACGGAGGAAGATAACTGATACATTTAGGGACGTGGAAGAAGATCACTGATACATCTAGGGACACGGAGGAAGATAACTGATACATTTAGGGACATGGAGGAAAATAACTGATACATCTAGGGACGTGGAGTAAGATAACTGATACATCTAGGGACATGGAGGAAAGATAACTGATACATCTCGTGACGTGGAGTAAGATAACTGATACATCTAGGGACACGGAGGAAGATAACTGATACATTTGGGGACGTGGAAGAAGATCACTGATACATCTAGGGACACGGAGGAAGATAACTGATACATTTAGGGACACGGAGGAAGATAACTGATACATCTAGGGACATGGAGGAAGATAACTGATACATCTAGGGACACGGAGGAAGATAACTGATACATTTAGGGACATGGGGGAAGATAACTGATACATCTAGGGACGTGGAGTAAGATACCTGATACATCTAGGGACATGGAGGAAGATAACTGATACATCTAGGGACACGGAAGAAGATAACTGATACATCTAGGGACATGGAGTAAGATAACCGATACATCTAGGGACATGGAGGAAGATAACTGATACATCTAGGGACACAGAGGAAGATAACTGATACATCTAGGGACATGGAGGAAGATAACTGATACATCTAGGGACACGGAGGAAGATAACCGATACATCTAGGGACATGGAGTAAGATAACCGATACATCTAGGGACATGGAGGAAGATAACTGATACATCTAGGGACACGGAGGAAGATAACTGATACATCTAGGGACATGGAGGAAGATAACCGATACATCTAGGGACGTGGAGTAAGATAACTGATACATCTAGGTACACGGAGGAAGATAACTGATACATCTAGGGACACGTAGGAAGATAACCAATACATCTAGGGACATGGAGGAAGATAGCTGATACATTTAGGGACACGGAGGAAGATAACTGATAACTGATACATCTAGGGACATGGAGGAAGATACTGATACATTTAGGGACACGGAGGAAGATAACTGATACATCTAGAGACATGGAGGAAGAGTCCAATGTCGTATCCATTTCCAGTTCAGTGCCTTGTGTGAAACAAGATGTCTGCTGAGGCATATTAATTTTTGAAGGATTAATCGTATCGACCTAATAATTCTCATGGAACTGTACATTTGGTTTATTTATTTATTTGTTTGTTGTTCTATGCTGCAGTCACAAACATTCCAGCAATATCCCGGTGACCTGCTTCATCATGGGATCAGCGTCAATGTACGAAGACACACTGAGATACACGCTTACGACAACCTTGAGATATGTGGGTCCTATTGTCATATAGCTACTTTTTATGTATATATATTTACAATATGCATACAGATTTCCATACCTTATAAGCAAAAAGAAATATGAAGTTCGAAGTTAAATCATTAAAGTAAAACCTTATCATCTAGCACACAATCAAGTGTCACAGCTTGGCTTATCCGTCCTTTGTGACGTCCGTCCATTTTAATTAAAGATTGTTGACTGACGTCCGAAATGACATGCCACCTGTCATGCATGTTAAGTCTCAGCTTCGTTATAGATAGATGAGCAGAAATGTCAATCAGTTAAAGCCAATTTATTCATGTCCATTCAGATGAAATTGTATCATTTTCATTGCTTATATTGTCCAATCAGAATGTAGTATGTACGTAACAGCATCATTATTCTTCCCCGCCCTGAAGGCGGGGAAGTAAACGGGAAAGGTTTAATTTGTAGCATGTATGTAGACATGTTGGTTTATTTGAAATTTCAAGCCACGCATTTACGGAAACAAAACATACAAATCATGTCCGTGGAATGTTGATGTTATTCTTTTCCAGCAATAAGAGATACTTCAAAATCGTCTTTATGTAGTTGATTGATGCATCTGACCGTTTCTGGTCATTAGCTGGCATTATTAAACCATTCATGTGTAATCCGATGTCCTTTTTTCCTCAAGGACTAATTTTCTGATTTTCACTGTGCATACAAAAGAAGAACTGTACTCCGGAGATCGTAAATAACAGCATAATATAAAATATGTTCTGAATATGCTTATTCATGAACAACGACGACATCTCAATTTAAATGTAATATGTCTGAATTCCACAGTCTACATACCACACTTTTGATTTCTTGGATGCTCATGATCACTGGAAATATTTCGAATAGTTATATTCCGTATTTTGAATTAACCCAGTCCCCCGTGTTTTTTTCTTATAATTGCACCGCACATAGCCACATGTGAAACGTTTGGTAGCAAAGTCAAATCAAAATCGGAGTAGTGTGTCGGCAAATTTGCATCAAGGCTGTAGTATTTTTCAACCGTTTAATGGAATTCAATGTACAGCCGTAGCTCTGGTCGCTATCATATATTTTGTGTCCCATGGCTCAAATCTATTTGCGTCTGTACCCTATTCCACTGACCTCGATAATCGGTTGGATGAAGGCACAACTCCCTACAGTCACATAGTTAACACCGAAGGCTATGAGAGGTATTTAGGTCATAATCAGTTTTATGGCCCTATCACAGGTGCTCCAAATATTGAAGCAGGGAAAACAAATTTCATAGAATCATTTCAACAAGGAATATTGATATCCCAGTCACTTTTGGTAACTTTTAATGATGTCTCTTTTGCAATTTTTACGGATTTGGATTCGTATGCATTATTTGACTCTCATCAGCGGAATGGTTTGTGTCCGACTGATCCGAATGGACAAGCAGATTTACTTCTGTTTAGTAGTATTGATGAATTGTTGTTACATCTTAACAGTATATCAGGCGACTACGCTTGTCGTAAGAGGCGACTAACGGGATCGGGTGGTCAGGCTTTGGTTGATGCATGGCATCGATCCTAATTGCGTGGATCGATGCTCATGATATTAATCACTGGATTGTCTGGTAAGACTCGATTATTTACAGACGCTCGGCATTAAGGGGCTAAAAGAAGGACTGGTAGGCTCGGAGTCAGTATACTGAGTCCAGACACACACTTAATTGCCCAAAATCAATTTAAGACCACTTCTGCCTCACATGCTTAGAGATATATATATCCCCAACGCAACAGCCGACACAGCTGTTCGGACATTCCACTGACACCGAGACGTGTCACAGTGTCACTGTACGGCATCTCTGTGTCGGTGGGATGTAGGTGAATGAACCGAGCCTTATTGCCATGGTCGCTATTGATAAAGACTGGGTCATTATATAAAACATTGAAATATGTTCAAAATCTATCCAAAAAAGCTCACAGACGAGAAATCTAGTTCACACTTACAAACACGTGTTCTCTTGACCTTGTGTTGCAAGCTGTTACGTGACGAGCGCGGCGGTGTAACCTTAGATAGTCCCCTGTGAAATACGACTTATGTCGGAACAACTTGAATATGCAACCAGAAAATTATCGTGCATGGCGGAAATCATATTTATAACTACCATCGCATATATGCAGACATAGTTGTCACCATAATCATCAACAAGCCTTATTATTTCGTCACAGAGGAGGTAAATATGAAATTTACATATGTAATTATCTCTTAACAAAACAGAAACAGTAAGGAAATGGAGGAAGATAACTGATACATCCAGGGACACGGAAGAAGATAACTGATACATCTAGGGACATGAAAGGTGATAACTGATACGTTTAGGGACATGGAGTAAGACAACTGATACATCTAGAGACACGGAGGAAGATAACTGATACATCTAGGGACATGGTGGAAAATATCTGATACATCTAAGGACATGGAGGAAAATAAATAATACATCTGGGGACAAGGAGGAAGATAACTGATACATCTAGGGACATGGAGGAACATAGTTGATACATCTAGGGACATGGAAGAAGATAACTGATACATATAGAGACATGGAGGAACATAGCTGATACATCTAGGGACATGGAAGAAGATAACTGATACATATAGGGACATGGAAGAAGATAACTGATACATCTAGGGACATGGAAGATGATAACTGATACATCTAGAGACATGGAGGAACATAGCTGATACATTTAGGGACATGGAAGAAGATAACTGATACATCTAGGGACATCGAAGAAGGTAGTTGATACATCTAAGGACATGGAGGAAGATAAACAATACATCTAGGGATATGGGGGGAAGATAACTGATACATCTAGGGACGTGGGGAAGATAAACAATGCGTCTAGGGACAATGGGGAAATAACTGATACATGTACAGAAAGAGGGAAGATAAATAATACATCTAGGGACATGGAAGAAGATAACTGATACATATAAGGACATGGAAAAAGATAAACGATATATCTAGGGACATGGAAGAAGATAAACAATATATCTGGGGACATGAAAGAAGATAACTGATACATCTAAGGACATGGAAAAAGATAAACAATATATCTAGGGACATTGAAGAAGATAACTGATATATCTAAGGACATGGAAAAAGATAAACAATACATCTAGGGACATGGAAGAAGATTAACAATACATCTAGGGACACGGGGGAAGATTAACAATACATCCAGGGACATGGGGGAAGATTAACAATACATCTAGGGACATGGGGGAAGATTAACAATACATCTAGGGACATGGGGGAAGATTAACAATACATCTAGGGACATGGGGGAAGATTAACAATACATCTAGGGACATGGGGAAGATTAACAATACATCTAGGGACATGGGGGACGATAAACAATTTATCTAGGGACAAGGAGAAAGATTAAAGATACATCTAGGGACATGGGGGAAGATTAACAATACATCTAGGGACATGGGGGAAGATTAACAATACATCTAAGGACATGGGGGAAGATTAACAATACATCTAGGGACACGGGGGAAGATAAAAAATACGTCTAGGGACAAGGAGGAAGATTAACAATACATCTAGGGACATGGGGGAAGATTAACAATACATCTATGGACATGGGGGAAGATTAACAATACATCTAGGGACAAGGAGGAAGATAAACAATACATCTAGGGACATGGGGGAAGATAAACAATACGTCTAGGGACAAGTAGGAAGATTAACAATATATCTAGGGACATGGGGGAAGATTAACAATACATCTAGGGACATGGGGGAAGATAAACAATACGTCTAGGGACAAGGAGGAAGATAACTGATACATGTAAGGACATGGCGGAGATAAACAATATATCTAGGGATAATGGGGAAGATAAACAAGACATCTAGGGACATGGAAGAAGATTAACAATACATCTAGGGTGAATGAAGAAGATAAACAATTTATCTAGGGACTTTGGGAAGATAATCAATACATCTAGGGACATGGGGGAAGATAAACAATATATGTGACGACATGGGGGAGATAACCATACATCTAGGGACATGGGGGAAGATAAACAATATATGTAAGGACATGGGGGAAGATAATAAATCTAGGGACTTTGGGAAGATACACAATACATCTGGGAACATGGGGGAAGATAAACAATATATTTTAGGGATATAGAGGAAGATAAACAATATATCTAGGGATATTGGGGAAGATAAACAATATATCTAGGGATATGAGTGAAGATAAACAATAAAAATAGGGACATGGGAAGATATACAATACATCTAGGGACACGGAGGAAGATAAACAATACATCTAGGGACATGGAGGAAGATAACTGAATTCTCTCACACGAATACAAACAGAAGCGTTGTTTCTGATATTTTAGACTCATTTATCTTGAACTTGGCGTTTTAGCATAAATTGGGAAAAGTCAGAGAGTTTGATTGGATGCACGTTCATGAATTTCCTCACTACGACCTATCCTAGTGAACACAAATTGACCTTGCTTACCACATTTATCTTCAGCTTGCTTTGTTCGTTACCCGTCGTATGGGCCGATTGTAATATCTGTGTTTAGATAATACCAGGGCATACAAGGGGACAAAATATACCTGTGTATGGCGGAGCTGACATCTCCAAAATGAGTTTAGGTCAGGGGGTTGTCCTTCGATTAGAACTGATCTGTAAAAAAAAGCTTTGCTCCTACATGTCGCTTTTGACAAAAAATAACTTCACACGTCACTTTCAAGATGGTTTAAAAAACACAACATGTTAGTGATGAAGTAAATAGTTTTAAATAGGACAAAATAATATTGACAACATTTGAATAGCTACTTTTGTCTATCACATGATTATTATATGAGTCTTAACACAGCATTATGAAAACCTGTATTTGTGGAAACTCAAATAATTCTAACTTTTTTATGAATGATTTAAAATATTTTTGATAAGAAGATCACTGCTGCAAAATGTTAAAATCACTTGTACTGTGTATGGATCTATCTTTTTTGGATGTTCTGGTCAACTATCACTGAATTGTCTGGTCTACTCTTAATGGATTGTATGGTCAAGACTCGATGGTTTACGCGCACTCGTTGTATTGCATATTGAGTAAATGGCGGATGCCACATGTAAAACCTGACATGCATACTCTGTTCGCGAACACGTGGTGTCACCACTAATTTCCAGTGATCCATTCATAAAATATTCATATTTTGTCTTAAACCCCTAGTGGAATTTGATTCGGTAGATATTGCAGAAAACATGAATTAAACGGGTTAGATTTGGACATGATGCGTAGTATTGCAAGCGCCAGAGATATCAAATACTCGTCACAGCTTTATCAAGGTATAACATAAAAGTCATATCCAGGTGCGGATGAGGAGTTGCTAGCACATCCTGACTACTCATAATAAAGGTGAGCTTCTGTACCTCTGCTGTTCTGTTTTCATTTACCTCAGTCTATTTACACACGGTGATGCTTGACAAACGGAATCTTACGGACATGGAGTTTGTATTTTACCAAACGTGAACAGGGATGCTTATAAGATATTATCTTACCTTAAACATAGACATCTGATTCTGGTTGGCTTAGACCTATTCTGTTATGTCAATGTACCCCGCTAACATGTAAGGTACATTTGTTAAGTTTACTGCTCGAATCACCGAATGTTGGCATAACATTTGCAACGACAACCATAATTGTTTATCTCAAATTGTTATGTAAGACGCCATTCTCCGGATATGTACGATATTTTCCGAATGAAATATATCTAGGGGGAATAACTCTGAGACTGTTTTCTGTAGTTTGCTATTTTGCCGAACTACGGTATTTTTACCGATTCGGACCAAAGCATGTACGAATAAGACATTCCTGGAATATATTGAGGTATGGGTTGATGTCGTGTGACATGGCTTGATGTAGCCTCTACGTTAGTGTATGTTCCCCGAGCTCAAATCCCACGCGAGACCGATGGTCGCTTTGACCACATCATCTTAGTCGCCCTCTCTTATCCGAGTAATTTTTCACACACTGATACTTCTTTCAATGAATGTATATGTTAACACGTCGTGGTGTGACTAAAATACTGTTCGTAGTGGCTTAAACTCCTCCAAACTCCTCCAAACGTTCCTTCTAAATGTGTTGTGTCTTCTCTATAAGCAATGTTCAGACATGAATAAACAATGCCTTTTAAGAAAGTGACCATATGCAACAATTGTTACATTTGGGACAACACTATCTTGGTAAATAGAGGATCTCACCCGAGTGGCTTTTGATATCAAATATATCAACACGAGTTGATAAAAGTGGGAAAACTCCGAGGCTTGCCGAGGATTTCCCCCCACTTTTATCACACTAGTGTTGATATATTATATATCAAAAGACACGAGGGTGAGATTTTATTTATCATCCAACATCATTCTTTCAACTTTTTCAGTTTGTAGAAAGTAATAAGCAGTGTCTTAAGTGTAAAAAGTACTGCTAACAGCTTCAGTAGCAGAGCCATTAGTGATGTCATTTGATTGTGACGTCATGGTTACCAATGATGTCACAATGGTCTGCAAAGCATTGTGATGCAATTTCATTGCAGCGATATCTACAATATAGATATCACTTGATCTCACCCAAGCGATATCTCCTGTGGGAGCCAGTTTTGGATGATAAAGTACAAATTCTAGTACTTTTTGTGGGTTTGAGTCTCATCCGGTAATCGAACCCACACTCTCAGAGTGAGGCACCTAATCGCCAACAGGGAGCATTTTCCCGAGGCAAGGGAGTTTACTGACTATAAGAGTCCAGTTTCCACCCTTGCAGAACTAGGCTGGAATTTTCAGGGTCGATCGTAACGCCACCAGTGGCTATTACGAGTTATGTCTCTTCTATGTTCCTCCTATTGACCAATCATATTCCACCTCTCACATCATTTGCATTTGCTTCAAACCAAATGACGGCGATAATCAAGATCTATATTGTAATAAAACGGGTCTTACCCCGCGAAGTGCATCAAATCACTTGAGCAATTTGATTAAAAACATGAAAGAATTTGCAAAATATCTGTCAACGCTCAGTTGGCGGTACACATGCTTTGCAAATCCTGCAGTCGACCGAAATCTGCACGTTGAAATCCATGTTGTTTACCAACCTGATGTCTAGATCGTTACGCAATTTTGATTAGGTGTAGGTGTTTTTTTCAGTGTGAGTGTCTGACATACCGCCTATATTATTTACATATTCTTACTGCTCGCGCATTTTCTAAAAAAAAAACGTGCGATGGACGTGTATCACTTTCTGGATAGGTGGTGAGGTGAAATGGGGTTTAACGTCGCGTCCATGATTATTGTACTTATATGCATGAACGTGCATGAACGTGCATGCACGTGTGTGTGTGTATGGTTGCTTGTACTAGTCCGGACTGATGCCGATTTAAAGTGCTAGCCCACAGACTCACAACGCCGCTGTTTAACATGAATACCCCACTCAGACACAGTATACTGACCAGAGCCGACCAGACCTTATGTTAGTCTCTTAACGCCAAGCGCCACGCAAAGTAACAACAAGTAACATCTTTTAACGTCTTTTGGTATGACGCGACCGGGGATCGAACCCCTGACCTTCCGCTCTCCGGGCGGACGCTCTACCACTAGACCACTGAGGTGATCTTTTCTGGATAGAGCATTGTTCTATTTTGGGTGTGTTTTGCCATTGATTAAATTGAACTTGTGTTTTTAAATTTTGGCAATTTCATTTTAAAAGTGGTAAAGGTTCTTTTTGACGTCAGTTGCGATACATGAGGCACAATTAGATGTGGTTTATCATTTAACCTGTCCACTTTTTAACGCAGTCCACCTTTGCCCATCGGACATGAAAAACTTATTTTATCAAGAAGTGGCGGCAAATTGTACCACGGGACCAAAACGTTGCCTGAGTGTACACCAGGGACCTTCATCGGGAGTGTGATCGTCCCAGTATCCCGACAAACTTACATGTGACATCCTGACCAACAAACAACTGGAAACTATGACTCGGAAAAAAGCCACAAATTAGAACCTGGCCACCAGACCATCTTAGTCGGGAGGGGGACACCAGGGACCTATTTGGGGATTAACCTGGATTATTTATTTTGGGGTCCAACATGTGTTCAAGGGACTCATACCCTTCAATAGTAGCGGTCCCATAGAAAAGACAGCAAATGAATACAAGGACTCCGTATATATATATTTATTCCTATATATATATATTCCTAATTTTGTATCACACATACATGTGGTTGTTTGGATTATTGAAATATCTGTTTAATAAGGATGATAAGGATGGAGATGGTAATAACTTATTTATTATTGTAATATTTTGATATTGTACATGGATTAAATTATATTAAGTGTATCAAATCCTTCTAAAAAGGAGAGGATGTAGCGTTCAATAGAAGTTCGTTTAATGTTATATTAGTTGTTAGGTGTATTGTATTATTAACCGGAAGTCGTGCGACCTGTACCCCGTTTTCAGTTGTCAATTAAATGTCCAGCCGGCACATCGCCTTGTGCGTCTGGTTGTCTCCAAGTCCTAGTCTAGTCTTGCGACCAGTACCACGTCTTGTTCAAATAATGTTTGTTTGTTTGTTTGTTTGTTTGTTTGTTTGTTGTTTAACTCCTCACTCTGCAATATTCCAGCTGTATGACGCCGATCTTTACATAATTGAGTCAGTCAAGTGAGTGACATCATGAGCATCGATCCACACAATTCGGATACGCTGACATATATCAACCAAGTCAGCAAGTCTGTCCACCCGATCCCGTAAGTCGCCTCTTACGACAAGCATAGTCGCCTTTCAAGGCAAGCATAGGCTGCTGAAGACTGGTCGTCCAGATAATGAGTACGTAGAACCAAACACACTACAATATCTATCTTTATAATCACATTTCAATGACCGGCCCAAAATGATCAATCGCGACAAACACGTGTAATTACCACAAGTTTATTGACAATTTCGGATATCTCCCGCGTGGCGTTTATTGTGCCATTTTGAAGCCCTGTACTTGACCAGATGCAAATGTAATACAACGAGTTCTTAACACATCTTCCTCAGTTAATATTACATTACTTGAAACCAAACTACAAACGATTTTAGCGTAAAGCAATTTGAGTATACATTCGCTCATGTCATCTCCCTTTTTGATGAGTTAATTTTTCCGCGATACAGGTGGTCGTTTGATGGCCGTCAGTGTAAAAATGACATCACACGTATTAAATGAAATTAAGATACATAATTCGTCGACTTAGAGGTATAAATTATTGATATAAAAATTACAAGAACTGACATTTGTCGCAAGCTCCGATGGCAAAAGAGTTTGGCCCTTCACTTTGTCAAGGATCATATGTCAAAGAACACAAAGTAAAATATATTCTGAAATAATGCATATCTTTTCTAAGTTTGTTGCCTTGTTAACATATGCAAAGGTTGTTCCATTCGACAATTCACCTCCAATTCAACAATGTATTATATGTATGTACAATCATCTTTAAACCTTACTAATCATATGTATGTGAAAATAGAATGAAATCCCTCTATCAAGTTGAGTAAAACATGTCAATAGAGTAGTCATGTGTGAGTCAAATGTTAAAGTTAAAGTACACAAAATACTCGTATTATTTAGCAATGAATTTAGCTTACAAAGTTAATTCTGAAGAACATCTGCTGCATGAACAATCGATATGCTCAGATTGATTAAATTATACCGAGGACGGCTGAGATTACCAAGTGAAAATCGCGACACACAGTTGTCTGACATAGCAACATCCGGTTGATGCGTCCCTTTCTTCGTACACTAAGGTAAATATAAACTAATTTCACATTTTCAATGCATTCTAATTCCTATTAATGTTTCTATTTGATTCTGCATTCAATAAAAGAGTTAAAACAAAGGATCTCCAGGGAAGGCGCAACATACTTATTTTCGTAACATATATTTAATCAGCATTTTTAAATTAGGTGAGGTGAGGTGAAATTGGGTTTAACTTCGCGTCCAAGATTATTGCACTTATATAGCGACGTGCATGCACCTGTGTTTATGTGGCTACTTGTACTTGACCGGACTGATGCCGATTTATAGTGCTAGCCCACTGAGATACCATGCCGCAGTTTAACATGAATACCCCACTCAGACACAGTATACTGACACCGAGTCAACCAGTCTCTGTTTTAGTCCCTTAATGCCGAGCGCCAGACAGGGTAACAACAAGTACCATCTTTTAACGTCTTTTGGTATGACGCGGCCGGGGATCGAACTCCGGTCCTTCCGCTCTCCTGGCGGACGCTCTACCACTAGACCGCGGAGGCTGTCCATTTTTAAATTAAATCAGTGATAGAAATATAGCAAAGAATATGTGTTTGTATTTAAATAAAAGACGACTGAAAGTAGTTTGTCTGTTACACCATTTTTTTTTATTAATAGTCACTTCAAATGTGAACACAAGTGGACGTATTGTGTCCACAGTTTGAAGGTGGTTGTTAATGAACCCGGTGATCTATGTATCACATTTTATTCTACATATACGTCACACTGATGCATCTTCGAATAAGCAGATATATATAAGATATGTACGTTAAGTTAGTACAACTTTGTGGATAGCAACTTCTGGATTATTGTATATAGCGACGTTTCGATGTAGAGCTAGATAACGGTGTAAGAATCTACATGGAAACGTCGCTATATGCAATAATCCAGACGTTGCTATCCATAAAGTTGTACGTTTTTCTTAATTATTTGCCAACTTCTAGAATGCAAATCAAACAGTTGATTGAGTTAGTTGATTAAACCGTAAATTCCGAAATAATATAAACATGTCTAAGGTCGTTTTAGTATAAAGTTAGTAAACACCTAACACTTGAATGAGTGGTAGTGGTAGTAGTGGTAGTGGTTTATTTCAGTAAATCAGGCCACAGGCCCATTTTACAATATATATATAAGCATTCAAACATGTTGCGCCACAAGTGCATGTAGTAATATCAATACTAATCAGTACAAGTGTATCTGAGACCATATACATACATACAGACAGACAGACAGTTTATTCAGTAAGAAGGCCATAGGCCCACAATACAGACAATGGTTGATTGCATGAACTACACATGCCAAGGAAGAAGTCGATTTAGGTTTCTCTTAGCCGTTGGACTTTATATAGATATAAACATGTGTTATAAACAACATCAAAGTTTTCTGATGAAATAATTTCAGTAAAAGATGTTACAGTTTGAAACTTGATATACTGTTTAAGATACATATTTCTTAGGGCTGAATAACGCTCACATACAAGTAAAACATGAAATTCATCTTCAATACAAGATATACCATTTTCTATACAAAATTTACATAATCGTTCAGTGTATGGGACATTTGTGTAGCTCCCCAAGTCAATTGCAAGTTTGAACTTGCTACATCTGAAACGAGTCATAACATATTCTCAGATGTACTTGTATGGGGAGTGTAAGATATTTTTCTACATTTAACAGGGATTTAAAATGTTTATAATAAAACATATGGTGGTAGAATTAACAGTTTATACACTTGAATGAGTATTCAAACTTAAAATGAGTATTCTTAAAATTGAAAATATATTCTGATTGACGTGATGGACCAAGAAATCAAAGTTTCAACTCCGTTGGCTCAGAGTTAATAACACCCTTATAGGTTCTGCTGTAATGAATACAAAAATGAAGGTATTGTGTCCACAGTTTGGGGATGGGACACTTGTTCAGTATTCGCTCCACTATCAAGACTAAAATGGGCACATGGAACTCCCTTTAATCCTTCAGAATGACACTCGTCAGTCAATATCGTGTATGAGGTGAGGTGAAATGGGGTTTAACGTCGCGTCCAAGATTATTGCACTTATATAGCGACGTGCATGTACGTGTGTGTGTTTGTGTGGCTGCTTGTACTAGTCCGGACTGATGCCGATTTATAGTGCTAGCACACTGAGATACCATGCCGCAGTTTAACATGAATACCCCACTCAGACACAGTATACTGACTCCGAGCCGACCAGTCCTTGTTTTAGCCCCTTCATGCCGAGCGCCAGACAGGGTAACAACAAGTACCATCTTTTAACGTCTTTTGGTATGACGCGGTCGGGGATCGAACCCCGGACCTTCCGCTCTCCGGGCGGACGCTCTACCACTAGACCACGGAGGCGGTCCGTGTATGACAACTCGGAGGCAGGCAGAAGATGGGAGGTGGATCACAAGAATTGGGATTTGACGCCATTCTTCTCGGAGGACCTGTGCTTGATTCTTATCCTTGGTATAATAACGACCTGGTCGTGCTGTAATTTGTGATCTCTATAAGGTGATCCCAGAAGAGTTCTATAGGTGATAAGTCTGGTAACTCTGCTGGCCAGGAGAAGACGTTGTAATGCCTTGTCTTTGGGGCCAGGTTCTGTTGCAAGATCGGTAGCACAGCATGATAAAAAGACTGGTCAATGTAATGCTGTCCTATGATTTTGTCATAAAATCACCTGAAGCGTCATGGCTTGGTTGATGATGCCGACTTGATTTGGCTACAGACGCCATCCTCAACCATAATGCCGCGTCCTCAAAACGGCTAGACATCATGGTCGCAACAATGTGACGTCCGTTCTCCTAATCGGCGTTAGACACAAACTCTTCCATCTGCTGTGAAACACTGGAATCTGCTCGCTCCTGTGAACATGATTGTTTAGTTTCTGTTCCACCAGCGTCGCAGAGTTCGAGCCCATCAATGTCGGTGTTCAGGTATCAACATTACGTCTCGTCGTGGTCTGTTAGTTCTGATATTGTACCGACGCCCTCATCTGGATACTGTCCTGCTACTGACAGGATGACTGTCTCAGCTGGTGACATCGCCATGATATTACGATTCCTCAAATGGAGGATACATATGTTGCGTTTTCTTGGGTGATGGTGACAGAAGGTCTGCCATTCCTATGCCTGTCTCTCGTCCGCCCTGTCTGCCGGTAACAGACTGTGCGCCTGGTGACTGTCATTCGGCTTCAGCCAATACTCCCTGTGTCGTTGTCATGTGTTGATCCTTGGTGTATCATGCCAACAGCCTGTTCTTTCTGTTGTAGCGTTGACCTTTTCATTTAATTTTGTCAACATTTGGTTGGGAATGAACAGTACATCGTTCCTTTTCTACCCATATCTTTGAAGGTGCAAGTTTCATTTCAAACTCAAATTCCACTGCTCTGGGTACTGTAGCACGTGTTTTACTCAGCAATTCGTTTTGGTTGTGTTTGGTGTTTCTTGTGTTCGTCAGTTAGCATCAAAAGTTATGCTACTTATGTCCATCATCCACAATCTAAGTAATTGAAAAGTACATTCCTTAAGTAGTTATGAGTACAAACATGCCAAGTTGATCATATTTCTGTCAAAATGAAGACAACTGCGCGCTGGGCTTTTGCCACCATTGACGTTGTAGAAATAGTCTTTTATTATATTAAATACTTTTAAATTAGTATACTGCTATTTTTATTGCCATGTTTAAAAATTACGTACACCTGTACAGTTATTATGTATTAGTGAATGAGCAGTGAGAAAAATGTAACATTTTTATCCATAGGCTGAATTGGAAATGTGACGAAAAACAAATCCTATGCCCTGAAAATGAAGAAAAGAACATGACTCAACACAAGAACCCCTACTCCAAATATCAAATGTTTCCCCGCTAAGCATTTGTTGAATCACTATCAAATAGTGATCACACCAGATGTTCGCGACATGTGCGATTGACATGTTTCATCAGAAATGACATTCAGATAATTATGAAAGTTCAAGATATGATACTTATCGCCAATTCAAGTCATTGCTTGAACCAAAATCTTATTTATCAAATTTACGGTTCAGGAATTCTCGTAACACCCTTATTCGTTTTAGACTTGGCCTGAATGATCTAAAAATTAACACAGGGAGATTTTCATCTATTGAGAAATCGATACGATTATGCCCATTTTGTGACATTGTTATCGAAGATGAATATCATTTCATGTTTATTTGCCCTATATACGAAAATCTAAGAAACAAGTACTTACCACAGTGGTCTCTATCTCATTTTAATGCTAAAAGATTGTCTTCATTACTGTCTTGCAAGGAGTGAGTGAGTGAGTTTGGTTTTACGCCGCTTTTAGCAATATTCCAGCAATATCACGGCGGGGGACACCAGAAATGGGCTTCACACATTGTACCTATGTCGGGAATCGAACCCGGGTCTTCGGCGTGACGAGCGAACGCTTTAACCACTAGGCTACCCGACCGCACCCAGAGACATTAGAAGGCCATTCTAAGTCAAAATGTCCGGAGGGATCCATGGTGATTTGCGATCAGGAATAGCAGACGATAACCCCCTAATAGGATATTATTGTAATATTCATATTGTTTTTAGTATATTCATTAATCTAATGCGAATATGTAAGTGAGCGTTTTAATGAAACCTTGTGCGAAAAAGAAACATTAGATTATTGTCCGATATTGACGATCTTCACGGTCATTGTGAGCAGGGAAGACAATAGAGAAACGTTCCACTCGGGGATTTCCATGAAAAGTAGTTCCGGTCAAAATTGCTGTAAACGCCAAAAGGTGAAGTTTATGTATAACTTGTAAACGTCACTTTTTTCAGTTTGTTGAAAAATGAACGGGTCATGTGAGCAGCAAATAAACCAACCACATCACCGTAAATCCCTTAAACTTCAAAAGAATAATGCATATGAGGATATCCGATCCGTGTCATTATGACGTCACACTTGTTGATCTAGATGACGTCACATAAGAAGACAATCCTGTGTGTGGGTCTCGTCTGTGTGGATGCCATCCTTGTTATGGAAACATACCCTACTGAAGACACTGGACAGAGGTAGGCATTTGTACAGATAGGAAATAACTCACTGCTCCAGATCCGCATGTTAGTCTAAAACCGCACCAAGAAATGATTCATTAAATAAGTGATAACACATGAAAACTGCACACAACTTGACGATGTGATGTTATTATTGGTGTTTGTGTTGATATTGATAGTAACTGCACACAGCTTGACGATGTGATGTTGTCATTGGTGTGTGTGTTGGTATTGACAGTAACTGCACACATCTTGACGATGTGATGTTATTATTGGTGTCTGTGTTAGCACTGACAGTAACTGCACACAACTTGACGATGTGATGCTATTATTGGTGTATGCGTGAGCGTTGATATTAGAGGCTCCAGTTTGACGATGTGATGTTATTGGTGTGTGTGTGAGTGTTGATAGTAACTGCACACATCTTGACGATGTGATGCCATTATTGGTGTATGCGTGAGCGTTGATATTAGAGGCCCCAGTTTGACGATGTGATGTTGTTATTGGTGTGCGTGTTAGTATTAATAGTTACTGCACACAACTTGACGATGTGATGCTATTTTTGGTGTCTGCGTGAGCGTTGATATTAGAGGCCCCAGTTTGACGATGTGGTGTTGTTATTGGTGTGTGTGTGAGTGTTGATAGTAACTGCACACAATTTGACGATGTGATGCCATTATTGGTGTATGCGTGAGCGTTGATATTAGAGGCCCCAGTTTGACGATGTGATGTTGTTATTGTATTGGTGTCTGTGTTGGTATTGATAGTAACTGCACACAGTATGACGAAAGTGTTATGGCCTTGTTGACGTGAAGGTGTGCGGATTCCAAATGGCAAAGGGGTGGGAATGCGTCCAATACAGCCACCGTTCTCTCTCTGCTGGGCGAAGACGCGGAGTTCATGGGTACCATAACGGACAGAGCAGAAAAACGGTAAGCGCTTGACTAAGTTTGGTTGGACGTAGCTCATGAAGAGTATTTCAGTTATATACTACTTCATAAAATTAAGGACCACCCGGTTCTATCTTATAATTACAGTTAAACTATCATGGCACGACAAACTAACTACTTTAAGACAGCAGTAGTGAATCTGTCATGCTCTGACAGATTAACTATAATAATATGAAGGAAATAGGTAGTTCTTAACTTGTTTCTGAGTAGAATGCATGACGTGTCAGTTTAACGCGGTAAAATGAGAGATCACGAGTTCGCTGCTGACAAACCAGGGACCATAATTACGGCCAGTTTTATATTCGAACATATGCTGAGCGGATCCTGGCAGAGCTAAATTGTATAGTTAATTTCAGCTCCACTGGACTGCTCATATCATGAAATATACAGTACACGTACATATTCAGTTCGTTAAATACTTGGATCAATGCGTTCGATCAGTAACCTTGTCTTTTTGCATAACAAATTGAAAATAAACTATAGAGTAGACCCTCTGTCATATTTATGTCGCCAATAGCTAACAGGTAGTCAATATCTGGGTTACAAGGAAGGTTGTACTGGAAGAGCAAACTCAATTACAGGCTTTCATCAAAAACTCGAGCAGTGAATATTTATTCATTTCGTAGGGTAGGCCAGTTACATGGAGAGTCAATACATCACATAACACACATGCGATGTAAGTGCAAAAGTAAGTTGCTTTATAAGTGTAAGTGTAAGTTGCTTTATAAGTGTAAGTGTAAGTTGCTGTATAAGTGTAAGTTGCTTTATAAGTGTAAATGTAAGTGCTTTATAAGTGTAAGTGTAAGTTGCTTTATAAGTGTAAGTGTAAGTTGCTTTATAAGTGTTAAGTGTAAGTTGCTTTATAAGTGTAAGTTGTTTTATAAGTGTAAGTGTAAGCTGCTCAATAAGTGTAAGTGTAAGTTGCTGTATAAGTGTAAGTTGCTTTATAAGTGTAAGTGTAAGTTGCTTTATAAGTGTAAGTTGTTTTGTAAGTGTAAGTTGCTTTATAAGTGTAAATGTAAGTTGCTTTAAAAGTGTAAATGTAAATGCTTTAGAAGTGTAAATGTAAGTGCTTTATAAGTGTAACTTGCTTAAAAGTGTAAGTGTAAGTTGCTTTATATAATGTATAATGGCTACATTATTTAATGACATTAACATCAAAAGTATGTAATTTCGGGAAAAGATTGTATTTTGTTGAATAAATATGCATCTTAGAATGATATTCATCTTCAATAATATTTTGTTTATCTGAACATAACCTGTGCTGTTTTACTTCCTCTTCATATCGTCCAGTCTCACTTCCAGCTAGAGGAACATGAATCACAACTGAGAAAGTTTGTTTTGTTTGTTTGTTGTTTTACGCCGCGCTCAGCAATAATCCAGCTATATGACGGCGGTCTGTAAATAATCGAGTCTGGACCAGACAATCCAGTGACTGATATCATGAGCATCGATCCAAGCAATTGGGAAACGATGACATGCATCAACCAAGTCAGCGAGCCTAACCACCCTATCCCATTAGTCGCTTCTTACGACAAGCATAGTCGCCTTTTACGGCAAGCATGGGTTGCTGAAGAGCTATTCTACCCCGGATCTTCACGGGTTCAACTGAGCAAGTGCTGTGATTTATTTACAAATTGATACGTTTTGCAAATATAGTTCAAAGCCAAAATATACTTTGCATGATGAAAACATTAACGATTCTGAACCTATTGACACAGCTGCATGCCAGTTTTCTCATATTATTATTTTAATCGGAGAAAGCAGGAAGTTATTAATTTAACTTGTCTGTTGCTGTTTCCTACAAAAACCAAAGCCGAAAGAAAATAAGACGTGTGTACCGTTTGATGTCCGATTAAACTTCCCATTTTGCAAATCTGATAGCAATAAATGATACCATAATTTTACTAATCTAGATTCTGGCATATTTGTTCGACGTCCAAAGGCACTCGCGCGCGCACGCACGCACGCACACACACACACACACATAGATATATATGGTAGCTTCCACATTCACCTCTGACGTCATGGTTTGATGTTGATTGCTTTACAAACAACAATCTCTTGAAAACAAACACTTATATGGTTTCAATTCCTTCCCAATATCAACATCCCACAAGTAAGAGCCGTATAATAAAATTTTAAAGAACAGTTCATCGGACAGAAGCTTATTAAATATTAAGTGAGTGAGTGAGTGAGTGAGTATGGTTTTACGCCGCTTTTAGCAATATTCCAGCAATATCACGGCGGGGGACACCAGAAATGGGCTTCACACATTGTACCTATGTCGGGAATCGAACCCGGGTCTTCGGCGTGACGAGCGAACGCTTGAACAACTAGGCTACCCGACCGCCCCTTATTGATTATTAAGATTTTAACACACCACATAGAACTTGCTAAACTTGTACCGCCTCATTTACACATGAACTGACAATGATATGACCTAGAACATAATTGTCCTAAATATTTACATGAACGAAAACATTCATGTCGCTGACCTTTATGGTACCATTTCTCTGTTTTAGATAAAATACCACCCTTCTTGAAAACTAGGATCTTAGTTTTACTGCTTATCCTGCAGTATCGGCCCCATCTCTCAACTACCCTCCAATACGTTACAACGACGACACTCGATATCCAATGAATATGTAGCTTATCCTGCAGTATCGGCCCCATCTCTCAACTACCCTCCAATACGTTACAACGATGACACTCGATATCCAATGAATATGTAGCTTATCCTGCAGTATCGGCCCCATCTCTCAACTACCCTCCAATACGTTACAACGATGACACTCGATATCCAATGAATATGAAGCTTATCCTGCAGTATCGGCCCCATATCTCAACTACCCTCCAATACGATACAACGATGACACTCGATATCCAATGAATATGTAGCTTATCCTGCAGTATCGGCCCCATATCTCAACTACCCTCCAATACGTTACAACGATGACACTCGATATCCAATGATTATGTAGCTTATCCTGCAGTATCGGCCCCATCTCTCAACTACCCTCCAATACGTTACAACGATGACACTCGATATCCAATGATTATGTAGCTTATCCTGCAGTATCGGCCCCATCTCTCAACTATCCTCCAATACGTTACAACGATGGCACTCGATATCCAATGATTATGTAGCTTATCCTGCAGTATCGGCCCCATCTCTCAACTACCATCCAATACAAAACAACGATGACACTCGATATCCAATGACTATGTAGCTTATCCTGCGGTATCGGCCCCATATCTCAACTACCCTCCAATACGTTACAACGATGACACTCGATATCCAATGGATATGTAGCTTATCCTGCAGTATCCGTCCCATCACTCAACTACCCTCCAATACGTTACAACGATGACACTCGATATCCAATGAATATGTAGCTTATCCTGCAGTATCGGCCCCATCTCTCAACTACCCTCCAATACGATACAACGATGACATTCGATATCCAATCAATATGTAGCTTATCCTGCAATATCGGTTCCATCTCCGCTACCCTCTCCCGTACTCCCTTTACTTCCATTCATATAAATTTCCTCACTATTCTGCCTTTGCGCCCTATTGAATCTGACTGATTATTCAGTGGCTTGACGTTATGAACTTACACAGAAAGTTGAAGCATGTTCTGTGGTAAAGGTATCTCTTACATCTTTTACTCTCACCGATATTACCATTCACATCTCGATGGACGTTACATTCTGTTACAGGTTTCTAATGGAGGATTTTAAAGCCCATTGCGTTGGCACAAAACATCTTGTAGTTTGTGAAGGATCTGGCTGCCCTACAGCAACTGTTATATTAAACAAACAGAATGGATCAAGAACCATCTTAAATTCAAGAAAGTATGTTCCTCCAGCAAGGTGCACAAACACTACATGAAGCCCAGTTTAAATGGCTTACTACTCCAGGCACAACGAGGTGCTCTGTAGACAGTTGTATCGGACATTCTACCGTCATTTAAGTTATTATGTAACTACCAATTATAATCCATCTTGTCGAAATAGGATGGAATTATGGAGTTATATTTTGTCTGGAGTAAACGACTCTATATACAGTACAATCAAAATCGAGTAACAAAATGGAAATTCGGTTCGTAAACTGCCGTGCAGATTTAGGTCGATTGCAAGATTAGCAAAACATGTTTACCGTCAATTTAGCGTCAACATATATACTAGTATAAGTATTCCAAATCTTTTCATGTTTTTAATCAAGGTGCTCACATGATTTGATGTACTTCGATCAGATCGTCTTGTCTGGGCGCCGCCATTTTGTTTGAAGCAAATGCAAGTGAGAGGTGGAATCTGATTGGTCAATATGAGGAACATAAAAGGGACATAACTCGTAATAGCCACTGGTGTCTCTACGATCGAGCCTAGAAATTCCAGTCTAGTTCGGCAAGGGTGGAAACTGGACTTTTACAGTCAATTAACTCCCTTGCCTCAGGAAGTTGATTCTAATCTATCAAAGTGAACACAATTCGGGATGGGCAGGCTCAGCGACTTGGTTGATTGTGTGTCAACGTACTCCGACTAATCACCGGATTGCCTAGTCCAGAATCCATTATTCACAGGCCGCAGCCATATCTATTGCTCATTGGGGCGTTAAACAAAAATAACCAGACAAACAAACAAATCGGTTTATGGAATCACATGACAACTACACCCTAATACCCGTTACAACATCTCCGCCTATATTGCTTATCTTACTGGTTACATGCCATGGATCTTAGCCCTCCCTCCACTTTAGGAGAGAGTTATGTGCCCCTGCCGTCATAGGACCACGTATATCCTCACCTCACCTTAAAGAGTCAGAACAAATTTACCTTGCAATATACCGTTAAACTGAGATTGTTGATTGATGGTATGCTTATATAAACATTATATGAATATGTTTCAGTGGACTTCGCGAGATGACTTATAATGATTTCCTCAGCGTGAATTTGGATCTGTATAAGTGGATTCACTTTGAGGTAACTTCCCTTTCATAGGATTAATACTTTTCAAATGTTGCATTGTTAGAGAATGTTTCTATATATAAGGGAATACGCGAAATCCGTATACAATGTAGATAATGGATATCAATGAAGAAGCGTTGGTAAATGCCTTAATAATTCAAAACATTTGTAGGAATGATTTGTGTAGAATCGACTCCTGTAGATGCAAACATATATACAAGTACAATCATGCAGTTTCGATAGTAGCTAAAACCAATCCACCAAAACGTTTTCTCGCTAAAAAGTAGTATTTTTTGCATTTGTTTGTTATTGCTTAAGCCATGTACCCGTTACTTGACGGTTTGTTCCCAGACGCGTCCCAATTGTCCAGAGGTCGCAAAGATGCTGAAGCGGGTGCTGGACCACAACGCTGGGACGGTGGACAAGATCGTCACTTCTGTGGAGTTTGAGAACCCACGCCGCCCACACCATGGTATTATTGTTTTTTGTTTACCGCACTCAGTAATATTCCATCTGTATGAAGAGGCAGTGAAAATAGTTGCCTGACAACGTTAGAAGGATCTATTCCGAAACGTCGCCTTTACAGTAAAATAAAGAAGTTGTTATCCATAAATTGTGTCTACTCTGCCATCCGTCAGCTTCTAGGAAATGCCTGTCATACAAGATGTATTTTAGTTATATGCAATCCACCAAGTCATCGAACCCGACCACTCGATCTGTTCAATCGCCTCTTGTGACATCCATGTGTTTGGGGGACCAACTCTAACCCGGAATCCCTACCTGACCATGATAAGTAGACGCACTTTGGAGGAGAATTATCAAGAAATAAACAACCCAAGAGATCCGACGTTATAGAGTCAAAAATCATCTATCATACTTTGACGTACTCCATCCTTTACTGTGCATATTTTATATCCATGGACTTATCCATGAAGTGAAATAATGCGTAATGCTCTCTATGGACCACTCATTGTGTGAAGATCGACACTAATACCGATTTACGAACTGCAGTATTTGGGGTGTCCGTTCGAACCTAACCAAATGATTGACATGACTAAACAGTTCCTTCCGCTCTTCCCCTGTGCCGCTGCTAATGTTACGTCATTGAACTGAGAACTCCAATAATTTACTACCGACAATAGAATAAAAGGACAATCAACACCAGGAAAGGGGCGGTTGGGAAGTCTAAACGTTACAGCGTTGGCTCGTCACGCAATAAACCCGCTCTCAATTCCTATGACAGTACAATGTGCGACCCCAATTTCTGGTGTCCCCCCCCCCCCCCCCCCTCCCCCCCGATATCGCTGGAATATTGCTAATAGCGGCGTTAAACACGATGCATCCACCCGTTCACACGACCAAGCAAATCTGCTTTATATCAAGTCAAATAAACACAAAATGCAATTTAGAAATTGGTCAAATGTAGCAAATGTTATGTGCTCTCGCTTAGGTGCTTCACTCTGGAAGATTGGGTTCGAATCCCGAATGGGACTCAAAGCAAAAAATTACTAGAATCTTTGCTTTACTAAGAAAGTGTTATTCCAAATATAATATTTGTTACATTTCTAAATGTCGTTGTGTGTTCATAGGTTTCGGCCATGGGAGCTGTGCCAATATACACTTGTCAGAGGGGTACACAAAGTACGTGATCTACACTACCAGTTGTCAGACTTTCATTTTGTGGAAGCCTCGGTGGCTGAGTAAGGTATATCACTGACTTTGCTGACGATTAGGTGCCTTACTCTGGCAGTGTGGGTTTGAAGGCCGGATGGATATTAAATTTACAATCAAAATAATATTTTCTTATTATTGATTGTTATGTGATATTATGGGCTAACTGGGTACCACTGAATTTTTGCAGATGTTTTGTTCAACATGGCTGACTATGTGTTCGTCAGCAAGGAGTTCGCACAGCATTATGGGTACACCAGCATGGTAGACGCAGTGAAAGGTCTTGCACAGACGTGTCAACCAAGGTACGCAATTCTCAGGACAACGTCGGGGCGTTAAGCACGTTCTATGTGGTGTGCTAAAATCTTAATAATTGATAAGGGGCGGTCGGGTAGCTTAGTGGTTAAAGCGTTCGCTCGTCACGCCGAAGACCCGGGTTCGATTCCCGACTTGGGTGCAATGTGTGAAGCCCATTTCTGGTGTCCCCCGCCGTGATATTGCTGGATACTGCTAAACGCGGCGTAAAACCATATTCACTCACTCACCCAGGACAACATCACTTATATCTATCATCAAGGCCACTGTTTCTTTTTATGATTATCAGCTTTGTTATGTCATATAAGAAGGGGTCACGTGTGGCCCAGTCGCCTAAGGCGCCGCGACTCGCTGAGCAGAGTTGCGTCCCGTGGGCATGCCAGAAACTTATGATTGTGGGTTCGAATCCCGGTTCGCCCCGATTATGTTTCTAGGTTTGTCAGCACCATACCGTGCTCGTGTGTTTCATCAAAGTGGTAAACGTCTGAGACCTGCATCAATTCGGGCTTTCCTGCCACATTAAGCTGACACGCCGCGATGTAACTGGAATACTGTTAAAAGCGGCGTTATACAAGAAAATAAAACATAAAGGAAGGAATCGAACGTTACACAAAGCCTGGACAACCTAACATAACACGTGACCTAAATGGTGAAGGAGGATTCTTCCTGGTGGTGTGAAAAGTCCTCCACAGCAGAAATGACTTCATCACTATTTGAATAATGCGTGTCATACTCCAAGTCTGGAAAGAGGTGGAAAGAGGTGGAAATCTGTCGGTTCCTAATCTGGTGAATACGGTAGATGTTCAATGATTTGAAGGCCAGTCAAGTATTGCAGCCATGGGGACAACAGGCTTTGCACGGGTGTATTGTCCTGGTGGAACAACGTACATTTAGTGAGTTTTCCACGAGGTTTACCCTTCGTGTTGTCACGCATTTGCCTGATCAGATATGCATAATTTTATCCGTTAAGAGTCGGGATGTATTCAACCAGTAGGATTTCTTTGGAATATCAGGAAACCGAAGCTATCACCTTGCCAGCTGATTTTGAACAAAATTTGATAACTTCTTCGCAGACTTTACGTGTTTACGCTGCTTTGATTGTTGTTTTGTGAACCTTTAGTGATTTACTGGTGGTGAGGTGATATGGGGTTTAAAGTCGCGTCCAAGATTATTGCACTTATGTGGCGACGTGTGTGTGTGTGTGTGTGTGTGTGTGTGTGTGTGGCTGCTTGTGCTAGTCCGGACTGATGCCGATTTATAGTGCTAGCCCACTGAGATACCATGCCACAGTTTAACGTGAATACCCCACTCAGACACAGTATACTGACACCGAGTCAACTAGTCTCTGTTTTAGCCCCTTAATGCCAAGCGCCAGGAAGGATAACATCAAGTACCGTTTGTTAACGTCTTTTGGTATGACGCGGCCGGGGATCGAACCCCAGACCTTCCGCTCTCCGGGCGGACGCTCTACCATCATCATAGTTACAAATAGCTCAACAAACTCAGCTTAGTCTGCTTCAAAACGACCCAAAGTCACACGAGAGATGATAAACCTGGAGCTTCAGGAGTCAAAAGCCTTGGAACCAGAACCTGCTGAAACATTTGTCATGCCCAGTACATCCCTGAGAATGTTGGTGTACTGGCCGAAAGAGTATATGTTCTCACCTTCCCACTGAATATATATATGGTCTAGTGTTAGAGCGTCCGCCCGGAGAGTGGAAGGTCCGGGGTTCGATTCCCAGCCGCATCATAACAAAAGATATCAAACAATGGTACTTGTTGTTACCCTGTCTGGCGCTTGGCATTAAGAGGGCTAAAACAAGGACTGGTCTGCTCGGAGTCAGTATACTGTGTCTGAGTGGGGTATTCCTGTTAAACTGCGGCATGGTATCCTCCACACACACACACCCACCCCCTACCCCACCCACCCACACACACGTCGCTATATAAGTGACAACATTTTGGACGCGACGTTAAATCCCATTTCACCTCACCCCTCCTCTTCAGAGATGCACCCCATTGGAGTTTGACTGCCCTGATTGTTTCTAGTTTTGTGACACCAAAAGCAGTAAACGTCTTTAAACTGGATCACTTTAAGCATTCCGTCCCAATCAATCAGGCTGACTGCTCAAAGCAGTGTTAATCTCCAATCTCACCCATTCATGTAGTTTTCATTTAGGAAATGCAGACAGAATAAATCAAATAGACAAGATTTTATTAGGACTCAAAGTCAAGTTGTTTTTTTGTCATCATCCTGCCGATCCAAATCGCACTATAAGATGGCAACTATAATCCTGAACAGTGCTTTCTTTCGATCCTATTTTTCTCTATCGAAATCCGAAAGCCAAACAACGTCCGACCTCGATGATTTCTATCCAGCAAAAGGTGTCATCAGAAAATATGCACTTTATTTCAGCATATGTCTGTGATTGGTTCTTTAACGCCGCACTCAGCAAACAAGTCTGGACCAGACAATCCAGTGATTGCCATCATGAGCATCGATCTACGAAATTGTGATACGATGACATGCATCAACCAAGTCAGCGAGCCTGACCACCCGATCCCGTTAGTCACCTCTTACGAATAAGTCTCAGTAAGGTATTTAGAAGTGACAAACAAAAGAAGAGAATCTGTGAATGTCAACCTGTATCACTTCGGGCTTTCCTCCAACATTAAGCTGACACGCCGTAATATAACTGGAATACTGTTAAAAGCGGCGTTAAACCAAACTCACTCACTCACTCTTTTCCTTATTTCAGAAAAGCCGTTATATGTGCGTGGGGCGAATGTGGGGCAGCTGGCAAAGAGCCGACGTCAGAAACCGTTACCTCCCCAGCTCTGAAGCTTGACCATGTGGTGGACACTCTAGGAGCTGGGGACACGTTCATCGCCGGAACGCTGCACGCATTGACTAAGGGATTGTCTTTGCAATCCGCTATAACAGTCGGATGTCAGGTGTCAGGGTTCAAATGTGGCATGCGTGGATTCAGAGGACTCGAGCATTTTAAAAGCAATTTGAACTCATATCTATAATGAGTAAGTGGGTGAGTATGGTTTTACGCCGCTTTTAGCAATATTCCAGCAATATTACGGCGGGGGACACCAGAAATGGGCTTCATACATTGTACCCATGTCGGGAATCGAACCCGGGTCTTCGGCGTGACGAACGAACGCTTTAACCACTAGGCTACCCGACCGCTACCATATCTATAATGAACGTTCTATCATAGGTAGCTATTATATATCATGCTTTGTGGGTAATCGTTTATGTTTGTCACACTTCTCGGGGACATTTCGCTTTTAGATAAAGCCTCCATTGGGATCTTACATATAAACTAGATGACCACACCAATTGAAAGGCTAACGTATGTGATCATATGATATAAATCTTTTATACACTATTTACTGAAATGTTTATCGACATTTATCTTTCGACCACACAGATGTTCTCCTGGTTTAAGTTTCGATTTTTTCTTTTTGACCCTGCTTTAATGTTTAATTATTTTCAATAAAAAAATATCACAAGCTGTGTGCACAACAGTTAACTAAACCATTTGACAGTTATTCGTCGGACCCGTACAGTGCGGCAACTCGTATAATTGAACGGCGCCAAGTCGCATTTTTTAAAGTCCATGGGGGCTTATGAGTAACTGAATGGGAAATACATGCATTGTATACAATACATGTATTCATGGTGTGTTATTTTGGTTGTATACGTGGAGTTTATTTATTAAAATGCATTTGTTAAGACTATTTTTACCTTATTTATTTGGCAACAAGATCAAGAGGGACATTATATGGCTGTTCTTGATTCGTAGACTGGCGTTCTCATCGGGCACGTGTCAGTACCACGCAATACTACACCCTATCCATCTCGCATAGTTACGTGATGGCCATTCAACTAAAAAGTGTGCAAAAATACATCTTGCCAACAAAAGAATATCAGTTTACATTTTTTATTTAGTACAATATATGCTCAGAGACATCTCGTATTTCATATTGGATGTTTTATCATTAGCAACCTCCCAACAGGTGATTGGTACACGCAATTTAACACAACGCTAATCTATGTATTTTAAAAAAAAATTAATTATACTTTTTCCACAGAAGTAATTGCAATGTTTGCTATTTACAGTTTTGTCAAATGGCTGCGTATTTGTTTATAGAAAGTGCGTTATCGTGAATGGGACATAAATTTTCCAATCTAGATAACCTTTTAATGTTAATAAAATAAACAAACACAGAACGACTCGTGAAACCCAGGGGCACGGGTAGGTGCTGACAAACCTTGAAACATAATCGGAGTGAACCGGGATTCGAACACACTGTCATGGGTTGGAGTGTCCAAGGGAAACAACTCTGCATAACGAATTGCAGCGCCTTAGGCGATTGGGCCAACAGTGCCCCCGTATACAACTTTAACTAACCATCATACAACATAGATGTTTTAGATTAGATATGTGTTGCGTAACATTCCATTGAGAAACAGTGACAATATTACACTATCACAAACAATAGGCACAGTAAGTCAAAAGCACATAGGTACATTCAACATACAAAGGAAGTTCGTTCTAACAATTTTATTTTAAAACAAGTGCATTATAATGATATGGAACCAAATTCGAATTGAGTAAAACTATGGTAATGTTGTACATACAAGGAATTTGTTTATAATTGTAGATATGATAACAGATCTTGGAAATTGTTTCTGGATACCTGATGGTAAAATTATTAAGAATTGGCCCTTTTAACAGAGTGTACCAAATTCTTAATCATGATTAAGGATTATTTGTAGATTATTTGGTTGTAATCTATACAACAGTGCATAATGTTGCTCGTCTTCTAAGACATCCCATGTTTCACAGAGACGTTGTTCCAGTGGGGTTGGTATTTTTGTATATCTACCAGTTTCAAGTTTTCGTTTGTGAATACTTAATCGAAGTTTTGAGAAATGTGACCTATTAACTTTGTTTTTACAATGTGTAAGATACTTCTTAATATTTATAGATGACTTGACCTGTATTAACCTATAGATGACTTGACCTTTATCAACCTGTAGATGACTTGACCTGTCTTGTCCTGCATGTTCCTAACTTGCTGTTGGATGAATGGGAATCCCTTTGTGAATACGTGAACATATTTATACATTTTGGACTGTTTATTTATTACCAGTGGATTCATAACATCATTTGTGTTTGGCCCAGTTATGTGTGATCTAGCCTTGTTTTTTCCTTGTGCTGACCGTTTAAAGACAGTGTTTCTTCTATTTTACTTTCCAAAGATAACTACATTAATGACAACGAATGTACGTTACACCAATCCTCTCCTCCCATTGCTTGCACTTCCTTCCTCTGCATATGACATTATATGGCGGGGAACAATTGATGCACTGCAGCAATCTCCACAGGGGTGAGTTGGAATACAGGTTTGTTTTTAATGGGTTTTTTTATAACTGAACTCTTATCCAGATTGCACCCCGGCATATGAATCGATGCCACTTCATGTGGCCATGATGTGCAACTACATTGTCCTACAAACTTTGTATTGACATTGTATCGACAGAATAGTATATCTACACAAACACCAATGTCCTCGTGTAGCACTGTGCGTCACATGACATTGTATTGATACTATTGACAGAATATATAAATACAATCACACATTGTTCTCGTGTAGCACTACATGTTACATGACATTGTTCCACCAGAATGATATCAATGCAATCACACATTGTTCTCGTGTGGCACTATACGTCACATGACATTGTTCCACCAGAATGATATCAATACAATCACACATTGTTCTCGTGTGGCACTATACGTCACATGACATTGTTCCACCAGAATTATATCAATACAATCACACATTGTTCTCGTGGAGCACTTTGCGTCACATGACATTTTCCACAAGAATGATATCAATACAATCACACATTGTTCTTATTAAGCACTATGCGTAACATGACATTGTTCCACCAGAATGATATCAATGCAATCACACATTGTTCTCATGGAGTACTAAAACGTCACATTACATTGTTCCACCAGAATGATATCAATACAATCAGAAAATGTTCTCGTGGAGCACTGTACGTCACATGACATTGTTCCACCAGAATGATATCAATACAATCAGATATTGTTCTCGTGGAGCACTATACGTCACATGACATTGTTCCACCAGAATGATATCAATACAATCAGATATTGTTCTCGTGGAGCACTATGCGTCACGTGACACTGTTCCACCAGAACGATAGCAATACAATTACACATTTTTCTCGTGGAGCACTATACGTCACATGACATTGTACCACCAGAATGATATCAATACAATCACACATTGTTCTCGTGGAGCACTATACGTCACATGACATTGTTCCACCAGAACAATATCAATGCAATCACACATTGTTCTCGTGTGGCACTATACGTCACATGACATTGTACCACCAGAATTATATCAATACAATTACACATTGTTCTCGTGTAGCACTATACGTCACATGACATTGTACCACCAGAATGATATCAATGCAATCACACATTGTTCTCGTGTGGCACTTTACGTCACATGACATTGTTCCACCAGAATGATATCAATACAATCACACATTGTTCTCGTGTGGCACTATATATCACATGACATTGTTCCACCAGAATGCTGTCAATACAATCACACATTGTTCTCGTGTGGCACAATACGTCACATGACATTGTACCACCAGAATGATATCAATGCAATCACACATTGTTCTCGTGGAGCACTATGCGTCACATGACATTGTTCCACCAGAATGATATCAATACAATTACACATTGTTCTCGTGGAGCACAATACGTCACATGACATTGTATCATCAAAATGATATCAATGCAATCACACATTGTTCTCGTGGAGCACTATACGTCACATGACAGTGTTCCACCAGAACGATAGCAATACAATTACACATTGTTCTCGTGGAGCACTATACGTCACATGACATTGTACCACCAGAATGATATCAATACAATTACACATTGTTCTCGTGGAGCAGAATACGTCACATGACATTGTATCACCAACATGATATCAATGCAATCACACATTGTTCTCGTGGAGCACTATACGTCACATGACAGTGTAACACCAGAATGATATCAATACAATCACACATTGTTCTCGTGTGGCACTTTACGTCACATGACATTGTTCCACCAGAATGATATCAATACAATCACACATTGTTCTCGTGGAGCACTGTACGTCACATGACATTTCCCACCAGAATGATATCAATACAATCACACATTGTTCTCGTGGAGCACTATACGTCACATGACACTGTAATGATAGCATGACATGGCACTTTAAAATCCAACATCTCACCACCGGTCACGCTGCTTTATCCAACACTGCAGTTTATAAGCCGTATCTCTACGAAACTGTCTGAAGTCCTGTCGGAACTGCCGGCCACAGAAGCTGTACACGATGGGATTACACGCACTGTTCACATAATGAAACTTGAGGAAGAATTGGTAAACTACAGACTTCATATCTCCAGCTTGACGCAAAGCCTGTCTATTGACATATTTCAGCGTCGCTATTATCAGATACGGAAGGAAACTGAAGATGAAGACAACCGTTATGAGGAACATAACAACAGTTGTCTTGGTAACAACAGGTGCTCCAGCCTTTGTCTTCACCTGAGTCTTTGGTTTTGGAAGGGTCTTCAGATCAGAGTGTTCTAGGCGTCGCTCCTGCTGCAAGAACAACATATTCATTGAGGAACAGTGACGAGAGGATTTTTGTCACCTGTCGTGCATTGTCAGTATGTGAGATTTCTATGTGCAATATAGGCCTGGTTGTAGTCTAGAATACCTGGTCAACACCAACAGGTTCTCTGTTGAGTTGAAGCACAAACATTCGTCGGCCGTCCAGTGTACGAAATAACTGCCTGCACGCCTGCCCGCGGCTGGTAACTTTTCTGTCGGGCTGCATGAAATTTTCCTCCACCTACCCGTCAGTCTGGCAAATATTTTAAGACTATTTACGTATTCGATTTTATTGTAACTTCTTGTAGATTCTCGAGTGATTGTTTGCATTAATGCAACTGAATCAAGACGCAATTTTCAATATTTATAATGTTGAATGCGGGCAGGTAACTTTGAAGATTGGCAGGCAACAGTTATGGGTAATCACCCCGACTGTCTTGTTGGGATTTAGAATAGTTCAAACACTGCGGCCCTCTGATACCAAAAGTTCACCGGAGTCCCGTTATCGCGTGAGTTGCAGTCCACGTATGTCTGCCCCTTGCAAGTGGAATCACAGAATCCTTTTGTAACTGGAGTGATTGGGTGAGTTTGCCGGTTTAACGCCGCTTTTAACAGTATTATAGTTATATCACGGCGTGTCAGCTTAATGTGGGGGGAAAGCACGAAGTGATGCAGGTCTCAGACATTTACCACTTCGGTGAAATCCACGAGCACGGGTACAGTTGACAAACCTAAAAACATAAATGAGGCGAACCGGGATACGAACCCACGACCACAGGTTCCTGGCGTGCCCAAGGGACGCAACTCTGCATAGCGAATTGCATCGACTGGGTTTATCTTAACAAACACAGGAATGTATGGTACAAATCAAATTCGAAATCCCCCACCTCATATTTGAAAATGCCCCCACATGTCTACAATAATACCTTTTGAAGCTTCCCTTATAAGGCTTAGAGTGCTGAAGTTAACTGAGCAAGCAACCTCTGAGCCGTATGACTCTCTAGGAAACTTCTTTGTAAAAAAAGCACGCTCAATTAAACATTAAAACTTGTGAAATTAAGATAACAAACAAACACAAAGTGACGTTACCTGCAATAGCCAACTATATGTAAGATGTGTTAAGAAGGGACATAAAATATAACAGTACTGATCTCATTCGGAAATATTGTTCTCATTTCAACATTAAGAGAATGTGTAGTTTGTCATTCTTCAATGCTCAATGCTCTTACTTTTCCCTGTATCTAAAACCTACCTTAGAAATCGTTGAGGTAATGGACGATGAGGATACAGACGATGATACTGGTAACAATGTCTCCATCGGTGGGGACGGTTGCGACATCGACGATGATGATTCCGTTACCTCGATCGGCGGTGCTTCCTTTGCTGTGCGAACCGTTGTTGCCTTAGAATATCTTATACGCTTAAAACTTCTTCCCAGTGCTCTTCTGAATTTCTGCTGAATTTGAAGTCGTTTCCATATTAGCGTGTAAAACACAATTAACACTGCACACCCACCAAGGTAGAGAGAAAATAACACGGAATTGTAACCAATCGGAAATAGGCCATCTTTATGCTCATCGGAGATGGTACATTCGGATCTTCGGATCGCATTTACAACAACTGTTCTGTTCCCGTTCAGGAACCAAGCAGGTACGGCAATACATATGGTCAATAGGCAACATATGCCTATAGCTGATCGCGCTAGTGGTAGGGTTGTTTGGTGTTTGAAAGGTTGACAGATCTGTTTGTAGCGATCTATTGCAATTACTATCAATAGACCACAAGGGGCAATGGTTGTGAAAGCAGCCAACACTCTTGTACCTTTACACCAAAAGGTGTAATCGCCAAGGGTGTACTTAAATCGTAGATGCATTATTTCTGAAGGAATGCTTAATAAACAGTTGATAAGGTCCAAGACAGCCAGCGTTGCGACGAATAGGTTCGTGACGCTCTTGCGTCGAGCACAGGAGTATACGCTGAACACAACAATGTTTCCACAGGCACCTAGGCACATCACCACCGACACAAACGTTATGACCGGAAGCATCTTTCCAGCATATTCAACGTTCGATCTTTCCAAAATGGCAGAAATATTTGCCTCGGAATATGTCCCGTTTGCCATCTTCATGGAGGCAAGGCTGCAAAGTGGCTGCGCCCAGTTCTCACATAATATTTCCGGGTTGATTTTTTAAGGGGTCGATGATTCACTCCGTGCACATTACTTCTGTAAAAAGAAACACGATAATGGGGTTTCACTGATTAATTACCGGGTAGTGACTGCAACATTAACAGGAAGTATAAACGAAAACTGAAACGCATTTCAAATATTCCAAAACGGAAATTAATGAGACACACAAGTGTGACAGTTCTTACGGGTCATTCAGGGTCGTCGTAGGGGTGGGGGTGGGGGGCACGAGTGGCCCAGTCGCCTAAGGCGCTGTGCAGAGTTGCGTCCCTTTGGCACGCCAGAAACTTATGATTGTGGGTTCGAATCCCGGTTCGCCCCAATTATGTTTCTAGGTTTGTCAGCACCATACCCGTGCTTGTGGGTTTCACCGAAGTGGTAAACGTCTGAGACCTGCATCACTTCGGCCTTTCCTCCCACATTAAGCTGACACGCGTTAAAAGCGGCGTTAAACCGGCAAACTCACTCACCCACTCACTTTATTATGAGGAGAATCAGGTGAATGAAGGAGTAAGCATATACTCCGAAACGTTGTGTTCCTCATAATAAAGAAGTTGACATCCATATATTCTCTTCCTTATGAGAAGATGTTGTTCGGTAATCCAACGGATACAATATTATAATGGGTTATTAGCAGCCATTGTTATATGCATCGATGAGGCTGTCGATAGATCAATCAGTTCATACGGACGTTTTTTGGTGTGTTAAAAGGCTTAATTTAAAAGAGATATCAGTGGGAAAAAAAGGATATCTCTTTTAAACCAATCAGAACAATTATTCCTCAATGTCATGGTAGAAATATCTACAAACCCCTTTCTAAACGAATAAGCCTTTTAAAACATACCCACTATTTAATGTGAATTAATGTAAATACATAACATATGCAATAAAGATAGTATAAATGTGTACATAATTTTAAAACAACACATTTATAATTAGCCTGATAGAATTCATATCAACTACAAACGACACAATGCCAGGGCCCGTTGGTGGAGCGTGACCATGCAACTGAGCACAGTGATTGATTGCTATATACATCGCAGCGTTGCAATCAACACCATGAAATATACATGCTATACCCTCGGTGTGAGGCATGCAGCTTTCAGCGGTTGATATTTCGATTACACACATTCCAAGCACATGGATAGGGGACACGCTAACACTCTTTAATATAACTATTCTTTTGACATTACGTTGATTTGTTTACTGCCGAAACGGGATAAATACAAAACAAAGACCTTTGGGATAAAGTCAAAAAGCCAATGAAAAAGTGCCATTTTTGCTCGAAACAAGGAAATCACGTGACCCATTCATCAGCCTTTTCTTTTTATTATATGATAAATCATTTTTGTCTTAGATATATAAATAAACTGTTCACATTAGGGCTGGGACGGGTAACTCGGGTACCCGGTACCCACAGGACTACCCGGTTAGTCACGTGATATATTGTTTCATGACAAAAAATCACTCCAATTATAACGACATGGTTACACGACAATTTTAAGTCTCTTATGTTCGCATTTCTTCATGACTATGAACACGTTCCTTCTGACTTAAATATGTTTGAACAAAGCTAAAACTTCAGTCAACTTCAGTGTATGCATGACCACATCGTTTTATACGTGTATCTAAAACCATTCTGCCAGGGCTACTGTCAAACTATTCCCAATCGGACATTTTATACCTATCTCTTGACACCAACAGCGGGTACCCGGGTAGGGTCGGGTAATAGGTATGTAGGTGACCGGGTAGTAGATTTGGACTCGTCCCTGCCCTAGTTCAGAGCACCATTGTAGCGAAGGTCAGTAGTGACTCCGGAAGGGTGCTTACCTTTCAGCGTGTGCTGGACCCGAGGGGCTACGGTGGGTTTGTCAGTCTCGAACTGTCACCTGCCAGATTTGGCGGGTAAGTTAATCACGTGCCTCGATCAAACCCGAAGACACCCGAGAAACAGCGGATGCCCAACCCACATTCGTCACCACTCGCCCCTTTCCGTAACCTGCAAGAAGACTCGTTCCCCTATCGATGAATGTTTTGTGCGAAAATACGACAAACCAATCAGAATGCGCGTATGACGTCACGTACTTCAGTCAATGAATCCTTCAGGAATATTGTTTGATTTGACATATGTTTAACATCTAAAATTATTCTCAAGATACATTTAAATATGTTTAATCATACTGTATAATATCGTATGTCCCGAGGTGTTTTAAATAGCTTCTGGAATATATTCGATCTATGGGGGGAACATACGTATATTATTACGCAACGACGAATGACCCAGTCGTCTAGGGCGCCGCGATTCGCTGTGCAGAGTTGCGGTTCCTGGTTCGCCGCGATTATGTTTCCAGGTTTGTCAGCACCATACCCGTTCTCGTGGGCTTCGCCGAAGTGGTAAACGTCTGAGACCTGCATCATTTCAGGCTTTCCTCCCACATCAAGCTGATATAACTGGAATACTGTTAAAAGTGGCGTTAAACCCAACTCAATCACTCCGTCTACGGCGACTATGTAAGAGGCGACTAACGGCATCGGGTGGTCAGGCTTGCTGACTTGGTTGATGCAAGTCATTGCATCCCAAATGCGTGAATGGATGCTCATGATATCAATCACTGGATGGTCTGGTCCAGACTCGATTATTTACAGACCACCGTCATATAGCTGGAATATTGCTGAGTGCGGTGTTACACAACAAAGAAACAACACACTCAGTCCATGGGCGAAGGAATCGTGGTTGTAGACGTCCTTAGGAGCGTTTTTTGGATGTTAGGGGGTGGGTCCATAATGGTTTGGGGTGGGATCACAATGGCCGACGTGCCCTCTATATTGTCCATTGTCCACAGATCAATACTAAAGGGACAACATCATTGCACTACTCGTGATGCTATTCCCACAACGTGTTGGGCACCGTTTCATCTTTCAAGATGATAATGCACGTGAAAGAGAAAGTGAGGGAGTGAGTATGGTTTTAGCAATATTCCAGCATAATCACGGCGGGGGACACCAGAAATGGGCTTCACACATTCTAACCATGTCGGGAATCAAACTCCGGTGTTCGGCGTGACGAGCGAACGCTTTAACCACTAGACTACACGAGAGAGAGAGAGAGAGAGAGAGAGAGAGAGAGTTGGGTAAATCATTACGTTTTAATGGGCTCGTTGTAACTGTTGTGACACGCATTAACTTCCGTCATTTTTCTATTGGAACACATTCACGTCTGTCATTGTACACGGGAACACATCGACAGGAACACAGCTTGTCAGGAAGCGCACTCGCCCACTAAAAGACACAAATCATATTTTCTCGCATGTGATATCATGTGTAGGCTACTAGGAACAGAGCCAACACCATTTCGCCTGAATGTCAGCTCCAAAAAAACAATCTTCCAACGCTGCACTGAAGAGCGAACTGTTTGATTTTATTCCACACACTACAGTGTGAAATGAACCGTTCCCTTGGATGCATCGCTGTTGTTTCTGATTGACGCCACTCCTCTCTTCTGAGTCTCCCACGCATCCCCTTCATAGTTATCGGTTGCAGACCAGCTCCAGGACCCACAGTAACCATGGTTATAAGCATACTGGAACATGGACTCGATGGCCATCCCGCCGCCATTCTTGGAGGCAAACTCACCTACCATCAGCGGCTTGTTCAGCCTGTAGTCACTCTTTTGGTGCTGGGGAAATAGGAAGTAGTGTACTCCATGGTGGACAAGGTGGTTAACACAACTGTGAAAACAGTGACGTACACAACGGATGAAAGCAGTGTTGAAGAGAAGGATAAACTCACTCACCATCGACCTTGTGGTACTCTTTTGGTGCCGTGATGAACAGAAGGATAAACTCACTCACCATCGACCTTGTGGTACTCTTTTGGTGCCGTGATGAAAAGAAGAATAAACTCACTCACCATCGACCTTGTGGTACTCTTTTGGTGCCGTGATGAAAAAGAAGGATAAACTCACTCACCATCGACCTTGTGGTACTCTTTTGGTGCCGTGATGAATAGAAGGACAAACTCACCCACCATCGACCTTGTGGTACTCTTTTGGTGCCGTGATGAATAGAAGGATAAACTCACTTACCATCGACCTTGTGGTACTCTTTTGGTGCCGTGATGAATAGAAGGATAAACTCACTTACCATCGACCTTGTGGTACTCTTTTGGTGCCGTGATGAATAGAAGGATAAACTCACTCACCATCGACCTTGTGGTACTCTTTTGGTGCCGTGATGAAAAGAAGGATAAACTCACTCACCATCGACCTTGTGGTACTCTTTTGGTGCCGTGATGAATAGAAGGATAAACTCACTCACCATCGACCTTGTGGTACTCTTTTGGTGCCGTGATGAATAGAAAGATAAACTCACCCACCATCGACCTTGTGGTACTCTTTTGGTGTTGAGGGAAACATGACGTAGTGCACGTTTACAACCCCTAGTGTTCACCTGAACCTTAGTGTGACTATGAACACTGAGGGTTGCAACTGCAACCTCGGGTGTAAACATGTGAGCACTAAGCATCTATTAGTGTCACTGACACTCTAGCGGTTGATATTGCAACCGTTACTGCTGCAACTGCCAGTTGCTCAATATCTCAAAACAGAATGTTGTGCAATTGTGTTTTGAGAACTTGTTTAAACGTCATATTTGTTTTGCAATTTTTATTTATTTATTTATTTATTTCAAAAGTTAACACTATGTGTTGATACTGCAACCCGAAGTGTTCAAGTGGTGTTACTAGGGGTTCCATTTGCAACTGCTTGTGTCATTTGTCCAAAATGATATTTGACCTAAAATATCTCGATATACACTTATGCAATTGTGTTTTGAAAAAGTGTTTAAAAACTATATTTGTTTTGGAAAATAAACTAATTATTTATTCATTCATTTCAAAAGTAAACACTTAGGGTTGATACTATAGCAACTAACAACTGCTAGTGTTTAAATGCCAACAACGATCTAACATCTCTATACTGAAAGCTGTTCATGTTTATGAAACAGGTGTGAGAATAATATTTGTTTTGGAATATATTCATGTGGGGACACTAGGAGTTACATCTGCAACTGTTATTTTTCATGTAATGCTCAACCGACGCAATACGAGATCTAGAGGAAAGGCCCAAAATGCCAAATCGGAACAATCCAATCCTTCTATACAGAAATATAGGCTTGAATTTGTTTTGCGTAAGCTTACTTATCATGTGTGGTTACGAAATAACAAAATTCCAAAAGGATTATTAGCGTTACCTATCTTTATGACAACACGTACTATTTTGCCAGCCCCCTTTCACATTTGTGTTCCATTAAACATTTCCATTGATGTTTCAACTATTTTAACAAGATAGGGTAATGCTCACTTGTGGGGGTGTATGTTCAAACGAGCACTCTTATCATATCAATACTTACTCCTTATACATATATATTCAAAAAGTGAGATTTTAAAGATTTTTTGTGAGCATTATGTAACTCGTGATATTGACCTTTGCTCGTTGATGAAACGTTTACAGCGCATTCTCATTTGGTAGTTAGAGTTTGTGCAATAATAGACGTAACAAATGTTATATTTGGGATAACACTTTCTTAGTGAAGTACAGATTCTAGGTCTTTTTTTGGATTGAGTCCCGTCCGGGATTCGAGTCCATGCTTTGTTTGTTTGGTTGTTGTTAACGCCCATTCAGAACTATTCTAGCTATATGACGGCGGTCTGTAAATAATCGAGTCTGGACCAGACAATCCAGTAATTTACATCACGAGCATCGATCCACGCAATTGGGATACGATGACATGCATCAACAGTCAGCGAGCCTGACCACCCGATGGTGTTAATCGCCTCTTACGACAAGCATAGTCGCCTTTTACGGCAAGCAGGGGTTGCTGAATACCTATTCTACCCCGGATCTTCACGGGCCTCGAACCCATACTGCCAGAGTGAGGCACCTAATCGCCAGTACAAAAAGTCACACAAAGATTATCAGTTGTCGGACTTTCATTTAGCGGAAGCTTCGGTGGCTGAGTGGGTTAGATCGCTGAAGATTAGGTGACTCACTCTCGCAGCCTGTAAAGAAACCAGACAATCAAGTGATCGATAGATCTGGACCATTTAGTGACACGAAACTAATGAACACAAAGGTTATTCATGAATTACGTCTTCTGAGTGCACAGATTCTGCTGCTCAAAAGTAAATAAAAACGTTTAGGAAATAGGAAAACAGTATATGTCTAAATTGAAGATGGTGACTCTGGAAATAGAACAGGACTAATACAAGTTACCTTGAATGGTGAGAGGTTGTCGAAGTGTTTGCCATATGAGTGTACGGTGTAGAATTGCAGCACGCCCTGAAACAAGAATAATTTCAGCGTACATACACGTACGTCCTACACAGGGGTATTAGTTGTTTCAGTTCAGATCAGTAGGTATTCCGGGTTAGAGCAGGTCTCGACCTATGCTGGTCGTAAGAGGGAACTAAACTGATCCCGAGGTCATGTTCGGTGCATCTTCCCGAGGCAAGGGAGTAACTTGACTGTGAAAGTCGTATCCTCCCAAGGCTGGAACTTCTGGGCTCGATCGTAGCGCCACCAGTGGCTATAACGAGTTATGTCCCTTCCATGTCCCCCCTACTAACCAATCAGATTTCGCCTCTCACATCACTTGCTTTTGCTTCAAACAAAATGGCGGCGCCCAGTCAAGACGATCTGATCGATAGTCACGATCTATACATTCATAAAACTGGTCTTACTTCGCGAAGTGCATCAGATCAAGTGAGTATCTTGATTAAAAACATGACAAGATTTTTCAACTATCTGTTGACGCTAATTTGACGATACACATGCTTTACAAACCCTCCACTCGACCGTTTACGAACCGGATGTCGTTTTCGTTACGCGATTTTGATTAGACTGTGCATAGACTCATTAGTCCAGCCAATATATAACTCTGGAATTCCAGCCTAGTTCGACTGGGGTAGAAACTGGACTTTTATAATCAGTAAACTCCCTTGCCTCGGGAAGATGAGTTCGGTGATGTGGTTGACGGTGTGATGGTACCCCGGGGCGTGTATCGCTGCTTATGATTTCAGTCACTGGATTGTCTGGATGCCGTCATATAGCTTAAATATTGAAGAGGGCGGCATTACATAACGAACCAAAATTATCGTTCAATAATATTGTACATCTACTGTAACTGGCTGTGTATCGGGCGCTCACGAAAGGTTGGTCTCCAGGATGAGCTACAAATGACATAGCGCCGTATAACGCCTCTACCAAAACAACAATAACATAGGTTATTATGCCTCAAAGTGAGACTGACAAATCAGAGAGCAGAACTAACCCACATGAGCCAGAATACCGTCAGTCAAAATCCAACAAGGTTTTGCCTCTAAGGTTTGAAGAGTAGTCTCCCTTTGACCCAAACGTAAACGGTAGTAAGTGTTAAGTATTTATTTGACATGTGCGATATGGATAGCTGTTTAAACTCTTCGGCCTAATTTCGTAATGGTGTCTTTAGTTGCCGCATACAGTATCATGTTAGATTAGCAGAAAAATATTGTGCTCGGCTGACGCCTCGACATAATAACTAATAATATGCATATCCGACCTGTGCCTTGCCTCCTGCTTGTGTCAGACAATGATCCGAGTAGTGGTTGTGCGAGCCATACTCGTCCGTGTTGACCTGTGCTTTCCATGACCCCAACGTCACAAGAGCACCGGGGTCTGTTTGTCTGATAGCGTCAACCTGCCAGTTGATGAACCTGTGCATGTCCACATGGAGTAAATATATCTCACTGTCATCATAACCCTGTCCCCCCGTGAAGATCTGGGATAGACATAGTCTTCAGCAACCCATGCCTACCACAAGAGGCGATTAACGGGATCGCAAGGAGTAAAATACGGTTATAACGAACACACTTATAACGAACTGACGGATATAACGAACTTTCGTTTTTGGTCCCGACTATTTGCTGTAGCTATGCTGTATATATGCTTCTAACGAACTACGGTTATAACGAACTAAAATTAGCAGTACCTTTAAGTTCGTTATAACCGTAGTTTACTGTACTTTGTTGTGTCATCGTATCCTAACTGCGTAGATCGAAGCTCTTGATGTCAATTCCTGGATTCCCTGACCCAGACTCGATTATTTACAAATACAAATTGTCAATGCAAGAGAATCAACAACACTATCCCGTCACATGTAAGCGGTTATTTGAATAGATATAATGACGTCGCCTTATGCACAACGCACGGGTCACAAATCAGGTAAACTTAACCAAAGTCGGTCGCGGAGAGTCGTTGGATGGGTGACCGCGTTTCGGCAGTTTGTCTGCTGAGTGTTTCTAGCGAAACGATCCTGCCCCACACTGAAGCACATGTGGTGTCTCCTTGGGCAAGTGACTTTGTTAGAAGTGAGCCTCTGTTCACCCAGCAGTATGTGGGTACCCGGTAGAATGAGACATGGTTGTTAACCTTCTAGCGCCTGACAGGCAGTTTGGGTTGTATACTCCCTAGGGAGCTGAGAATGATTGTTGAGTAGCAACTGACCCAGTGACTGGGGTGATAATAGCGCTTTGAGCATGCCCCTGTGCGATGTGGAACTGAGCAACATAAATTGCATTTTGTAAGATTGCTAAGATAAGATAACAATATACAACACTATTCAAGAATAGTGATGGATGAACCCCGTATATGGGCCTTGATGTTGAAACATTTACCTTTGACGGGGCACGGGTGGCCCAGTCGTCTAAGGCGCCGCGATTCGCTGTGCAGTGTTGCGTCCCTTGGGCACGCCAGAAACCTATGATTGTGGGTTCAAATCCCAGTTCGCCCCGATTATGTTTCTAGCTTTGTCAGCACCATACCCGTGCTCGTGGGTTTCACCGAAGTGGTAAACATCCGGGACCTGCATCACTTGGGCCTTTCCTCCCACATTAAGCTGACGCGCCGTGATGATATAACTAGAATACTGTTAAAAGCGGTGTTAAACACAACTCACTCACTCATTTACCTTTGAACATCTTCATAGTTATAAAGTCTCCCAGCCCAGCCGGCACCATCCGGTATGAGGTGGGTAGCGTTTAAGCAAGGATTATTACTGCTTCTGTGCGTGTTGATAAGGCCTTCTGGCTCATTCATGATGTCCCAGCCTCCGACTGCAGGGTTGTCTTTCACAGACTTGACCCACGGGATGAGGGCGTGTTGGAGATAGGACGTGAGTTTGCCGGTATCCCGAATCAGCCCATCCATCCGGTATTCCTTGTCAAACTTGACGGCGCCGTTCCAGAGGCAGAAAAACACGAGGATGTTGTATTTCTGGCCCAGACCAAGCAGCTCCTTCATGTCGCTGAGAAATGTTCCAGAACTGTCTAATCCGGTCACGTAGCCGTTTCCGTCAAAGAGGGGACTTGTCTCGCCCTGCACATGTATCCATATACCTGCAACAACACGGATATGCCTTCGGAAACGTGAGTCCACTGTCGGTATTGTTAGCCGACACACACTGACACATATTTCTCACTAAAACTTGACAATACACAGAATATACCTGACCTAACACGAATATACCCGAAGTAAGATGCATTTACCTGAAATAAGATGAATATATCCAAAGTACGATGCATATACCTAAAGCACGATGCATATACCTGACGTAAGATGAATATACCTGACGTAAGATGCATATACTTGAAATAGGATGCATATACCTGAAGTAAGATGCATATACCTTAAGTAAGATGGATATACCTAAAGTACGATGCATATACCTGACGTAAGATGCATATACTTGACGTAAGATGCATATACTTGAAATAGGATGCATATACCTGAAGTAAGATGCATATACCTTAAGTAAGATGGATATACCTAAAGTACGATGCATATACCTGACGTAAGATGCATATACTTGACGTAAGATGCATATACTTGAAGTAAGATGCATATATCTGAAGTAAGATGCATATACCTGATGTAAGGTGAATATACCTAAAGTAACATGAATATATCTGAAGTAAGATGCATATACCTGATGTAAGGTGAATATACCTAAAGTAAAATGAACATACTGGAAGTAAGATGCATATACCTGACGTACAATGCATATACTTGAAGTAAGATGAATATACCTGACGTAAGATGCTAAACTTGTAAGATGGATATACCTGAAGTAAGATGCTAAACTTGTAAGATGGATATACCTGAAGTAAGATTCATATAACTGAAGTAGATGCATATACTTAAAGTAAGATGCATATACTTGAAGTAAGATAATGTACCCAAAGTAAGATGCATTTACTTGAAGTAAGACGCATATATTTGAAGTAAGACGCATATATGTACCTGACGTAAGATGAATAGACCTGACATAGCGTGCATTTACCTGACGGTACATGAATGGGTTTGACGTAACATGCATATACCTGACGTAACATGAATACACACAGATCTAAGTGACCATACCATGAGAGTACCCACATGACATAAATATGTATACCAATAGGAACACAAATATATTTCTGCAATATCACAGTAATAATACAACAGTGTCGTCATTTGAACCGAGTTCCTTCAACTTCAGTAATGTGAAAAATGCAAACACTGCAGTGTTTTATTGTAACAACGACAACAAGTCGTTTATTTTTAAACTCGAATATGTCGTATTGGGTGGCTAATGCACATTTTGGTTATGTAAATTATACAGTGTGTCTGTATAAGTGGTGAGATCTGCTTAAAAAGGAGTCTCTTCGATTAGAAGAAAGGATACTCGAGTATATGGTATAGCACATAAGAAAGCGATATTGGCGTATATGATTTGCTGGAGGAGTGAGTGAGTTGGGTTTAACGCCGCTTTTAACATTATACCAATGATATCACGGCGTGTCAGCTTACTGTAGGAGGAAAGCCCGAAGTAATGCAGGTCTCAGAAATTACCACTTCGGTGAAAGCCACGAGCACGGGTATCGTGCTGACAAACCTAGAAACATAATCGGGGCGAACCGAGATTCAAACCCACTACCATAGGTTTCTGGCGTGCCCAAGGGACGCAACTCTACACAGCGACGACTGGGCCACCCGTGCCCATCCTCAACAACAGAAACGCTTGTATGCAAGTATTTTCTGTGCATGTTATATCCCCAACCAGGACTTAATACTTGGCAATCACTTCACTTACGGATGGAGTTGCCCCCTGATTCATGGAGCTCCTTGAAGTATCTCTCATAGCTGGATTTCCTTGTAGCAAATTGATTGTTCCCAAAGTCTGTGGCATAACCGACCCAAGCTAGGTTGACACCTGACAGAAACACGCGGCTTCCGTCTTTCGTGAAATAATCGCCACTGATTTGTAGACGACCACATTCCACGGCTGAAAAAAGTTGCAGACATAATTTATTACAAAATACAACCATTGCTTGATGTCTTGTAATACTTGTACAACGGAGCGGTCATTTGTCAAGGAGGGTGTGGTGGGAGGGTGTGGTGGGAGGGGGGTGGTGGTGTTGGGTGTTGAAATTGACCCACCATCCCTATGATAAATAACCAATCCCTAAAATAAAATAAGTACTGGGTCAATTTTATGCCCATACTCCTCCCATATAGCTGTCATACATTTTGGCGACCACCCTCTTTCGTTGTGTCATTTTACCATTATAATATGTTTGTCATACATTTTGGCGGCATCTACATGATGGCAGTCTTTGAAAAACCGAATCTGAACGAGGCAAACCAGTGGTTGATATTTTGAATGACGTTCTGTGCATTCGGGGAACACAGCATACTCTTCTTGGACTAATATTAACAGTATTAACCTAATAATAACCATTTATTAAATGTGACATAGGACAAGTCTGAAGTCACAAGTCTGAAGTAATAACGTTTGATCTTATTAGTACCTGAGCATAAATACATTTTACAAGGTATACTCATCACGTGTGATCTAACAAAATACATTTTACAAGGTATACTCACTATGTGTGAACTAACAAAACACAATTTACAAGGTATACTCACTATGTGTGATCTAACAAAACACATTTTAATAGGTATACTCACCACGTGTGATCTAACAAAACACATTTTACAAGGATAACTCACTGTGTGTGATCTAACAAAACACATTTTAAAAGGTATACTCACTATGTGTGAACTAACAAAACACATTTTAAAAGGTATACTCACTGTGTGTGATCTAACAAAACACATTTTACAAGGTATACTCACTATGTGTGAACTAACAAAACACATTTTACAAGGTATACTCACTATGTGTGATCTAACCAAATACATTTTACAAGGTATACTCACTATGTGTGATCTAACCAAATACATTTTACAAGGTATACTCACTATGTGTGATCTAACAAAACACATTTTACAAGGTATACTCTCTATGAGTCATCTAAGAGTGATACGGTGTACATACCTGGCAAGAGTAATAGTAAGAGGACAGGTGCACCTGGAATCATCCTGCTGCAGTAGTTCAGGCTTGGAACAGAAACATGGTTTTGACATCATCAACACATTTTGACTTGACTCTAAAACCTTAAGAAACCATTAGAAAAAGGGCTACTCGAGTATAGGGTTTAACACTAGAGGAAGCGATATTGGTGTATATGGTTTGCTTGAGGAAGGGAGAATTGTGTATAGTGTCTGTTGGGCCAAATGGCTCAAAAGAGAAGATGAACTTGCTGAATGTATCTCAAAGTGGGTGAAGTCAGTGAGGGATGTTGTCATTGTACAATGCACAAAATGAAAAGAGGAAACAGAATTGGAATAACTCACCTTTTAGCGAACACCTGGTATCATCACTAGTTGAAGGTGATTCATGAACACATGCGGATGATATAGTCGGAATTGTCCAATCGATCCTGCTTTTGGCAGAGATTTCTGGCGGCGATGGTGAGTGAGTGAGTATGGTTTGACACTGCTTTTAGCATATTCCAGCAATATCACGGCGGGGGACAACAGAAATGGGCTTCACACATTGTACCCATGTGGAGAATCGAACCCGGGTCTTCGGCGTTCTTGTGGCTATGGAAAGGGGTTTGTGGCTCTTATTGTAACTAATTCATACATCATCTTCACTACTGCTCATAAATACTTCTTCCTCAGACTGGTACAGTCCCGGAAACGTGACATGGTGCTTTCCCGTGTTTGCAGAATTACCGGCGTACGCTTGCAAATTACCGTGGTACGTTTGCAGAATTACCGGCGTACGCTTGCAAATTACCGCGATACGTTTGCAGAATTACCGGCGTACGCTTGCAAATTACCGCGATACGTTTGCAGAATTACCGGCGTACGCTTGCAAATTACCGTGGTACGTTTGCAGAATTACCGGCGTACGCTTGCAAATTACCGTGGTACGTTTGCAGAATTACAGTGGTACTTTGCGGACTTATTGTACCGTACTGCTTTGATTTAGCAAACGAAGGTGTGAGAAGTAGTGTACCTTTATGTACATGTATAAAAACGATTCCGATGACCATGTATTTATGAATCACTATCAAATAGTGATGATACCAGGTGTTCGTACACGATGAGCTATCCAACCAGTGGCACCGGTCGCTACCACATGAAAGATAGGCACTTGAAAACGTAAACAATTGCTGAACAAAATAATTGCCTCTTTGTATGTTAAGAGCTCTGCATACCTGTTTCAGTGTTAGACGTCTGCAGAACCTGCGTGACGTATGCAGTCACCGATAAGAGCTTCTCTCTTTGCATGACAGGCGTATTTAAGTTTCTTATCACTAATGTTTTGAAGTGACCTGGTTTATGTCTACAGTGACAAATGTTATTATCATAGATGTATCTCCGTGTCAGAATGATGAGATCTACTTGGTTCATGTAATCTCGATAAAATACTTTTTCATACCTCCATGTCCGAATGACGAGATCTGATTGGTTCACGTAATCTTGATAAATTATTATGTGTTCCGTCTGGGAGGGAAACACATTTCTGAGCGGGAGAATAAATTCCTTATACTCAGCTTGCTTGATCCTGTCCTATTTAGTGACAGCACTGACCTGCATAGACAGCCGTTATACTGACTCGGCACTTCGCGCTTGCGCTTGCGCAGTTGGCTGTTGCTGCGGGGTCAAATGTTGTTTAAAAATGGCTACTAACTTAGCAACATTAACTAACCGCATTAAATGCTTCTCCATGTTAGCTTCATTTCACACTATCTCAATAAACCACTTATCATGTCTGACACTTCTAACCTAACATCAACAAACTTGCGTTTATCAGTTCTGATACTTTCCCCTTGACGGGAGAAAGATCACACTTTTTCTAAATTGCTATTCTTTCACACCTAATTACTCCATTGACAAATTTTCCTGTTGATTGAATGTAACGGATGTGAAACATATAATTTTATTCTCACAGTCCTGGTTGGAGTTTCTGTCGGTTCAAGTTCCATTACACCGCATAGCTTATTTAAAGGTATAGGGACCCTCTTTACATGCATTAATAATCTTGAATGAGTGAGTGAGTGAGTTGGGTTTAACGTCACTTTTAACAGTATTCTAGTTATATCGCGGCGTGTCAGCTTAATGTGGTAGGAAAGCCCGAAGTAATGCAGGTCTCAGACATTTAACACTTCGGTGAAACCCACGAGCATGGTGCTGACAAATCTAGAAACATAATCGGGGCGAACCGGGATTCGAACCCACAATCACAGGTTTCTGGCGTGCCCAAGGGACGCAACTCTGCACAGCGAATCGCGGGGCCTTAGACGACTGGGCCACCCGTGCCCCCTAATAATCTTGAACACAATATCGGAAACAAACACATTTCCTTAAAGCAATGGGCATTAAATTTGAAAATGAGACGGCCGAACGCCCTGCTCAAAGGACGTTATTGGTGATCCTACTGAGTCAACTCTTATTGACATGGAAACAGTGCCTATTTTACATGTGAAAGACAAAAGATTGTTTGTAGTTGAATTATTCAATAAATACAACAATGCAAAAAGATTAACGTGACATGAAAACTTAATTCCACCTTAGGAAATAATGCAAAATCGAAACAAGGTCATCTGGCCAAAAGGTTTCACTTAAGCTTCAGATATACTCACGGTCAAAAGAAACGCGAACTACAGAAACATATAGAGAAGTATGTACGTTAAGAAGTGATGTTTCCAATGAGTATCAATTAATGACTAAACTAACAATCAGTCAAGTTTTACCACAGAGTGTCTTTATTCTGATCACAATATGCTACACGTTATTTCCAAACTTTACATACTAATCCTGCACGAGGCAAATGGTGCATCTCTATTCATGGATCTATGACGTCACATGTGATGCGTCCATGAGCGTCGGTTCAGGCAAAAAACCAGTATGTTCATTTGTGCATCGAATCTATCTAATAACTCTTGAAATATGAGTAAATCTTCATATATTAACCAACAAGTGTGGGAGTCGCGTTTCCTTTGTCGGTGAGTATATATCGATGTCTTGATGTCGTTCAATTTCCATCAAACAGCCATTTCCCTTCCACTGGTCTACCAACCTGGTAAGGAAACAAAGGAGACCACTGAGACCGCCTTGTCTGTTATATCCATATGGTAGAAGTCAAAATAGGGAATTATGGCCAATCTGACATATGGTTTGACATTTTACATCACATATACTTCTGTTCCATAAAGTTACCTATCGAATCTATTTTTTAGTACAATTCCTATCTATTACTTCCACAGATATTTTGGGAACTAGGTCGCCTACACCTCTGGTTATAGAAACACATTCAGAAAAAAACGTGGAGATATACTCTGCCGAAAAAAGAAACGCAAAAGTAGTAGAAATCGTAAATATCTGACAGAGTGTCGCCAATAACCATTGATTTGTGTGGAGAAAATGAGGTACTGCAGAAATTTGGTGTAAAGATGGGAAAATCGCCGAAATACACCAACATGACACACGCGCAACGTCACTTATTGGGGCATAAGAGCATTGGTTTTCATTTGCATGCCATCATAATCTTACATCAAATGAACAGCAAAGACATGCCACGATGGAAGAACAACGCAACAACGCCATCGGCCGACTGCAAACAGGAAAATCATCTTCAGATGTTGCCAGGTTTTTCCACGTAGCACCAAGCATACTACAAGACTGTGAAACTGTTATCAGAGTGAGTGAGTATGGTTTTACGCCGCTTTTAGCAATATTCCAGCAATATCACGGCTGGGGACACCAGAAATGGACTCCAAACATTGTACCCATGTCGGGAATCGAACCTGGGTCTTCGGCGTGACGAGCGAACGCTTTAACCACTAGGCTACCCGACCGCCCCTGTTATCAGACAAACGGGACAACACGAGACCTTCCCAGATCCGGTAGACCACGTATCACTACTAGAGCACAGGACAGATTCATACGGCTACGTCACTGACGTGAAAGAACCAACACGGCCACCTCTACAACTACGGCAATACCAGGATTGCATAGGATATGAGCCCAGACATTGAGTAACCTTTTACGTGCTGGCGGTATTTTGCGCTAGACGACCAGTTCGAGGTGACATTTTGACGGACCTGCATCGTCCTCGGCGACGTCACCGGTGTCAAGGTCAGAGTAGGGCCACAACTGCGGTGGAGACAAGTTTGGTTTAGTGACGAGTCACATTTATACTTCACCGTGAGGATGACAGACGTTGTGTTTATAGGCGTCGCGAGGAACGTTATGCTCGAAACTGTGGTGGCAGTGTGATAATGTGCGAAGCAATCTCCTACACTGGTAGACCAGACTATAACAGCACAACGTAACACGGATGAGATTCTGCAGCCACACGTCCTTCACATTGTGCAACAAACGAACGTCATTTCCCATGAAGATAACGCCCGACCTCTCACGGCAAGACTGACAACAGCCTTTTTCAGGAATCACAACATCCAGGTCTTGCCATGTCCCTCAAGGTCTCCAGATTTAAATCCAATCTAACATATATGGGATGCACTGGATCAACGACAGCGAGCAGGTAAGCAACAACCACAGAACCACTGCAGGCAGAGTGGGTGGACATTCCCCAGGCCACAATTCGGGACCTAGTTGTTAAGGTTGGGCCATGCGGCCAGTCAGTTTTGGTGGCCATTAAGATATTGAGAACATATCACCTTCACCTTGAAAATCTACAGTTCCATGTGTGTCATATGGAACCTTGGTCAATGACAATGATTTAGGCCAATTTTTAACAATCCAAAACCATCTGTTGATTATTTATATGATATATGACATTAGTTTTTTGCAGGGTATATCTTGTCTAAGTAGTCCCGTTATATTATTCGTAAAATACGTTGTTTTTTTCAAACGTGAATCAAAAAGAGAAACACCTTTGAGAACCTTCACCAAGAGAACATTGCATGCACCTAACACATCTCAAAGGATTTTATTCCGAATTTTCTCACCTTATAAATATTTGAAATCCGCAGATGACGAACCAAAGGGGCCCATCTCAAAACCCAAGAAGAAGGAAAAGCTAGACAGTTTTGACAGGTTTGAATATTGAGAGATCTCATTCCACCTATTAGTAATGTATCATTATTAATTCAAATTCTACGATGACACATACATTCAACTCGGTTTTACCGACGATTTTGCATCTGATGTAATGCTCTGACTTTCAGCAATGTACATGTAAAGGTGTTTAATCAACAATTCTGGCATAATATTACATTTTCATATACAGAGGTAATTTAAATCTTATTTCATTTCATGACTCATTTCAATTTATTTACATGTCTTTGAGACATTCCCTCATCATCGGGCTGGATATGTAGGTGACCTAGGGTCATGCATGTTTGCCACACATTACGTCATTGTTGTGAGACGTCACAGGGCCAGGTCGGCGGTCACAAAATAAATTGATAATAATGAACAAAATACTTTCATTCGAACATGGAATATTAAAAAACTTGCACTTTTCGTTTAGTCATTGAGCATTATTCGATAATAACCAACTTTGGTCGCGTGATTGTGTTTTTATTGGAAAATAATTGTGAAAAACGGGTGCCAAAGTGATGGTTGACGGACTATAATATAACATAATAGCTAAATCACCTACAATTATAATGTTCAAATTGTCAGAGTTCAGAATTATGCATGTGCCATGTATCTCCATACGAGTATTAAACAAATATATATTTGGTCACCCTCCATTAATTTTGTCGGATCACTCAAATTCACATCAGGTTAGAGTAGGTCTTCAACCACACTCAGCAATATTCCAGCTATGACGGCAGTCTGTAAGTAATCAAATCTGGACCAGACGTCCCAGTGATTGATATCAAGAACGTTTATCTATACTAGTATGATACGATGACATGCATCAACCAAATCAGCGAGTCTAACCACCCGATCACGTCAAGCATGAGTTGTGTTGACCTATTCTAACCCGGATCAAGATGGGTACGACTTACTTGTAACGCTATGGGAGCGCGGTGTGAAATCTTTCTTCATATAAACCGTTAAAAACCGTGAAATCAAAGAAGTACCTGTATATATTTGGTACCTGTTATATCACGGCCTGTCAGCTTAATGTGGTAGGAAAGCCCGAAGTGATGGGTGGGGTGCTGACAGACCTAGCAACATAATAGTTAAATAGATTAGTTAGCTGATGGCCTATATACCCTATAGGGTCTATAAGAGTGATGGTGAAATGGGGTTTAACGTCGAGTTCAAGATTATTGCACTTATATAGCGACGTGCATGTACGTGTGTGTGTTTGTTTGGCTGCGTGTACTAGTCCGGACTGATGCCGATTTGTAGTGCTAGCACACTGAGATACCATGCCGCAGTTTAACATGAATACCCCACTCAGACACAGTATACTGACTCCGAGCCGACCAGTCCTTGTTTCAGCCCCTTAATGACGAGCGCCAGACTAGGTGACAACAAGTACCATATTTTAACGTCTTTTGGTATGACGCGGTCGGGGATCGAACCCCAGACGCTCTACCACTAGACCACGGAGACGGTCCAGGGTCTATAAGAAACGCCGAAAGAAAAGCGACAGAGTCGTGTATTTAAATCTATTTACATTAAGTGATCGGTTAGTGCCGAGTATGTTCTCATTCAACATTTTGGTCGCCCCTGTGTGTGAGTATCCACAACGAAATGAGGCCAGAGAGCTTGTCGCCTGTCCGCTGATAGCATTCAGGTGCATAAACAAACGCGTCTGCGTGGTGCTTATAAAATACACGTACCCTATGTAGATATCCTTCTGGGATCACAGTTACATTTTATTAAATGAAATCATATGGACATATCTTCAGAATTGGAAAAAACAACAAATATACTCTTCAAAAAAAGAAACTTGACATAGATGTAAAACCACTTTTTGCCAAATATCTAAAATAATTACTTTAAATGAGAACCAAATAAGTCAAACAGAAAGATGATGTGTCTATTATTCGCGAAAACACATGCAAAGCACATAAACGGAGCGTTTGGGGATCAATTTTACAGTTTCATCCAAACGCAACCGCCTGTAAAAAACGTGCAGCACAGGATCCTGCATTTAGGCACGCAGGCCCCCCTGCTGAATGGGTATAAACATCCACATCAACGGCTGTACATGTAGTCCTTATAACGGCAGTAGAGGCGGCGACAGAATGCCAAGACTGAATGCAGCTCAACGGAACAACTCCATTGGGGGATTACAAGCTGGAGCAACTGATCAAGAAGTGGCCAGGCACTTTGGCGTATCCAGACAGACAATCTCCGCACTGTGGACCCGATACAACAACACCAACAGAGTTGACGACAGACCAAGGTCAGGAAGACCAAGGGTGACAACCCAAGCACAAGATCGATACATCCGGCTGCGACACCTCCGAGACTGCACTACCACAGCCACGTCTACAACCACACAGATCCCTGAGGTACGCAGAATATCGTTTCCTACTCACACGTGCTGATCGGCGCGCACGTGTCTACAGAACGTTACGCCCCCAAATGTGTGCAGCAGGTTGTCCCATTTGGCGTCGGGAGTGTCATGGTATGGGCCGGAAATCATCACGGTGGTAGGACGCCTCTCGTGCATGTGGCAGGTGCATTGAAAGGTGTGCGTTACAGAGACTTGATCCTACAGCCTTACGTTCTTCCTCACGTCAACGTTCATGGCGGACAGTTCCAGCAGGACAACGCTCGACCGCATATTGCACGTGTTTGTCAGGACTTCATACAGCACAACAACATCCAGACATTACCTTGGCCAGCCCGGTCACCAGACTTGTCCCCGATTGAGCATCTGTGGGACGAGTTGGATCGAAGCGTTCGCAGAAGGAATCCACCGCCCCAAACACTTCAGGCGCTTCTTGATGCACTTTAGCATGAATGGCATCACATCCAACAGCTTGTTATTGACAACTTGATTGCATCTATGGGTCGTCGGTGTCAAGCGGTGATTGATGCACGTGGTGGGCACAACCGATACTGACATTTTCTGTACTCCTGTGACATTAACTGTATCGTGTACGTGTGTCTGTCTAGGTGACACGATTAATATTTTGAACATTGTGTACATTGATCTTCAAACAGTGTTTCAATTATGGTTTCTGTGTCCTATTTTGAAACAATCGCATTATATTACATTTTGAAAGTCAGTGCCAAGTTTCTTTAGAGTATATAAATCATGGAGAAAGGGAGAGTTACCTCGGAAAAAATAAAACAGCATCAGTCCTGACGAGAGGGCTGGTCAAAATGTTCTAAGCCTAGCAAACAAAACCAACAATTGTGAAAGAGTTTTCAATTTTACTTTTCAACACAATCTCCCTACTTTACAATACACTTCTCATATCGATAGTGAAACTTTTCAATTCCAGTCAGGAAGAAGATTTCTGAAGCCACCCTGATAAACCAATTCACATCAGCTTTGAGGTCATCGTTGTCCTGATGGCGCTTTCCACGAAGATGTTGTTTCAGTTAAGGAAACAGGTGCAAATTCCTTGGGTCCAGGTCTGGCGAGTTTTGAGGGTGAGGAAGCTCTAAAAACCCATATTGTATCACCCCAGCAATTGCAAGTCGAGAGGTGTGAGTAGAGGCATTGTCATGACTGTGAGTGAGTGAGTTGGGTTTAACGCCGCTTTTAACAGTATTCCAGTTATACCACGTCGTGTCAGCTTAATGTGGGATGAAAGCCCGAAGTGATGCAGGTCTCAGACGTTTACCACTTCGGTGAAACCAACGAGCACGGGTATGGTGCTGACAAACCTAGAAACATAATCGGGGAGAATACGGATTCGAACCCACAATCATAGGGGTTCCGTTTATTTGCTGATAAAACTTGTTTTTGAAATAGAACGTGTTGTTCTCCAGTATACATTTCAAAGATTCCATGACGAACGTGTGCGTGAAATTGCAGTCAATGGCATCTAGATGCTTATTCAACCAATATTGCACCGCTTCAAGTCCTAAATCGTGGGGTATGTTGGTATACAAACTTTTGACGTCAAAGGTGCCGAGAACAGCACCCGTTGGTATGACTTCCGGTAGGTGACTTAAAAAGACCACTTCATCTCGAACGAAACTTGGAACTTTCTTCGTGAGAGGTTTCAGAATTATATCTATGAAATTGCTCAAACGTTGAGTATGACTACTGGGGCCTCCAACAATAGGCCTAAATGATAAGTCTTAAGGGTTATTGATTTCCACAATTCACAATTCTGTTCGTTAACTGCTGAGTTTATCTCTTGACTTTTGTGTATTTTTGGCAGTCCATAAAAGTGTGCAGTCTGGGGATTGTAATTACATAAATAATCTTCTTCCTTGGCTGTCGCCCGGGACTACGTTTTACGTCTCCCTCTATTGTCACTGTTACATCATAGGCATTATGACGCCACAAATACTACTGGTGTGCGTCGCCTAGGACTACAATGTAAGTTAAAGTTTCCATTACACCTAAAGAACCGTTAAAGAGCGAAATATCTTGTGTGGATAAAGGAGTTCTGACGAGCACGAATATCTTGTTTTTTTCATCCATAGAAGATGATGAATGACTCGGAAAAGGCGTACAGCTGAAACAGTTCGCACATTGCCTTGGATTACAGCTTAAGTCATTAAGTTATAAAACATACAGCAGTGAAATCAGAAGTGAAATCTTTTGCTTATTCTATCGATTCATATCACATTGAGAACCTATCCAAGACTATGGTAATTGGCTCAAGTAATTCCACAACCGTCCACCATTTAGAAGAATTATGTTGCCAACAATGCAAGGCGGTAACAAAGAGTTCTTTTGTACGGCGATACGTGTTGATTCCCAATTTGAAACAAGAAGGTTAACCTAGAAATCGGTACTTACAGAACTAGCTTGTGAAATCAGTTAATAACCGCGCTAGATCAAATACCAACCAACAAATCATACTGACACACACACGATGTTGTTAACAATTATAAAAGACAATACAAAATATGTGGCAGCTGCACTAAACAATGAACGCAGAACTTACAGAGTGAAAAGAAGGTCTTAATTACTTTTCCATTTTGCAGTTGTGCTGTCATGACGTGGCATTAAGTACTTTCAGCTGTCCATTTGGCATTAGATGTTTTAGCAATGACAATGACCCCAAAACTTGTGATATGTCCTCGTTATATTTTGCAGCCTAAATTTTCACTAACTTTGATGAAGCGTGATTGCTAGGATACAAAACATGCGTTATATGTTACGACATTAGCATGAAAGAGTAGCAATCTCTCTTCAATTGAAGGTATATCTCAATGTTGTATCTGAAACTTTGGCAAGTTGACACTTCCTCACAAAAAGGTATGCAATATAATTTTATACTACTCATGTGTCAACAAAATGTGCTAAAGTATTGCTTTTTTCTTGTTTTTTTAAACATTCTGAAAACCAACTTTGAGGACAAATGGCATGATTATCAGGAATGATCTTGGTCATGTAGGCAGGAGGCAGGTGAGGGTCAAATATTGCTATTTTATGCATATGTATAACAGTGTCCGTAGCCCTATGGCTATTGTAGTACCTAATATATTTTACAGGCTGTCCCAAGCTATTTATCTCTAATGGAGTTGTTTGAATTTCTTTGCATAGACAACTGTGGCACAGGGAAACAAATGTCCGTGGCTCTGTAGTGTCCGTAGCCCCTATTTAAATACCTGGTATTTTGACTAAGCAGTTCAGTTAGTAACTTAACCAAAGCAGATATTTCATGTAATATGTAAACCTACACTAATCTGACTTTTTCGTTTCCTCGATTCATTTGGTTTTGAATATTTGGGACATTTTACAATATGTATTGTGCTTAGCCCCAGGTTATTGGATCTTTCGATTTTGCTTTATATTGAGTAGTTGCCAAAGAAAAGGGTTCTCTATTTGACATTTAACATTAGTTTTTATCTTATTAAAGTTTGTCTGTTCACAAAGTAGGTCCTTTCCAAAATATAGGGTTGCAGCCCTGAATATAGGGCAAGTGAGTCAGTTGATTTGATATTTATCCTTGCACCTTTTTGTTTACAAGTTTGTCATATACTACTATCTAGAAGTTTTGAAAGTATTTGATGAAACTACCTAGATAATGATTATCTGGTGCTTTCAGAAGAGAAACTGATACTTCAGTTTATATACATGATTTTCAATCATGTTTCGTCTTCTTTCTGAGACGTGAAAAAGGCTGTTTACTTTGCAATAGGCCATATTGTGTCCAGTCAAATGGAACACATACATTCCCTCATTGTTTTGTTGAGTAAACTATTGCAAGATAATAATTATATTTCTTCAATGTTATATAGCATTTTTTAATGTCCGTAGTCCATGGGTAGTTTACAAAACCGGATGAAATTAAGAAAAAAACTTTTCAGGCATAAAAGTGCTAATACAGACCTTTAATTTCCTTACACCACTAAGCACTTTCAGCCTCTTACCTGTATATATACTTGTCAACCATACTCTGAACATCATTTGCTTGATAACGGTGCTAGAACCTACGCCTAAACGTCGCTCTAATTGTGATAAAGAAGTTGTTCATCCATATTTTTATCCTCACTTAGTACTCCACCTTATAAGTGCCTCTCTAAGAAGTAACGGTAAACAAGTCAAATTCCTCATAGCCGAGCTCTCTAAACCGTAGCTGAACAAAATTTGCACCATGGAGTCCTAATATAATAGTCCGGCAGAATGTTGACATGACCTTGCAATTTAGGTCCCACGGTCGTTTTTGCATGATTTCATTTGTTCAGACACTACATATGAATAAACTAATGGATGCCACTTTGGCACCTTTGAGGGTTTTGAAATTTTATTTTTTTTAAAAATTGGCCTAATTTTTATAATTGGCTTCATTTTTTTAGACAGAAAGAAACACATAATGAGCTTTTCAGAGTATATAAATGTTAAATACACTTGATATACAACATAAATGTTTAAGACTTTTGGTCAGACATGTGGTAGAAGTTCTTTTAAGTATTAAAACATAGGGAATTATGATTTTCTAAACCTCTTTTATCCAGACGAAATGTAATCCATACCATGTTACTGTTGAATTGTGAATTATCAATGTGTTACAGTAGATAAAAAACAATGATTTGATTTTGAAATTTCTAATATGAATTAAGTTATAATTACTTGGATTTATATCTTGAAAATAGGATAAGTAAACACTTCACTAGTTGGCTTTTTGATTTTAATGATTTTTCCCACTTGTCTCTCATTCAATTACTCTGCATAACTGCAATGCCTATATCATAAATCAGTTGGACACCAAAAATAACTTACTATTGTGCCATATTATTTGTGAAAATGAGGTAGAAAATGAGTAACTAATGTAAACAGTCTGTACAGGAAGTACTCCATTTTGTGCTTCTTACCGAACAACTTATTTTGCCTCAATATCGTCCTCTGTTGGTGCTTGAGATTCCAAGGGTATATTTTAAAACACATTTTAATCAAAATCCTCAAGGGTGCCAAGTTGGCATCCAGTTGTTTCTTGATCTACATGTCTTTAACTTATAAAATCAGCAATAAAACACTGTGGGACCTCAAATGCAAGGTTAGCATTGAAAATTGCTTTTAGCTACTAGACTATATATAACTTTAGTTTCTGTTCAGAGACTATATCAAAATATTGCACAGAGGATATTCATGACCAAGGCATTTCTGTGACCACCATCATCAACCTTGCCACGTTTGATGATATGTCGGCAACATATTCATTCAGGTTACGATGGTGGTGAAAAAAGACTTGGTTATTCATAACAGCAGCCTAGCCCAGAGAATACATCAACACATAGAAGTCAGTGGATGACCCCCAACAGGGTAAGACGTATGTGGAAGCATCGCCCCTACAACAATGGTCATCACCTAATGACTTCACCTAATAGTGACCTGAACCCATGGGTTCGAGATTCGACCCTGTCAGGTTATAGATGGTATGTCCACTGGAAGTTAATTTCAATTGACAATTAAATGTAAATAACTTGTAGTAATGGTGGTTATTCCACACAAATTTTTTTTACTTAGATACATTTAATATGGGTTTCTGTATGATTTCTGTACCACGCCACATCGGTCGTGTTAATGTAGAAAGATAAATGTATACTAAACCAAATTAAAAACTTCACATTTTCAAAAGTAATCCCATATATGATATACAACGGACAAATGTATCAGAGAAGGTAATTTTTCATAATTAATGTCCAAAGAAGGATTTTAATTAACGGTGGTTGCCATAATTTGTTCCAAGCACCTACGGTATTCGGTAATAACATCAACAGTTTAAATCATAAGTCCCAAGCACGAGAATCTAATGGCATACAAGTTCAGTAGCGTGTATGGCCACCATGTGCGTTGACAACTGCCATACAACGCCTCCGCATGGACCTTGTGATGCTTGTGAACACATGCCATTGTTGCTGCAAAATGGTGCCAAGATCTTGCAAATTCTGTGGTTGGTTCTGGAGAGTGCGCAGACCTCTGCCAAGAGCATCCCAGACGTGTTCGATGGGATTGAGGTCGGGAGATCTTGACGGCCAGTCCATGACAGTGACGCATTCTGAAGGAATAAAAGGCAGAAGTTCTGATGCCAGTACCTGGTCGCGGTTAGCAGCAGCGTTGAGGTTGCCATGGATGACAAGAAGCGTGGAACGTGTATTGTCACAGAAATCAACCCCACACCATTACACTTCCGCCTCTAAATCTGTCAACTTCCTGTACCCAACACTGGGCGCAACGTTCATGACGGCGCCTCCACACCCTCGCCCTACCATCAGCAAATCGAAGATTTAATCGGGATTCATCACTGAAGACGACTTGATTCCAATTCCTCTGAGTCCATCGTAAGTGTCGCTGTGCCCACAATTGACGTTGACGTCTGTGTAATTGAGTCAGAATCGGCCCGCAGTATGGCCGTCGTGCTTGAAGGTGAGCAGTTCTAAGACGGTTTCGAACAGTTTTCGCACTCAGTCTACCCCTAAACTGTTCATTTCTGGTTGATGTAGCCGTCAAAAATCGGTTACGGAGTTGACGTAAGACAATCGAACGATCCTCTGCATATGACGTCACATGTGGTCGACCTGGTCGAGGGCGATCAGCGGTGGTACCCGTTTGCTGTAGACGTGTCTGTAAATCATAAATAGTCCGTCGACTACAACCCATCGTCCTTGCGACTTCAGCTACGAACGTTCCCGTCTGCAACATGCCGATGGCACGTTCACGTTGCACATTTGAAAGGCGTGGCATGACAAATGGCCGTAAAGACTTTTGTTTTCTTGTGTTTTTCTTTTTTTGTTAATGACTGCTAACAAGTATGGCTGAAAACACTTGTGGTATTATGAGTGAGTGAGTGAGTTAAAATTTTAAGTCACATCGGCAATATTTCAGCCATATCGTGACTATCAAAAGTTAAATATAATACATATAATGAAACGTATGTAAAAACTTGCCAACGAGGGACAGTAAAACAACTAGACGTGTCACAGCAATAAAATTTAAAACTAGTATGTAATAATAAAATCAATAGCACTATACATATACATTACATTTTAAAAACAGGCTATAGATCGCCAACAACTGAAGGTAGATCACCATACTAGGGACCATGGGGACTTACAGTACCTTTGCTACCTGCATGGACCCCAGCAGGATTTACATCATCCCTTCAGTCGTTGGCGATTGTGCATAATTTTAGCCACAATTAAAATGACAGAAATTCTACGTTTAAAAGCGTAGTAAATGGAAATATTCTGTGAATGACAGGGACTTACGATACCCTCTCAGGGGGACAATAATTTTACAATACTTTAACCCCCTTCAAGGATACTGCCAATAACAATCTCAGATATAAATTCATTCTACTAATTTTTAAAAAGTTATTATACACAAAACAGATTAACAGAATTTATGATACAGTTCAATTTCTTTTAAAAAACCAATAACTAAATGAGTACTTATAGTATTAAAAAGATCCTTTATAGTTTTGACCTGGAAATATTTATCCCTTTTGATGGAAAAATCAATGCAGTCAAGCAGGACATGCTTGACCGTGATTCTTTCATCACAAGGGACACAAAACGGAGGATCCTCACCTTTTAATATATACTCATGTGTATATCTACTGTGGCCAATACGACATCGTCGCATTATGACCTCCTCAAATCTGGACTGACAGCCCAGGTAGGTGTAACCGATATTTGGTTTAATTTCATGTAATTTATTGATACCTACTTGGGTGTCCCACTTCTTTTGCATCAGATCACGAATGTAAGATCTAATTGCAGGTTTATAATCAGTGTAGGGTATGAGAAGTGGTGTCACAGATTTAGTGAGTGCTGCTTTAGCAGCAGCAGCAGCCATTGTGTTACCAGTGATGCCAACATGGCTTGGTAACCAACAAAAGACGATGTCATATTGGCCAGTAGCAAGATCATTAAATAATTCGAGAATTTGGATTAAAAGTGGATGTTTGGATGACATATTTTTAATTGCCTGAAGGCATGAAAGTAAATCAGAGAAAATAATGAATTGTGTATGTTTAGATTGATTACTGATATATTTTAGTGCTGTAAAAATGGCGTTTGCCTCTGCTGTGAATATGGAACTGCAATCAGGTGAAGATAGTGTTCTGGATCCAATGACGGTGGCACTAGCAACTGTGCCACCATCCTTGGATCCATCTGTAAATATAGATTTATAAGTGTCGTAAGTGGTTCTTAATTGATTGTATTCTTGTTGATAAATTAATTGGTTAGTATCTGATTTCTTTAATTTTGTTAAGGACAGATCTACCTCTGGCCTTAACATTTGCCAAGGAGGTGATGTAAACAGTTGAAAGGGAGCTATATCTTGCAGTTTAATATTTGCGGCAGACATGTCAGACTGGATTCTGATTCCAAGTGGTGGAACAACAGACGATTTTTTATTATAAATATCTTGGTAAAGAGGATTAAAGACGCAATTAAAAGCTGGATTTGACTGATTTGAATATAATTTAGTAACATATTGTCACGATAATTTCAGACGGCGATGTTTAAGAGAAGGTTCATCTGCTTCTACATACAGACTGTGAATTGGAGACGTCCTAAAGGCTCCAAGGCAAAGCCTTAGGCCCTGATGATGGTGCAGTATCCAGTTTTTTACTTTTGCCGTTACCTGTGCAGGCTCCACCGTAGACGATGGAGCCATAATCGAGTTTTGAACGGATCAATGACCTGTACAAGTGTAAGAGAGTTGTTTGATCCCCTACCCACTTAGAATGAGAAACTACTTTCAACAAATCGAGTGCCTTCAGGCATTTAGCTTTAAGGTAATTAATATGCGGAAGGAAAGTTAAATGACTATCAAAAATAAGGCCCCAAAACTTGGCCTCTTTAAAAACTTTGATAGGGGTGCCATCTAAATGTAGGTCAGGGTCCTTATGCGGCTTATATTTTCTGCAGAAATGTATACAATTAGTTTTTGATTTCGAAAATTTAAACCCGTTTTCGAGGGACCATTTATGAATTTTATTGAGACAGATTTGTAACTGCCTCTCTATTGTATGCATATTTTTACCTCGACAAGAAACATTAAAATCATCCACGAAAAGTGATCCATCTACTGAATCACTTAAAACCTTTGAAAGACTATTTATTTTTATACTAAATAAAGTTACAGACAAAATACTGCCTTGTGGGACACCCTGATCCTGATGATAATGATCAGACAGGGTAGAACCCACGCGGATCTGAAATTGTCTGCCAGTTAAAAACTTGGATATAAATTCAGGCAAACGGCCTCTCAATCCAAAATCATGTAAATCCTTTAAAATCCCGTGTTTCCACGTTGTGTCATACGCTTTTCTAAATCGAAAAAGATAGACACCGCATGCTGGTTATTAATGATTGCATTTTTCACAAATGATTCTAACCGTACTAAATGGTCAACGGTACTGCGATTCTTTCGAAAGCCACACTGGATATTTGTAAGTAAATTATTTGATTCCAAGTACCATGTTAATCTATTGTTGACCATGCGTTCCATGGTTTTGCAAACGCAACTGGTCAATGAAATGGGTCTATAATTTGAGGGATCACTGTGATCCCGTCCAGGTTTCGGTATGGGTATTACTATGGCATCACGCCAGGAAGAAGGAAACTTACCTGATGTCCATATATCATCAAAAATCAACAAAAGGGTTTCTAAACACGGTTCTGGTAAGTGCTTCAGGAGTTGATAGTGTACATTATCAGCTCCTGTAGCAGTATCATGAGCTTGTCCAAGAGCGGTATGAAGTTCATGGATCGAAAATATTTCATTATAATCTTCCCCATTATCCGATTTAAAATGTATAGTTTTCTTTTCCTGCTGTTTTTGAAATTTTTGGAATTGAGGGACATAATTTGAGGAAGAAGAATGTTTAGCTAACGTTTCACCTAGTTTATTTGCGATATCCGATTTATTAGTTAGTAGTTCATCCCCATTCTTAAGATGGTGGACGCTACATTTAGAACCCTTACCTTTAATTTTTGTATCATGTTCCATACCTTGGACATGGGCGTTCGCGAGTTTATCTTGGAAACATAATGTTGCCAAGATTGCCGTTTATTTTGTTTAAACGTACACCTGGCTTTAGCATTTAAGATTTTATATTTATTTAAATTATGGACCATGGGACGGCGACGGAAATAGTGTTCAGCCTTTTTCCGTGCCTTCCTAGCTTGTTTGCAGTCATTATTGAACCATGGTTTACGGATATGTTGATTTGTAGAGGACTTAGGAATACATTCATCTGCTATTTTGTTCAATTCATCTGGAAATAATTGCACAGGATCAGTAGCTTCAAGAAACAGATCAGGTTTTAATTTAGTGGATGCAAGCATTTCAAACAAAGGCCAGTTGGCCTTATTGAAGTTCCATCTTGTTGAAGGAGGAACGAACATCTGAAGGTAAGACAAGTTTTAAAATGGTTGGAAAATGATCACTGCCACATAGGTCTTCATGGACAGACCATTCAAATTCGTTTAATAAAGCAGAACCTGTAACTGATAAATCCAGTGCAGAGTAAGTACCTGTACCAGGATGTAGATATGTGTTTGAACCATCATTAAAAATACATAAGTCATTGTTTGAAATGAAGTCTTCCAAAAGCTTCCCCTTATTATTTGTCTGAACACTACCCCAAAGTGGATTGTGTCCATTGAGAGAACCCATTATAACACAGGGCTTGGGGAGTTGATCATAGAGAGCTTGAAGTTCAGACTGTCGGAGAGAAGTAGATGGTGGAATATATAACGAGCTCAAAGTAAAAACTATGTGCAAAGTTACACGGACTGCAACAGCTTGAAGGGAAGTAGTAAGATGAACGGGGCTATGGATGACGTCGTGTTTCATTAAAATTGAAGAACCTCCAGTGGCTTTAGCACCTGCAGGTGAAAAGAAATTGTAAGAGGTATAACCTCTAATATCAAATTTGTCAGTGTCTTTATGATATGTTTCTTGTAAACATAATGCAGATGGTTTAAAATCCTGGATTAAGAGTTGTAAATCATTATAATTATTCCTAAGTCCTCTACAGTTCCATTGAATTAAATATGATGATTGAGTCATGGTGGCTCAATTGGTGATCTCCCACGCGAACGTGAGGGAGAGGAACTCCTTCTGGTCTCCAAAGACGGAGTTACCTCCATGTCCAGAAGTTCAAAGGAGTTGTGAACTGGTACCTCTGGTGGAGAGGGTACCCTGGCAGCTTGTCTGTTTTGTCTTTCCTTTTTTTGAAGAGTGTACAATGTCAACGGTTGGTGCTGGTACAGCTGGGTCAGATTGACCCACATTCTGATTACTGGTCTGAGTTTCTGCTGTAGAGTAAGTGATTGAGTAACTAGGCAGATGTTCAACTGACTTTGGAGGAGTAACTGATTTGGTTGGAACTGGTTGATCAGTAGCGACAGTACGGGAAACAGCTGCAGAATAATGCAAAGTTGAGGGAGAAGTTGACTGTTTTTTTACAAGTTGTTTTGCATCATTGTAGGAAATGTTTTGTTCACATTTAATTTTGATTATTTTAGATTCTGTCTGCCACACAGGACCGGACTTGGATGAGGCGACATGGTCATTGCCACAGTAAGCACATTTGGCGGCATTTGTACAACTGGTTCCATCATGATCGCCACCACAGCGAGAACAAACCACTGAGTTACGACATGATTTTGAACCATGTCCAAAGTGTTGACAAGTGAAACATCGGAGTGGATTGGGGACATACACATCCACTCCGATGATGTTATAACCTGCTTTAATAGATTGGGGAATAGATGAGCGTGCAAAAGTCAGCATATATGTATTTGTATTTTGAATGCCACTCTCTTTCCTCACGGTAAAGCGTTTAACAGCCGTGACAGCCTGATCCTCCAACTCTGCAGTGATTTCATCTTCTGACATATCCGCCAGGCAACGAGCTCTATCGCGAACTATACCTCTGCAAGAGTTCAATGTCCTGTGTGCGGACACAACAACCTCAACATTTGCAAATACATGAATGGACAAAAGATTAAGAGATTGCTGCCTCCGCAAACATTCCGCCAAGAGGGAACCACCACGGAGACGCGTGACATTCTAAACCTCGCCACAAATCCCAGAAACGGCTTTTGAAATCGCAAAAGGGTTGAGTTTAAGGGGCAGTTGATCATGGGCCTCAATCACCAGAAATCTAGACCACGAATCTATGTTTTGAGATACACTGTCCGTTGAATTGTCAATTTCTAGTCTTCTTTTTTTTCATTTCTATTGGAACCAAGTTGTGGGAGAGACATGATGACAGAAAGTAGTTCAGAACTCCCGCTCTCCACCCTCCATGGAGCGTCAACAAGGACGGTGTCACATTGCAATGGATATCCAAGATGCAAACACCAGGGATACAGGGGTTCTATACTCCAGCAAATATGACGCGAATAGCTACATTTATCTACCAACTCTATGCCAGACTGGTTCCGCCAATGACAGAAGTTGGAGACATATATTATTCGGAGGTCAACATCACCAGATTGGCCCATGAGCCACCGCCTTCTGGCGTAAGACTCTAGGCAATTTATATAATCCAAAATAGTTAATTCACACAAATTATGCATGGCCAAGGCCAAAATATACATCAAAATACAACACATGTGTGCTTATACAATATTACGCACAGGGCCTGGCATGACCAGACGATTGATAAGACCGGGCCCATCTTACCACCCGTCTAGGTGAAGTAAGGGTCGAAGTAGTGTGTTGGGCAAAGGAACACAGTTCCAGGAACCAGTGCCCTCAACTACCAGACTCCCGTCCTCCGCCGACACATGGACGCAACCCACGGCAAACAGGCTGCCCAGTTTGGTCACCTCTTACGACCAGCAATGGGGTGCTGTGGAAATATTCTGCCCCGGTTCCACACGGGGGAAGAGCTATTAGCGCTACCCAGCACTCACCTCGAGGAGGTTGCTCTTCACGAGTGCCTGCGGTATTATGGCCACGTGACCAGTTGCACGTGAAAAAAAACACTTTTGCAACTTTAATGCTGTGCACATGATTTTGATCGATTTACCTGCACAAAAACGGGTGTTATCTGAAGACAATACCTGGCCATAACTGTTTAAATAAACAATAAGGGCCCACAATAATAACTGGTCAACATGTTAAAATTTTCGGATTGTGAAGTTTTTAATTTGGTTCAGTATAGTTGGCGTTGGCGATAAGTTGAACCCCATTTGAGACACCCATAAAAAAACTGAAAAAAACGTATCATAGGTGCACATAAGAACCAGAATAATGCGTGTATATGGAACGGATGTCCTATCTCTGAATGACACGCCCCTATGTCTTGACAACTGTTTCTTTTTTTCTTTTTTTGTAAACTGATATTTTCCCTACTTCGACATTACAGATAATATCCACACGTCTTTTCAACTACGTTTCACTGTGTAAATATATCAACACAACGTATGATGACTATAGCAGGCAAATACACATGTTTGTAAAACTGTATGAGCATGGATTATAATAATGGCATGGTTCTGAACAGAGATACTGTTTTGCATACAAACAATCGTAAGCCTCGACAAATGATAAGCCTTATAAGCCACTCCTCATCAAAACTAATAGCTCTGATTTTTTTAGTCATTAAAATGGTCCTTTCGTGTCATTATATATATATCAACAATTTCTATCTTTATTCCTTGTGAACATATCATGATTTCACAATGCATGTATATATCTTTCATCTCAATTGGCATTCAGTTGAATTACGTCCTCTAATTGAAGTCCTGTTAAGCTTTTTGGGTAGTTCTGGCTTAGAATCATATTTGATATTCTTTGTTCCTTTCATGCATAAATATTCAACGTCAACGTCAGAGAATAACCAATTGTCAATAAAGGAATACTTTAGTTTTACAAAGGCAATTTGATTGTCGTATGATTATATTGACTTATCTGAATCAAATCAACACAATTAGCTCCAACTGAAGTTGTTCATTCTTTTCATCAATTCTTTTTTAGATTGGACTGGAGATTAAACTTTATAAAAGAGAATAACTTTCCAGTAACACTTATATATTGACATCAAAGACATCACATTGCTATAGGTTTACAGAAATCAATTTGGAAATAATGAGTTAGTATAAATATAGCCGCTGCGTCTAAATTTCCTGTCACTTAGTCAATCTGGTAAAATGACACGATTGTACTATGGGGTATTCGTATCTTGTTTGGGGCTGGCAGTAGCCCAGTTTCAGGGATTTGAGGCACCTGTATTCGCCGGTTCGAACTTCGGATTCAAACAACCAAAATCTGGAAACCCAGGAGACCCTTCTGGAGACCAGACGAAAGACGACAATGCTAAAGCCATCAATGCTGCCAGTGAAGCAATAGAGGCTGAGGTACAAGCTGAATTAAAGGCGACAAGAGGCAAGGTACAACAGCTGAAGGACAGGTTTGAGCAACAGGTTAAAGAGGCAACGACAATAAAGGGACAGGTGCAGGAAGTCAACGAAAAAGTAAAGTCACTGACGGAGAATCTCCAAAGTGTTGCAAAAGAGTCGAAGGAAAGGAATAAAGTCGTGCAAAGGAAGATGAAAGAGCAGTGCCTTGTCACAGCTCAACTACAGGCAGTCCTCAGCAACACTGCAACTGGTTTGGCTTCAGTTTAAAATGCTTTCGTTTTCATATTGAGGTTATCCATCGAATTTAATTTACATCTAATCTATTTAGATGTTAACCAAGCCTTAAACCCGTCTTGACATCAGATTAAGAGGTTTTGTTTTCCCTTACATGGAGGATATATCTATGTTGGTATGATCTAATTATAAGATGAGCTTTCAAAAGAGTAACATGAAATTAATCGGTCACAACACACGTGATCAATTTGGCAGTGGTTAGAAATATGCATGTGTTATCAAGCAGTATGTGAGCCTTATAGCCATACATGTCAATATAGGACACTCTCCAGCCCATTCGTATTGTAGGAAAACCTACCTTCACGTCGGCAACATCAAGTTCAACTACAGCTGGGGGAGTGGCTACTCGGGCAATTGATGGCAATACAAATCCCATATATACCGGAGGCTCGTGTACTCACACGAGTCCCCGGGACTCCCATCCCTGGTGGCTTGGACATCTAAGTGCGAAGAGCGAAGTTCACAACATAACACTGACAAACAGAGGGGACTGCTGTGGTATGTTTTGTTCGTCACCATTACTTTCCTTTACACGTATTGTGTACCTAGGTGATATGGAACATGGAATGATGATGATATGTTTGTTTCTCTTCAGCCGATCGCTTGAAAAACGTGATAATTGAAGGCTTTGAAGAAGATCCCACAAACAATACTGAAGCACAACCGCATTTATGCAAAAATCACCCGGATCAAGTTCAGGCAACAGAAACTATTAAATGCGACTCTCCTATTGCTGCACATTTCATCCGAATTTCGCTGGGTTACAAGGGGTATCTGACGTTATGCGAGGTTGACGTAGGAGGTAACATTTGCATGGATTAGAACTGTGTGAACAAATGTCTTACTTTAAACCAAACAAGCCTCTGGTTGTAAAATGTTATTTCTAGTTGTGAATATTGAATACCTGTGTGAGCGTATCCAGTAATGTGTGTGTTGTTTCGTGAAGCTAGACTGATCAAAGTATCACCACCAGCTCTCTCGTTTATGGTACGTATACGTATAGCTCTTGTTTATGGTATGCATAGCACTTGTTTATGGTACGTATAGCTCTTGTTTATGGTTCGTATAGGTGTAACGATAGAAAGGAAAGGTTTTGCTCTCCAAAGTTCTGTTGCTCTCCCCTCAACCAATGCTATGGTGGCGACTGATGATGACATCAGCACCTGTTCTTTGACTGGAAGTGAGACTGGCGATGCTCCCTGGTGGCAGATGGATCTGAACGAGGCAGTTACTGTCTTAAGTGTGGAGATCACAAACCGGAATGATGACAAATGTAAGTGTGCTGTCACACAAATGTAAACACAATTTCTTTCATTTCAACTGCAATGTTTTCTGCATTGGGCGTTGCTTCCATCTTGTGTAAGATTCTTAAACATTTTGTGTGATAATGAATTAATATTTCTATCATTTTGCAGTTTTTGAGGATTTTGTAATGTCTCTCACATTAAGCATGTATTGGCATTTTAATATTTTTTTGTTATTGTTTAACGCCACACTCAGCAGTACTGCAGCTCTATGATGGAAGTCTGCAAATAATCGAGCCTGGACCAAGACAGTCCAGTGATCGGCATCACGGATACACATAACTGGAAAACAATTACATGCATCAACCAAGTCAGCAAGCCTGACCACCTGTTAGTCGCCACTTATGACAATCATTCACTGTGGCATATGTATGTAAATGTAAACGTTATCTCTTTGATCATTATATGATTCTCACCAATTGTTTGTTATTCAATGTAAACAAATGTAATGGTTAAAGTATGTTACTGAACCTCTATCTAGACACGTGGCTCTCCAACATCCAGATTGATCTTTATGATCAACTGCCATCAAGCTGCTCAGGCGACACAGAGGTCACCCCTCACAAGTGCACATCCCGTGAAGAACAAGTTGGTCAAGGAGAGGCAGTCACCTTGACTTGTGACACGCCCACTACCGGGCGTTACTTGAGGATCACCAAGAAGGTCAAAAATCCTGGCGAAGCCCTGTCTCTGTGCGAAGTCACCGTCACCACTTTACCTTCAACATAACAACACATTCGTGTGACACGCGCCACCCTTGGCATATGAACCCAAACTGCTCGTCATTGGGTCTTTGTACTACAATGTAATAAATAGCAGCAAGCGACCAGAGTTGTCTGTATTAATTTCAGTTGATGGCACTCATGACCCGGCCATATGTTCGTGTTGTTGAAAATAGAAGATAACTTTCAATTGATTCATTGACGTATCAAGTTCGATCTTGTGCATGAAACAGTGTGCACGGTATTGATTGTCTGTTTGCTTTACTGAATGTCCGTCGGATTTGCCTATTTACACTTAACCATGAAACGTTCTAACTGAAGCAATAGGTGTGTTTAACTACATATTCCACCAATGATAACAACTCAATTGTTCGTTGTCTGAAACACCCGCGCACTCACGGATATATACTCTGCAACAAAGGAAACGCAAACATGATTTCATATGTATATCTAATATATCGTATAAAAAATCAATGGTAATCGATCGTTCAAAATTGGCACACATCATTGCCATTGACCCAGGGTCCACATGGAATACATGGAACAGTATATTTTCAAGGTAAAGGTTATCTGTTCTCAATATCATGTATGGCCACCATTAGAGGCCAAAACCGACTGGGGTCGTCGTCCCATGGAAGCAATCAGATCCCCAATTGTGGTCTGGGTAGTGTTCACCAACTCTGCCTACAATGCTTGTGCCAAATGTCGGGGGTTCTGGGGTTGTTGACGACGTGCTCGCAAGTTGTTGATCCAGTGCATCCCATAATTGTGCCATTGGTTGTAAATCTGGAGACCTGGAGGGGGACGACAGCATCTGTGGTTGCTGAAAAATGCTGTTGCCGGTCTAGTGATGTGAGGTCGTGCGTAGTCTTGTTGGAAAATGACGTTCGCTTGTTGCACAATGGGAAGGACGGGTGGCTGAAGAATCTCATCCCTGTAATGTTGGGTTGTCCAGCAATTCCCCAGAACTTACACCAAGTCTGTTCTACCAGTGTACGAGATGACTGCCAACATCATCACACTACCACCACCGAATCTTTCTGCTTCCTGCATGCAGTTTCGTGAATAACGTTCCCTGTAAAAACGACATTTACCATCCGCACGATGAGGCATAAAACTCATCACTTAACTAAACCTGTCTCTATCACAGCTGTGGCCATTCTCTATTACCTTGACACCATTGACGTCGCAGTCGACGATGCAGGTCTGTCAAAATGACACTTCGAACTATCGCGAATATCTTCAGCAAGTAAATGGTAGAACTAGCATATTGTCATCAAATTTGAACTATTCATAATAATACACAATAAAAATTGGCTATAGATCACCAATAAACAAAGGTTATCATCATGCTAGGTACCATGGGAACTAACGGTACTTCTGCTACCTACATAGTACCCCAGCAGGATTTACACCATCCCTCTGGATGCTGGTTATTGTTAGTAAGTTTCAGCCAAAGCATTAAAAAAAAAACAAGACTTCTATGATTAAAACCACGGAAATGAAACATACTTTGAATGAAGTTGGACTTAGGTACCCTCTTACCAAATTAAAATCACATACTTTTTAAAATACATATTATTAAAATGTATCTATTAACTCAATTTCTTTAAAAAGAAGAATTAAACGTGTACTTACCTTATCAATGAAACCTGGAAAAAATATCACTCGTGATTGAAAAATCGATACAGTCAAGCTTGACAAGCTTGACAACGGTATAAGGATCTATACCGAAACGTCGCTTTTTACAGTATTAAAGAAGTTGTTATCCATAAAAATTGTGTCTATCTTGTCAAACAAGACATGTTTGACTGTGATTCTGTCATCACAAGGGATGCAGAATGGACTATCCTCACCTTCAAACAAATGTCTATGAGTATAACGAGAATGGCCAATATGACATCGTCTTAATATGACTACTTCAAATCTGGACTGACAACCCAAGTAGGTATACCGATCTTTGCCTATATTGCATGTAATTTATTTATGCCCACATGAGTGTCCCACTTCTTCTGCATTAGGTCTTTGATATAACATCTAATTAAAGGTTTGTAGTCGCTGTATGGTATAAGAAGTGGTGTCACAGACTTGTTGAGAGCTGCTTTTCCTGCAGCATCAGCCATAGTGTTACCTGCTATTCCAACATGACTATGCAACAAGCAAAAGACAATGTCGTATTGGCTAGAAGCAAGGTCATTGTTTTGTTCTAAAATATGTAAAATGAATGGATGACTTGAAGAGCTCGATGTTATTGCCTGTAGACAAGAAAGTGAATCTGAAAGGATGACAAACCGTTTACTGCCAGATTGTTTTTGAATATATTCCAAATCCGTTAAAATGGCTTTGGCTACAGCTGTGAAAATTGAGCTATGGTCAGGTAATTGGGATGATACGGTTTTTTGTCCAATGACAGCAGCACTGGAGACTGTGCTACTTTTCTTTAGATCTTAGATCCATCTGTAAAAATGGAACGTTGGGATTCATATTTATTTCTAACTCGTTTATATTCTTATTGATATATCAATTGATTTGTGTCTGATTTTTTAAATTGTGAAAGGGTAAAGTCTACTTCCGGTCTGATCAGTTGCCAAGGAGGAGAAGACAATAGCCTGAAAGGAGAAATATTATCTAAATTATTATTGACAGCTGTAATGCGGGGTTTAATCCGAATGCCTGATGGGGGAACCAGCTTAGGCTGTGAAAAAGGTCTCCGTAAAGGGGTTGAAAAATACAGTTTGTTGCAGGGTTTAATGGGTTAGAATGTAATTTAGTAATGTATGGAAGTGATAATTTGATACGCCGTTGCTTCAAAGATGGTTCATAAGCTTCAACATTTAGGCTATCCACGGGAGATGTTCGAAATGTGCCAAGACATAGTCGTAGGCTCTGATGGTGAATTGAATCTAATTTCTGTAAATTGCTCTTACAGGCTTCACCATAAACGATGGAGCCATAATCTAATTAAGAGCGGATCAGAGACCTATACAAGTGGAGGAGGGTTGTCTGATCACCTCCCCTATTCTATTAGCAACAACTTTCAACAGATCTAGAGCCTTCAGGTATTTAGTTTTGAGATAATTAATATGTAGCTTAAAAGTTAAATGGTGATCGAAAATGAGTGAGTGAGTGAGTTAATATTTAAAGTCACATCGGCAGTATTTCAGCCATATCGTAACTTGAACAAGTTATGCATTTATATTATATATTAACAGCTGTCATCGAAGGACAGTACAACAACCAGCAATATATCACAGATTATAATTTTAAAACTAGTTTTAGAACAATAAAATAATCAGATACAATACAAACGATACAATATAAAAACGGGCTGTAGATCGCCAGCAACCAAAGTTAGGCCACCATACTAGGGACCATGGGGACTTACGGTACTTCTGCTACCTACATGGTACCCCAGCAGGATTTACGCCATCCCTCTGGCCACTGGCGATTATCAGACAGATTAGCCAAAGAGTTAAAATCAACAAAAATACTACGATTAAAATCACAGAGAAATGAAATGATACGTTGAATGATACCGGACTTACGTACCTTCCCAGGGGGACAATTGTTTTACAATACTTCAAACCCCTGTGAAGATACAGCCACCAACAATCTTAGTTATGATTTCATTCCACCAAATTAAAATTCATTTACTTTATACTACACATATTATAATCAAAATGTATCTATTAATTCTATTTCTTTTCTAAAACCGATGATTAAGTGAGCACTGATTTGATTAAAAAGATCCTTTATAAATGTAACTGTGAAATACTTATCCCTTGTGATGGAAAATCAATGCAGTCAAGCAGGAGATGCTTGACCGTGATTCTTTCATCACAAGGGATGCAAAATGGAGGATCCTCACCTTTCAATAAATATTCGTGGGTATATCTGCTGTGGCCAATACGACATCGTCGTATAATGACCTCTTCAAATCTGGACTGACAGCCCAAGTAGGTGTAACCGATAGATGGTTTAATTTCATGTAATTTATTGATACCTACTTGGGTGTCCCACTTCTTCTGCATGAGATCCCTGATGTAACATTTAATAACAGGCTTATAATCATTGTAAGGGATAAGAAGTGGTGTCACAGATTTGTTGAGTGCTGCTTTTGTAGCAGCATCAGCCATTGTATTACCAATGATTCCAACATGGCTCGGTAACCAACAAAAAAACGATGTCGTATTGGCCAGTTGCAAGATCATTGAACAATTCAATAATTTCAATTAAAATCGGATGTGTACAAGATAGATTTTTAATAGCTTGAAGGCAAGAGAGTGAGTCTGAAAATATGATAAATTGTTTATGTTTTGATTGGTTATTGATATATTCTAATGCTGTGAATATGGCCTTTGCTTCGGCCGAAAAATGGAACAGTTATCTGGTATTCGGGTTGATATAGTCTTGGATCCAATGAAAGTGGCGCTGGCAACAGCATCACCATCCTTGGTTCCATCTGTAAATATTGATTTGTAGGTATCATATGAGGACCGTAATTGATTATATTCTTGCAGATAAATTAGTTGATTTGTTTCAGATTTTTTAAATTAAGTGAGCGAAAGGTCTACTTCAGGCCTAACTAGTTGCCAAGGAGGAGTAGACAAAAGACGGCATGGAGATATTAAATGGAGGTCAATATGAGCATCTGCAATGTGAGACTTGATCCAAATGCCAAGTGGCGGTACAAGTTTTGGCTTGTTGAGAAACAGTTTCTCATTGAGAGGATGAAAGACGCAGTTATTACCCTGGATTTGATGGGTTTGTACGTAATTTAGTTACATACTGAAGGGATAATTTTAAGCGGCGTTGCGCAAGCGAAGGCTCATCGGCCTCCACATACAAACTTCCTACAGGAGAGGTTCTAAATGATCCAAGACAGAGTCTCAGACCTTGATGCTGTATGCTATCTAATTTCTCTAAATGACTTTTAGCAGCTCCACCATATACAATTGAACCATAATCTAGTTTAGATCTAATAAGGGATCTATACAGGAGAAGTAAGGTTGTCTGATCCCCACCCCACTTAGTATTTGCAACAACTTTTAGTAGATCAAGAGCCTTCAAGCATTTAGTTTTAAGATATTTGATATGAGGTAAAAACGTCAAGTGGCAATCAAAAATAAGACCCAAGAACTTGGTCTCCTCCACAACCTTGATGGGGGCACCATTTAACAACAGTTCCGGGTCTTTATGGGGTCTATAATTTCTACAAAAATGGATACAATTTATCTTTGCTTTAGAAAATCTAAAACCTTTTTCAAGCGACCACTTGTGGATTTTGTTGAGGCAAAGCTGCAGTTGCCTTTCTATTGTGTGCATGTTTTTGTCACGACAAGATATGTTGAAGTCATCTACAAAGAGTGACCCATCAATTGAGTCATTCAATACCTTGGAGAGACTGTTAATTTTAATGCTGAATAATGTGACAGACAAGATACTGCCTTGTGGAATACCCTGATCCTGATTGTATTGGTCAGACAGGGTTGAACCCACGCGGACTTGAAATTGTCTGTCGGTTAAAAAACTGGATATGAACTGAGGCAAACCACCTCGTAATCCAAAATCATGAAGATCTTTTAAAATGCCATGCTTCCAAGTTGTATCATAAGCTTTTTCTAAATCGAAAAAGATGGATACAGCATGTTGTTTATTTACAATGGAATTTTTTTATGAACGATTCTAAACGCACAAGATGATCAATGGTACTTCTATTTTTCCGGAAACCACATTGTATATCTGTCATGTATGAATTATGTCCCGTCTGACTAAGATAGAAGAACCTCCTGTGGCTTTTACTCCTGGAGGTGAGAAGAAATTATACATATTATATTTCCTTATATCACATTTATCTGTGTTTTTAAGATAGGTTTCTTGCAAACACATAGCTGATGGTTTAAAATTGATCGAAAATGAGACCCAGAAACTTGACCTCTTCTACAACCTTGATAGGAGTGCCATATAAAAATAAATCTCGAATAAAATTCGAATATAAATTGAGGCAAACGGCCTCTTAACCGCAAATCATGTAGATCTTTTAAAATACCATGCTTCCATGTTTTTGCACACACAGCTGGTTAGTGATAGTGGTCGATAATTAGATGCATCAGTATGGTCCCTACCAGCTAAAGGTATGGGAACAAATATTGCATTACGCCACAAAGGAGGATTTCCAGATCTGATAAAATATATCGAGAAGTGTCTCTGAACATGAATCGGGCAAATGCTTCAGGAACTGATAGTGAATATTTGAAACTTTGGATCATAGTTCAATGATGAAGAGGGTTTGGTTAGCGTGTCATTAATTTTATTTCCAATGTCCAATTTTGTTGTTTACGGAGGGTCACCTTCCTTGCGATGGTGAACAGTCGATTTTGAGCCTTTTAGAGATGTAGGAAGTGTAAAAGATCATCCCAACTGTTTACAACATAATCGGTAGACAGATGGACCAATGAAATACACTGGCCAAAAAAGGAAATGCATAGCAGAAAAATCAGTGTTTCATTACATGTTTAATGAAAGAGGATTACACAATAAATAATGAAGATACAACAGCCAAATGTTACACAGGATGAGACACATGTTTCTTACACTACAATCAGTCTTTTAATGTTCTAAGGGATGTCTTTGTCTGTGATGGCACTGTGCCAAAGTCAGTACCGTGTGTTACCACCACGAGCATCGATCACAGCTCTGCACCGCCTGGACATGGACTGTATGAGTCCTCGAATCTGGCGTTGTGGAATCCTTCTCCAATCATCCTGCAAAGCATGGTTCAGCTGTTGAAGCGTCTGTGGTTGAGGGTGTCGGTGTCGTACACGTCTGTCTAGCAGATCCCACAAATGTTCAATGGGGTTTAGATCAGGCGATTTGGAGGGCCATGGCAGCACAGTAACATTGTTGTGGGCAACATAATCCAGGGTAACTCGTGTAGTATGCGGTCTTGCGTTGTCTTGATGGAAAATCTCGGGTTTCCAAAGGATTTCCTTTGTCCCTTTGCGTTTCTATATTTTCCTTCCTTCATATTTTCCTTCATTTATGCCACATCGTCAATCTGGTAAAATGACACGATTGTAAAATGCGGTATATGCATCTTGTTTGGGGCTGCCACTGAAGCAATAGACGCTAAGGTACAAGCTGAATAAAAGGAGACAAGAGGCAAGGTACAACAGCTGAAGTACAGTTTTGAGGAACAGGACAAAGAGGCAACGACAATAAAGGGGAAGGTGCAGGAAGTCAACGAAAAAGTAAAGTCACTGACGGAGAATCTCCAAAGTTTGAAGTGTGAAGAGTCCGAAGAAAGGAACAAACCTGTGCAAAAGAAGATGACAGAGCAGTACCTTGTCACGATTCAACCGCAGGCAGTCCTTTGCTACACTGCAACCGGTTTGACTTTGGCTTAACATGCTTTCGTTTGCATGGTTGGGTTATTCGTCAAATCTAATTAGATGTTAACCAAGCCTTAAACCTGTCTTGACATCAGATTGATAGATTAAGAGGTGGTTTTGTTTTCCCTCACATTGAAGTTTTATTTATGATGATATTGTTATAGTGCAAACCATTTCAATATTTTTACTTAAATAGTGCAAACCATTTCAATACTTTTATTTTACATTTCATTTATCTAAATACCTAACTCGTTCAATATGTTTCCAAGTGCACCGAAATTCTATGCCCTTTGTCTGTTTAATATTTCCAGCAAACATTCGGCACGCACGATCCCCCTACCTTACCTCGCAGCAAAGCAAATGGTAGTTCAGAGTTGATGGGAGACAAAAGCAGCGTCAAGCCAGCCGCCATCTTGACGGGAAAACGAAGAAGATGACAGACAGCACCCCAGCCAACCCGATTGTCAGTAACAGACAGCAGCCCAGCCAACCCGATTGTCCTCAACGAACAGCAGCCCAGCTTACCCGAACGTCAGCAACATCATGGAACCATGCTACGAACACTCAAGATCAAGTCGACCAACGTCAAGATTCTTTAGCAAGTACCAACCGATATATGTGCGTGTGACAATATAATTAAACTTTCGTTCCAACTCTCAACGTGTATTGTGCTCATACATATTCTCACGGACGTTCTTGTTCCTATAAGGTATGTAATGTAATCAAGTCATTATTGTTTCGTTGTCTTAAAATTTTGTCATGTTTTTCTATAATGAGTATGTATTGCAATCTATATATTGTTATCAGAGGTACAATCTTTATCAGATTAAGTTTTTGAAATTGGCTAGGCTGCTACTCTATTCATGTCCTACACTCTACGCTTATACGCATTTAGTGCAGATCCACGATATCTGCGGGTTCCAAGTCATCCCATACAAATCAGACTCCCGGTTTCAAGGATTTTTCTTTTAATGTGTGGCCCTATAACCATTACTATAGACAATAGCTTTCAAAAAGTTATCCAATACCCTACAATTTCCTGCTTATATCTTCATTTATTCCTTTTTGAGTATGTAAGCACTGAAACTATTTGTACTCTTTGTGAAAACTGATAAAATCGATGTAGTAGCAGCGATTGTAGAGGTATAATAAGTTAGGGAGCCTCGTTGCTTACCAAGCTTATTCAGTGGAGATTGTATATACAGTCTATATCCTACTTCTTCGTTTTGCCAACGTGATTTTGTGCTTAATTATGATACCGGCGAAAATTATGTATATTCGTGCGATCAACCGTAAATGGTCTCTGGCACACAAAATACGATTCGTTCAAATATCTTCGAGACAATTTCACATGATTGAATTTTTCATTTCATTCCAGTTTAGACTTTTGAAGTTGGTTAGGTTTTGCATACACATTCTACTTTTTGGCGCAGATCACACTTCACATCTGCTAGCCTTGTCGAGTCTAGGCTCACAATATAAGACTCCCAATTTCAAAGATCTTACTGTTATCATGAAAATATTACTTTCATATGCAAACGACAACGCTTTACGCACATTATGTGTTTGTCCCTACGTCATCAGTGTACTTTACTTCAACAATGTTTATTGTGTGTTTCAATGTGATACCTGTGATCTAGCAGTCTGGTATTCTGACTGCAAGGGCGACCGCGAGCAGCATGTGCCGCTCGGTGGAAACTCGTCCAATGTTCTTTGTGTGTGAGCCGGAATCTCCGCTCACCTGTATTTTGTGTGTACAAGCCGGCACCTCCGCTCAACATATGTATAGTTGTTTCACCAATATTGACATTGTTGTAATTCACTTATTTACTTTTACACGCCTGTATATCTTATCTAATGTCATTTCATTCATCTCAGTCAAGTGTACTGCATGAAGCAACCACTTGTCAACCTGTCGATGTCATTTGCATTGATCTGTACTTGTACTTGTACTCCATATTGTCATTATTTTTAAAAAGCTTTTGAGGACAAAAGCCCCACGACGTTCAGGGGTATTGTTATAGTGCAAACCATTTCAATACTTTTACTTAAATAGTGCAAACCATTTCAATACTTTTATTTTACATTTCATTTATCTAAATACCTAACTCGTTTAATATGTTTCCAAGTGCACCGAAATTCTATGCCCTTTGTCTGTTTAATATATTCAGCAAACATTCGGCGTTCCCCCCTTATCATAAGCCCCTCCGGGCAGGACCCTTAATCTCCAGTGCTATCTATAAATTTTAATTAACACCTCCTAACGTCGCCGGATCTTACGTATATACATACACGTGGGACAATGACCTTGCCACACGTAATGTAATACCTCGCTCTTCAAAACCCGACTGACATGGTCAGTCATGGAGACAGCCTGGAGACAGCCAGAAGATTGACTCGTGTAAGTGACAGAACGGTTCTCCCACCCGGGAAGATTGGCCACTCGGTCCCGCTGTGCGTTCTGTCACGTTATTATCAACATGTACCTTTTCGACTCATTGTCAACCATCAACAATAAACACGGCTGCCGTCGTCTAAACTTCACCCCTGAGTTTTGTCTTCCGTCATCGCCCTGAGCTATCATCCGAGGGCCGAAACGTACGCCCTTGGACAATATGATCCGATTCAAAGATGGGCTTTTTAAACGATTAATGTGAAATTAATCGATCACAACACACGTGATCAATTTGGCAGTGGTTAGAAATATGAATGTGTTATCAAGCAGTATGTGAACCTTATAGCCATATATGTCATTATAGGACACTCTCCAGTGCATTCGTATTGTAGGAAAACCTACCTTCACGTCGGCATCATCAAGCTCAACTATTAATGGAGGAGTGGCTTCTCGAGCTATTGATGGCAATGAAAATCCCATGTATAGTGGAAGGTCGTGTACTCAAACGAGTCTTGATTCCCATCCCTGGTGGCTTGGACATCTAAGTGCGAAGAGCGAAGTTCACAACATAACACTGACAAACAGAAAGGACTGCTGTGGTATGTTTTGTTCGTCACCATTACTTTCCTTTACATGTACTGTGTACCTAGGTGATATGGAACATGCAATGATGATGATATGTGTGTTTCTCTTGAGCCCATCGCTTGAAAAACGTGATAATTGAAAGATCCCACAAACAATCCTGAAGCACAACCGCATTTATGCAAGAAGCATTCAGATCAAGTTCAGGCAACAAAAACTATTGCGGCTCTCCTATTGCTGCATATTTCACCCAGATTTCGCTGGGTTACAAGGAGCGTCTGACGTTATGCGAAGTTAACGTAGGAGGTAACATTTACATGGAATAGTAGAACTGTGTGAACAAATGTCTAACTTTAACCTTCCTTATTCTCTGGTCATAAAATGTTAATTCTAGGTATGAATATTGAATACCTGTGTGACAGTTTCCAGTAATATGTGTGTTGTTTCGTGATGGTAGTCTGATCATTATCTGATCCGTTTAGTATATGTTTGGGTGGAATGAAAAGTATCACCACCAACTATCTTGTTTATGGTACGTATAGCTCTTGTTTATGGTTCGTACAGTTGTATCGTTAGAAAGGAAAGGTTTTGCTCTCCAAAGTTCTGTTGCTTCCTCCTCTACCAATGCCATGATGGCGACTGATGATGACTCCAGATCCTGTTCTCAGAATGGAAGTGAGACTAACGATAATCCCTGGTGGCAGATGGATCTGAATGGGGCAGTTACTGTCTTAAATGTGGAGATCACAAACCGGAATGATGACAAATGTAAGTGTGCTGTCACACAAATGTAATCAATCAAACACAATTTCAGTTTTCTGCTTTATATATATTTTCTCTTTATGTATAATTTCTCATCACGATGTGGCTGAAATATTGCCGATGTGATGTAAACCATAAACTCACTCACACAACACAAACAAGTGCCATTTTTCTGACTAAAGCAGTGCTATATACAGAGCAATAAGTTTTGATGAGGCTAATCATTTGTTGATGCTTACGATTGTTTGTGTGCCAACAGTAACTCTGTTCAGAACCATGCCATTATTATAGCAAATGCTCATACAGTTTGACAAACATGTTTATTTGCCTGCTTCAATCATCATAAGTTATGTTGATATATTTACACAGTGAAACGTAGTTAAGAAGACGTGTGGATGTTATGTGTAATGTCGACGTAGGGAACATAATCATAGTTTACAATATTCTTTCTTCAAAAACCAAAAAACACTGTTGTCAAGATAAAGGGGCGTGTCATTCAGAGATAGGACATCGGTTCCATATATACGCATTTGTCTTGTTCTTCTGTGCACCTATGATACGTTTGTGGTGGACGCGAGAGTCCCAATATAAACGTAGAATGTGACTTTTGAAAACGTTGTGTACACAGATACAGTTAAGTATCTATGTTCAGAGGTTCAGGACAATTTGTGGAAAATGAAAGCAAATGCCATCGAAGTTTACTGAGAAAACAATATATGAAATGCTGGACTACCTCCTTGATGATATCTACGTAAAACTTGGGATAAGACATTTAGGCAAGAAGAAGGCACCCCTTCTTTCGGATCCGTTGCTTTATGCATATGAATCGGAATTTCTATTTGGATTGGCAAAGTCAAAACAAAGTAATTTGGCCAAGAAATTTAACCTTAGCTTCAGTTATGTCGATGATCTGATATCGTTCAATAACAATCAAATAGCCAATTCCCTTACCAACCTGAACTAGAAATAAAGGAGACCAGTGAGACCGCCACATCTGTTTCGGGTTGAGATCTATGCATAAAGATTCAGAGTGACAAAAACACTCTCCACCAGACTGTATGATAAGAGGGATGACTTCAACTTTCCAACAGTGAACTTTCCTCCCATATCGAGCAACATTCCAAGAGCTCCTGCCTTTGGTGTTTACGTTTCGCTTTTGAGACACAATCGAGCATGCTTTTTCTACCAAGATTTCAAAGAGCATCAAGCGACTCTTGCTCAGAAGTTGTTTGATCAAGATTTACAACATTCAAGGCCCCAGTAAAGGTTTCAAAATGTTTTATGGTGGACATGCGGAGGACATTCCCAAATTTGACGCATCAGTGAAAAAAATGATGCCCGACGCAATTCATTATTTTGACTTGAACCATATGTTCCCATATTTATTTCAGGTGAGCAATTGCCTTGCCTTTGCATGTGTGTGATTGTGACGGATGCCACCGGTGGAACAGGATACTCTCACATTTTCGCGAACACCTGGAGTCATTACTATTTGATAGTGATTCATAAACACATGCTCATGATATAGTGGCAATGGTACAATCGACTCTGTATTTCTATTGGATATAAAAAAGGGTTTTGTCGCTTCATTTAATCAATTATTTTGACACAAAATGTTAAGATCGAAATAATGCATGATAACGACATGCTTACAATGTTGTCTGTACAGACATATGGACAAGAATCTACAAGAACACCAAGTCCCTATGGGTTTTTTTCAGTTGAAGGATTGACTTCGTTGTGCATTGGATTTTATGGGTGCCACCAGCGGCGTTGCATATGCTCACCTTTTCGCCAACGCCAACTATTTGATAGTGATTCATAAACATATTCTTATTATAGAGTCGGAATCGTACAGTCGATTTTAGCAGATATAACTTATGATTATGGAAAATATTTTTATACGCAAGTTCGTATATACACTGCCATTACATCGAGGTTAATGCTTATTTTGGTTCTGACGGTGTCACTTCTGTGAACTATTTAGGTTAAGAAAACTAAAGGATTCATATTATTAAACTGACGACTAAAAGAAACCTTACCATAGGTTAAGTGAGTGAGTTGGGTTTAACGCCGCTTTTAACATTATTCCAGTTATATCACAGCGTGTCAGCTTAATGGTGGAGGAACCATACATCTAAGGATAGGGTAAAAGATAAACAATACATCTAGGGACATGGAGGAAGATAACTGAATTCTCTCACACAAATACAAACAGAAGCCTTGTTTCTGATAATTTAGACTCATTTATCTTGAACTTGACGTTTTAGCATACATTGGGAAAAGTCAGAGAGTTTTATTGGCTGCCCGTTCATGAATACCCTCACTACAACCCATCTTAGTGAACACAAATTGACCTTGCTCAACACATTTATCTTCAGCTTGCTTTGTTCGGGGTCATTGCCCGTCGTATGGGTCGATTGTAATCTCTGTGTTTAGCTTTTAACAGTAATCCAGTTATATCGCGGCGTGTCAGCTTAATGTGGGAGGAAAGCCCGAAGTGATGCAGGAATTACCACTTCAGTGAAACCCAAGAGCACAGGTATGGTGCTGACAAACCTAGAAACATAATCGGGGCGAACCGGAATTCGAACCCACAATCATAGGTTTCTGGCGTGTCCAGGGGACGCAACTCTGCACAGCGAATCGCGGCGCCTTAGAAGACTGGGCCACCCGTGCCCCCTAACATAGGTTTAAATGAGTCCAGTTTAAAAAGTGATTGAGTGAGTGAGTATGGTTTTAGGGCGATTTTAGCAATTGCGGGGGACACCAGAAATGGGCTTCACACAGTGTACCTATGTCGGGAATTGAACCCGGGTCTTCGGCGTGACGAGCGAACGATTTAACCTCGAGCTCTAGGCTACAAACAAAGAAACACAGTGAGGGAGTATTCAAAATCATAGATTGCCTTAAATTGTTTATTGGGTACAAAATTAGATATAGATTCCTAGTGTATACTATAATTAACCGATACAATGAAACTATATATGGTGCTATAACTATAACTATATATATATATATATATATTAACTAAATTAAAACCTGTCATCGATGGACAGTAAAATTAATATTAAAGATATCACTATAGATAACGGTACAATATAAAAAGGGCTATAGATCACCAGCTTCCTGAAGGTAGATCACCATGCTAGGGTCCATGGGGACTTACAGTACATTTGCTACCTGTGTGGACCCCAGCCGGATTTACCTCATCCCTTCCGATGTTGGCGATTAATGACACATTTAGCCATGTTAAATGAACATACATATGTATATGTATATGTTTATACTACGACTAAAATTGTGGTGGAAAAACATTACTTTGAATGACATGGTCTGACATACTCTCTCTGGGGGACAGTTTCACACTACTTCAACCCCCATTAAGGGTAAAGCCACTAACAATCTCTAACTTCTTGTGTATATAAAAACTTGTATGTGTTTAAGTTGATTGTGTGTCTTATTTAAACACTAAAGGTGACAAACAAGCCATGATTCTTATCTTATAAATATAGAAATCTGGGTTGTACGACTACGACATTTACAAATGAGTCATTATATATATCAACAATTTCCATCTTTATTATGTATGAACATATCATGATTACACAATGCATGTATATCTTTCATCTCAAATGGCCATACAGTTAAACTACTTCTAATTGAAGCCCTGTCAAACCTTTGTTCGGGTAATGCTGGCTTTGACTCATATTTGATGTTCTTTGTTCCTTTCTGCATACATATTAAACAACAGAGTCAGAAAAACCAATTGTCATTTAGGAAATATTTTAGTTTTACAACACAGGCAATTTGATTGTCGTGTGATTATATTGACTAATCTGAATCAAATACAAATAATAAGCTCCTAATAAATATGTTCATTCATTTCTTTAACTCTTTTTGAGATTCGACTGAAGATTAAATTTACAATAGAAAATAGATTTCAGTAACACATCAAAGTCATCACAGTTGCTCAAGGTTTACAGAAATCAATTTGGAAATAATGAGTCTTAATGTAGTTGGTATAAATATGACCACTGCTTCTAAATTTCTTAAGTCACATAATCTATCTGGTAAAATGACACGATTCTACTATGTGGTATTCGTATCTTGTTTGGGGCTGGCGGTAGCCCAGTTTCCGAGATTTGGGGCACCTGTACTCAGCACTTCGAACTTGGGATTCAAACAAACAAAATCTGGAGACCAGACGAAAAACGACAATGCTAAAGCCATCACTGCTGCCACTGAAGCAATAGAGGCTCAGATACAAGCTGAATTAAAGGAGACAAGAGGCAAGGTACAACAGCTGAAGGGCAGCTTTGAGCAAGAGGCAACGACAATAAAGGAAGGAATGCAGGAAGTCAAGAAAAATGTAAAGTCACTGACGGAGAATCTCCAACGTGTTGAAAAAGAGTCGGAAGAGAGGAATATAGTAGTGCAAAAGAAAATGAAAGAACAGTGCCTTGTCATTGATCAACTTCAAGTCGTCAGCAACACTGCAACTGGTTTGGCTTTAGTTTAACGTGCTTTCGTTTGCATATTAAGGGTAGCCATCAAATCTAATTTACATCAAATCTAATTACATGTTAACCAAGCTTTAAACTCGTCTTGACATTGTTAGATTAAGAGGTGGTTTTGTTTTCCCTCACATTGAAGTTTTATTTATGATGATATGATCCAATTTAAAGATGGGCTTTTTAAACGATTAATGTGAAATTAATCGATCACAACACACGTGATCAATTTGGCAGTGGTTAGAAATATGCATGTGTTATAAAGCAGTATGTGAACCTTATAGCAATATATGTCATTATGGGATACTCCCCAGTCCATTCGTATTGTAGGAAAACCTACCTTCACGTCGGCAACATCAAGTTCAACTTTAGATGGAGGAGTGGCAACTCGAGCAATTGATGGCAATGAAAATCCCATGTATAGTGGAAGGTCGTGTACTCAAACGAGTCTTGATTCCCATCCGTGGTGGCTTGGACATCTAAGTGCGAAGAGCGAAGTTCACAACATAACACTGATAAACAGAAGGGACTGCTGTGGTATGTTTTGTTTGACACCATGACTTTTCTTTACACGTATTGTGTACCTAGGTGATATGGAACATGGAATGATGATGATATGTTTGTTTCTCTTCAGCCGATCGCTTGAAAAACGTGATAATTGAAGGCTTTGAAGAAGATCCAACAAACAATCCTGAAGCACAACCGCATTTATGCAAAAAGCACCCGGATCAAGTTCAGGCAACAGAAACTATTAAATGCGACTCTCCTATTGCTGCACATTTCATCCGAATTTCGCTGGGTTACAAGGGGTATCTGACGTTATGCGAGGTTAACGTAGGAGGTAACATGGAATAGTAGAACTGTGAGAACAAATGTCTAACTTTAAACAACCCAATTCTCTGGTTGTAAAAGTTTGAATCTTGTTGTGAATATTGAATACCTGTGTGACCGTATCCAGTAACATGTGTGTTGCTGCGTGAAGCTAGACTGATAAAAATATCCCCACTAGCACTCTTGTTTATGGTACGTATAGCTCTTGTTGATGGTTCGTACAGGTGTAACGATTGAAAGGAAAGGTTTTGCTCTCCAAAGTTCTGTTGTCTCCTCCTCCACCAATGCCATGATGGCGACTGATGATGACTCCAGCACCTGTTCTCTGACTGGAAGTGAGACTGGCGATGCTCCCTGGTGGCAGATGGATCTGAATGGGGCAGTTACTGTCTTAAGTGTGGAGATCACAAACCGGAATGATGACAAATGTAAGTGTGCTGTCACACAAATGTAATCAATCAAACACAATTTCGTTTCAACTTCAATGTTATCTGCAGCGGACACTGCTTCCATCTTGTGTAAGATTCTTAAACATTTTGTGTGATAATGAATTCATGTTCCTGATCATTAATTTTGCTGCCTTTGGGGATTTTGATACTGAAAGAGTATGAAACAGACAATCCAGTGATTGGCATCATGAGCATCAATCCACGAAACAGGGATACGATGACAAGCATCAACCATGTCAAAGAGTCTGACCACCTGATCCCGTTAGTCGCCTCTCCGGCAAGCATGGGTTGTTGAAGTCCTGTTCTATTCCCGGATGTTCAAGGGTCGTCAGTATTAAGGAGTCATATGCACATGTTACTCGCTGTTTCCACACATGCAACCAATATTTCTTAGGCAGTTTTCTATAGTCGCATATAGTTTCATTGTATTGGTTCAAATAGAAGCAAAGGGTAGCAAAAAGTATATCTAATTTGGTAAGGGAACAAAAACTATGAAAGCATGATTTTGAAATACTCACCGTGTTTGACTGCTGTTTAATGCCCCACTCAGCGTAATTACAACTATGTGATGGCAGTCTGTACATAATCGAGCCTGGACAAGACAGTCCAGTGATCGACATCACCGATCCACATAACTGGTATGCGATAGGACAAAACCCTTTCCGTCTCCAATAGAAATGTGAAACAGATGAGGCGGTGTCACTGGTCTCCTTTATTTCCAGTGCAAGTGGGTAAACCAGTGGAAGGGAGTTGTTAATGAAACAATACCAGATCATCGATATACCTGAAGCGTAACTTTAACTTCTTGGCCTGATTACCTTGTTTTGACTTTATCAATCTGAGCAGAAATTCCAAATCATATGCATGAAGAAACAGACCCTCAAGAATGGGAACACAACTGTGCCCATGGGGATACCTACTTCTTGCCTAAATGTTTTACCCACAAATGTTAGGAAAATGTTATCAATGAGGATGCATCAAAGCAAGTCGCGAACCTGACCACCTGTTAGTCGCCTCTTATAACAAGCATTAACTGTGGTATATGAATGTAAATATAAACGTTGTCTCTTTGATCAGTATATAATTATTCACCAATTGTTTGTTATTAAATCAAAACTAATGTTAATGTATTTTACTGAACCTCTATCTAGACACGTGGCTCTCCAACATCCAGATTGATCTTTATGATCAACTGCCATCAAGCTGCTCAGGCGACATAGAGGTCACCCCTCACATGTGCACATCCCGTGAAGAACAAGTTGGTCAAGGAGAGACAGTCACCTTGACTTGTGACACGCCCACTATCGGTCGTTATTTGAGAATCACCAAGATGGTCAAACTTCCGAGCGAAGCCTTTTCTCTGTGCGAAGTCACCGTCACCACTTTACCTTCGGCATGACAACACATTCGGTTGACCCGCGGTACCTTTGGCATGTGAACCCTAACTGCTCGTCATTGGGTCTTTGTACTTCAACGTAATAAATAACACCAAACGATCAGAGTTGTCTGTACTAGTGGGTGAGTGAGTGAGTGAGTGAGTAAATATTTAAAGTCACATCGGCAATATTTCAGCCATATAGTGTCCGCCAAGGACAGATAACTCACGTATTGAGAGAGGGCAATAATCACGATATCAAATTATACAATATATCAATTTAGAATACCAACCTGTCGACAAAGGATAGTAAAAGAACTAGAATATCACAGATGTAGGTTTAAAACAAGTAAATTAACATAAAACGTGACTATTCATACAATACAATACAATGTAAAATTGGGCTATATATCACCAGCAACCTATAGGTAGGCCACCATGCTGGGGACCATCGAGACTCACAGTACCTTTGCTACCTGCATGGACCCCGGCAGGATATACACCATCCCTTCAGTTACTGGTGATTATGGAGACGTTTAGCCAATATTAAAACAAACAAATATTCTACGATACAAAAACCCTGGTATATACTAATTTCAGTTGATGACACTCATGACCATAATTAATTTTGTCGGCAACACTCTTTTAGATATCAACGATGTTTTTACTTTTGCGACCAGGGTTGTCTGTAATGATTTCAGTTGATAACACTCACGGCCATAACTAATTTTGTTGGCAACACTCTGTTAGATATTTACGATTTTAATACTTTTGCATCTCTTTATTTTTGCAGAGTTTATGTACACTGCACTGTCATGAATATACTTAAGTATAAACAAAGAAAATATTCATGCACAAACATTCATTTCATATATAAAAATCTGTGTTACAACATGGAAACGTGCCACCTGATCATAACCTGCACCTGCATTATATTTCACTTGGTCCAACTGTGACGTGATTATGTTGTAAACAGTGGAGATGATGGTTTACCATATCACTACAACACGGGTATAAGAGACGATTTTAAGCCTTATGCTGAAGTACTTTTTTTGTCTTGAGAAAATGATCATTTGTAATTACTTAATTCCGTATAGCAGTGTAATTCACGTAGAATAGAGGAGAGCTGATCATATTTCGCTTGGTCCAACTGTCACGCGATCAGTGGGGATGATCTTTTACACTTCCTACATCTCTACCACACGGGTATAAAAGACGCTTTTAAGCCTTTTGTCTTGAGCAAAATATAATTTTGAATTACTAAATTCAATGTATCAGTGTAACTCTTGTAGAATACAGGTGTGCTGATTCTTCACTATGTCGCTAAACGTGTATTGATCATCTGTCTAAGTTATCTCCCCAAAATCCCTCAACAATTGTCAAAGTTAAAATGATTTGAATTTCATGTCCATATTGTCTATCTCTCACAAGAAACATAATGGGGCATTAGTTAAAAATGCGGTGACCACAGATCTAGCCACATATCTGTCTTCAAAGGTTCAGAAAAATGACAAAAATGCAATCTGATGTTAACTGAGAAAACAATATGTGAAATGCTCGACACCTTCAATGATGACATCTAAGCACACTTGGATTATGTATCATGACACAATGTAACCATACGCATGCCACACATAACAAAGGCAAAAAAAATGAACCTATAAAATAAACATGGGCAATAAGAGGTCAATCAGGGCAACTCCTAAATTCATTTTTGTATCCCAACCCTTAGATACACAAATATCACAGTATTCAGATACATGTAAGTATAGATAAAAGTCAGACAATATAAAATATCACAGAATCAGCAAATGTCCAATACACCATGTCAATCCGTAATGTTCACTGGATCCCTGCTGTACACTAAAAGTTCAATGCTGTAAAATGTTCACATGATTGTATAAACAATCTATTGACAAGTTCAGCAAAGTAGCATTATCACAGCACGCTAATTAAAACAGGCAAAATAGATGTTACAAGGCAAAGACATGTAACTCACAGAAAGACAGATCACGGGATGTAAACAAGTCAATTTCCGGTCACCATCAGATCAACTTCCGGTCAACATCAGATCAACTTCCAGTCACCATCAGGTGAAGATCTGAATAACACCTTACTGAGGCTCCAAATGTTACAGCTGGTTAGACGCTGGGGTTGTGATCGGTTTTATTCAGATTTAGAGATGCATAAATGTTGAAATGGCCCTGAAACAATTACAACAGAATAGAAACGGCCATATATAATATAAGTAACACATACATATCACACGTAGCTTATATGAAGAATATATTGATACTATGATATCTCATAATACATTGTAGATTGTTACAAATTTATCAGTTAGTCATGACATATGTTATCATATACAACCAAATACAACATTTTGCCCACATACTCAAAAGTAAAACAATATTTGATCGACGTTTTTGGCCAGAAGATACATATATATTTATTTAATTCCCCACATTGGTACAATATGTGCAGCCCATTTCTAGTGTCCCCAATCATGATATTGCAGGGATATTCCTAAGTGGTGTAAAACCATACGCACTCACTCACTCATCAAAGATGTCATTTATAGAGCCATTTGTACCAGGTTCTCGGGTTATATGGTGCAATTAAATCAGTAAGGTTTAAGAACACATGGTTCTTGTATATGTTAATCTGCCCATCCTTGAGCTTGCAAGATGGATGAAAATCTCCCTTCAACGTAGTAAGGGAGACTAAAGGGGCCATTACACCAAACGGCGATCGCTCTGCGCTCCTTCTGCGTCCTACAATTTGACTAGAGCTTAGTGGGGTCGCCATACTCAAGAAAACTCTCTTTTGGTGTAATCGCTCCTACGACCGTTCTGCCTTCCTTCTGCGACTAAATATGTTACTTTTGTCAATGTCACTGCGTTCCCTGAACGACCTAGGCGTTCACTGTGCGATATCTCTGCGCTCCCTCTGCGTCTCCTCTGCGTTCCCTCTGCCTCCTTATTGCAACTAACTACCGCGCTGCCACCCCTCTACGACCAATACTATGACCTGACTATAAAAGGCTCATCTGCAGACGATTTATTATCAGTCTATGTCAGCTCCTGGTGATACAACTAGTGATGGACATCCAGGGCTTGAAAATTGATATCATACAAGGTCATCAAGCACTGTTGTTACACCACATGAGTGTTGGTATAATGGAACGCAAACTGAACAGACGAAGAAGGAAAATGAGAACCTTGTGGGTTCGCCCATGGTTGACGCATCAGAGAAGGTTCCAATTCGGACATTATAGCCAATTGTTGCACGAGCTACGTTTGGAGGACGAAGGTTCATTTTTCAATTACCTTATAATGGAACCAAGAATGTTTGATGAAATACTTCAAAGAGTAAGCCCAAGAATATTAAGACGAAATACTAGTGAGTGAGTGAGTTTGGACCCTGGTCTTAAACTTGCTGTGACTCTCCGATACCTTGCTACAGGAGACAAGTATCCTTCGCTACAATACCAGTATCATGTATCACGTAGCACTATCTCTGTGTTTGTACCTGAGGTGTGTAGAGCAATCCGAGAAGAGTACAAGAACGAAGTTATCCAATGTCCAAGAAACCCCAATGAGTGGAAGACAGTTGCAGATGACTTTAAAAACCGATATAATGTACCTCATGCATGTGGTGCTATTGATGGAAAACATGTGACCTTGCGATGTCCCCCAAACACAGGAAGCTTGTATTGCAATTACAAAGGATTCTTTTCTATTGTGCTCCTTGCGTTGGTGGATGCTAACTACAAATTTCTATGTCTATTGGTTCGATGTCAGATTCCCAGATATTTAATGAATCTGAATTGAAGGAATGTCTTGAAGACGATACAATCAATTTTCCAGTTTCGGAGCCTCTGCCACATGATGACATTAACATTCCATTCTTCATGCTAAGTGATGACACATTTGCTCTAAAGGCCATACATGATAAAACCTTACTCTACAAGAGGACTGACTAAAGAGCAGCGTATCTTCAATTACCGTATTTCTCGTGGTAGACGCGTGGTAGAGAATGCTTTTGGCATTTTAGCTCAGCGTTTTCAAGTATTCCTCACAACAATGCAGCTGTTACCAAAATTTGTACAGGATGTTGTAGAAGCATGCATCTGTCTGCACAATATAATGCGCACGAGATATCCAGCTCTACAAAATGCAGCACTTGATACAGAGGATGAGAATCATAACCTTATTCCTGGAAACTGGCGACAGCTAGTAAACATGTGTGATGTCGATCAAGTAGTCGGACCAAACTGTGCAACACGAGCAGGAAAACAACAACGAGAGTATCTCAAGTTGTATTTTGACAGTGCAGCTGGATCTGTACCTTGGCAGGAACGCATGATTTGAACATTTATGGGACACTTGGTATGGAGTTAATCATACTTAACTGATAAATTTTAAATTGGTAGCATTTTGTACATTTGGAAACGGTTGTTATTGTCTTTATTTATTATTTATTTTCTCTGAGTTACCAACATATTAATTCATTTGTTGTTTTTAATGTTATTAAACAAATTATTAAAACAAATATGTTGAGAATGCTTAAATTGATTTTATAACAAATGAAACATACTCTTAGAATAAGTGAAGTGAAACATGCTTTAATAAACTTTATTTAATCAGAAAAAGCATAGCAAGCATTGCTATGAACACTCTAATGAAAGTTTACAATAAATTGAACACTGAAATGAAAAAAAAGAGAAAATAAAGATATCTGAAGTTCAAATATAACGCTAATTAAATGTAAAACAACACCAATTATTGAAGCACCAATACACATCCGTAGGAACAGTCAACACAATTTGTTTCCAGAATGTATATATAATAACATCAGTCGTTAAGCTTTTTTAAAGCAGGCAATATAAATATATTACATACTGTAAAACAAGTGTCTAGATAAAACGCTGTTTATCAAATATTATTTACAAACACCTTTGAAATATGTTAGGACATTTTACATAAAACACCATTTAGAAGATAAAAATAAGAACATAAAGGATATGCATATGGTACATATTGTAACAATGTATGAGTCTAAAATGGTCAATATGAACACAACTTGCCCTAATCAGAGTCACTTGCATTCAATCGCAGTTGGGGAGTGTTCAGAGTCTGGTTAACTAGACGACGACCTTGAGTGTGACCTCCATTACCAGTTCTTGTTGTGCCTGAGTGATTGACGACTTGTAGAGTGTCAGTATCAAGATCTTGGAGAAGGCTCAACCGGGACGTTTCTGGTGTGCTTGATGGAGTAGTTATCCATGGACGTGGTGATGATCCTGGCAAGTCTATCTGGGGAAACTCCTGCTGCAACCAGTGTGGATCCATTGAACCCCAGACTGAGGTGCGATTATTCACCTGTGTTGGCCACTGGCTGGGCGGGGGGGCTGCCACATATGCTGACCACATGTTGATGACGTTCCAGGGTAGCTTGATGACGCATAATGTGCAGGAGGTGGAATTCTAGAAGATGACATGGGTTTTGATCTGCGAGATGACTCATTGTCATCAATGTACCGCATCAACAATTGTAGCATGTATGTTTGACATCGTCGCCAACAGTCATGATTCAGACTGAGGAGCGTAGATCGCACAAACTCTACGAACCCAAGTCTCTCTTGGTCACCTGGTGGTTTCAGATGCTCCAGAAGTTTTTCCCGCATTGTCATGAGATGTGCTCCTTGATCTCTAAGGGACGACAGAAACGCATCATCTGCTTCATCACCTCATCTTCCACGGTTACTGACTTTGCGTCGAGTTGCTGTTGTGTGACTTGAAATACTGCAAGATGGAGTAGGGTCTCCAAGATCTTGGGTATCAATGTCATTATTGAGATTGTCACAAGTATCTCCAGCATGTTCTGTTGTCGACGCTGTGACATCTTGAGGGGCTGTGCACTGGACAAGCTGGGAAAATATACATAAGAAGTTGGTCAAGAATTTTGAATGAGATACACAAATGGAAATGTGTTTGAAAATGTGCAAAACAATACAATAACAAATACTCACACTGACTAACGGCCGCCTGTGAACACGTTCAGTGTGGACCCTTAGAAACTCTAGGTTACTGAGTATCCATCTATCCCGTTCAGTCAGCTCTTGGTCTGCCGCTTGTCCAGACTTTGTCTTCTTGAGTCTTCCAAGACGTGTTCTAAGACTTTTGTACCACACTTTGAAGAGCGTGGCATCTTTATTAAACTCGTTGGCTTTATCTTTCCACAATGATTCTTTTTTTTTTGTACATTTTTATATTCAATCATTCTTTTGTCATAGAACTCTGGATGATCCCTGAGCCATTCTACCATTGACTCTTCTTCTTGTATTGTCATAGTTGATGTCACCTTCTCTTTTTTCTTTCTCTTTTCCAGTGCTGTGCTGTCAGATACTTCGGATTCACTAGTTGATTCAATCACACCCTCTTGTCTTTCATTGTCAGGACCACGACGCGCGCGTTTTAGACAACTTGTAGCTGGTATTTCATTTCTACCCTGGGTATTTACTTCCGATTGTTGGTGAGCGCCTGAACCACTTTCAATTGGTTTTTGGATTTCTTCATTTACGTCATCCTGATTGGTTTGAGGTTCTATATCACCCCTTTTTGCTCTAGTTTTTGGAGGCATTTTTATCGACCCGTGCTCTCTGAGCGTCTGCAATAGAATGACTCTAATACTCTATTTATAGATATTATCCGCTATTTAAAGCTGTCCTGCTCTATTTGTAGAAATAACACGTTGCTTTATGAAGGCAGAGGAGACGCAGAAAGGAGGCACAGGGATCGCCGAGGACGTACAAGAGTCGTTATGGTCGGCGAATAAAGGCAGAGAGGTCGCAGAGAGGACGCAGAGAGAAGGCACAAGGTAAACAAGATTACATCACAGATTCATATAAAGACCATTCAGCGACCATGGCCTCTGCCTCCTTTCTGCGTTCCCTCTGCCTCCCTTGAGCGACTTACATCGACGGCGATCTCACTGCGACTGTTTTAAGCAGGTTCAAAACTTTACAGCGACAGTGCCGCTCTTGGCGATGGCTAAGCGTTCCCTCTGCCTCCCTTGTGCGCTCTACGCAACCGTTCTGCGACCCCTCTGCCTTCAACGCAGACCTGGCAAAACTTAAGAATGCAGAACGGTCGCAGAAAGGTCGCCGTCCGGTGTATTGGGGGTATAAACTGAGTAAACAGGTATGGAAAACTGCAACAGCAGTGAGATAACTTGAAGACTCTGTTGCATATTTTCTTATTCGCGAGTGAATTGAGTGCCGACCTCAACACCCTTTGTAGCAGAAGGGCACTCGTGAAGAGTAACCTCCTCATGGTGAGGGCTGGGTAACTCTAATAGCTCTTCCACTGTGTGGACCCGGGGTAGAATATGTCCACAGCACTACATTGCTGGTCGTAAAAGGCGACCGAAGTGGGCAGCCCGTTTGCCGTGGGTTGCGTGAGGACGGTAGTCTTGTAGTTGAGGGCACTGGTTCCAGGAACAGTGTTCCTATGCCCAACACACCACTTCGACCCTTACTTCACCTAGACGGGTGGTAGAATTGGCCAGTTTCTATCAATCTGCTGGTCACACCATGCCCTGTGCATGGAATACTTGAATGGAATAATTTCGATATATATCAACCAAAGTTTGATCAGGATATATCATAAACTTGATCCTGTTAATTTCCTATGCCAGAAGGCCTTGGTTCATGGGCTAATGTGGCATTATAAACCTCTGAATTCTGTGTTTCTCCAGAAAAGTGTCATGGGCGAACCAGCCTGGCATTTCTTCTGTCAGATTCCATAGCTATTCACGTTTTTATTTGCTGGAGTATAACATCTCTGTAGCCCTGGCGGTGCAGGCGGGCTTCCACTGCACCATAGTCCTTGTTGACACTCCATGGCGGGTGGGGAGCAGAGATATCGAAACATTTACTTACACCATGGCTCTTCCCATTCCATCTGGTTTATCAAAGAATAAACGGAGACATGTCGAGTCTTTATCGTCTGAAATTGTTGACTCGTGGGCCAGGTTTATTGTGATCTCATCTTCTGATGAAACACCTTTAAAACTGAACCCATTTGCAATTCCCTTTGGGCATTAAAGGCGTCTGTGGAGAAGTGAAGAACGTAACATGACTCGAAAGCGGTTTACTGTTAGTGGAATGTGCACAGAGACAACAATCTGACAATCTCTTGATATCAAAACAATTTGTGAATATTCCAGTTGTTGTCTCAGTGTACCAGACACTGAACTCCTGCAGAGGCATAGTCAGAGACAGGGCTCGTTGTCTTTCTGACATGAGTGAGGAGGAAATTGCAGCAGAGCTGAAAAATCAAGGAGTTATTGCTGTAAAGCGATTTATGAAAAAGAAAGATGATGGCACAATTACCAAACTAAACACTTATCTGTTTACATTTTCACTTTCATCAATTCCAAAGAATATAAAAGCTGGATACTTCAACATCGGGGTGGAGGTATACGTACCAAATCCACTCCGATGCTTCCAATGTCAAAAGTTTGATCATGGTGCCAAGTTTTGCTGAAACAGCTCGGTATGTTCCCGTTGTGGTGGAGCTCATGAGGGCTCTGAGTGCTCCAACAGCATCAAGTGTGCTAACTGCAACGGAGAACACTTGGCATCATCCAAATCCTGTCCCTTATATGATCGTGAAGCAAAATTTCAAAAAATCAAACACACCAGCAATATTTCATACTTTGAAGCTAAAAAGTTGGTGCCTCTTCCCACCAATTCAACCTTAACCTATAAAAATGCAGTTTCCTCTCCTGCTCATGTTGCCAGACCTACCATGAGAACAACAACGTTATCTTGGGTGGATGAACAGATCATTCTCGATGACCATTCCCGAGTCTGTTCATTCTCTGGCAAATGTTTCCACATCAGCCTCACAGACAGACATTGTAACACCTTCAGAAGATCCATCATCTGAACTTGAAATTGTCCCTGCAACAGTACAGGGCGAAGCCAACTTGTCTTCAAAGGAAAAAAAGCAATTGAAAAAAAAGGCCAGGGCCCTTCAGCATTTAGAGGTGCCTTCTACATCTATAAAGGTTCACAATCAGTTTGAACCTTTGGAGATGGACCTCCCTCCCACTCACGATCTCCATTTGAGCAGCTCTCCTAATTTAATCCAATGGAATTGTAGAGGACTTCGGAACAATTTCAATGATTTTCAGCTATTAATTCAGGATTTCAAACCATCTGCATTTTGTTTACAAGAAACTTTCCTTAAACCAACAGATAATTTTGATTTGGTACTTGGAATCCAATAACTCAATCACAAATACCCAATGTGGATTTCGTAAACATCGCAGTACCATTGACCACTTAGTTTGACTGGAGTCATTCGTACAGAATGACATTGTAAATAAGCAACATGCAGTGTCTATCTTTTTCGATCTAGAAAAAGCATATGACACTACATGGAAGGCGGTATTTTAAAAGATTTACATGATTTTGGATTGCGAGGCCGTTTGCCTCAATTTATACCCAAGTTTTTAACTGAGAGGCAATTTCAAGTCCGCGTGGGTCAACCCTGATCATTATAATCTGTATCAGGGTGTCCCACAAGGCAGTATTTTGTCTGTCACTTTGTTTAGCATCAAAATCAACAGTTTAGCAAAGGTTTTAAATGATTCAATTGATGGATCGTTGATTGTGGATGACTTTAATGTTTTTTGCCATCGACCCTGAACTAATATTAGAATACTCCCCCATTAAAGTTGTAAAAGAAGCGAAATTTTTGGGTATAATTTTCGATCATCATTTAACCTTTTTGCCACATATAAAAAACTTAAAGACTAAATGTCTGAAAGCCCTAGATTTGTTAAAAGTTGTCTCTAATTCCAAGTGCGGAGGGGATCAGAAAACCCTCCTCCAACTATACAGAGCTCTTATACGCTCTTAATTTGATCATCTATGGTGGGCCTTGTAAGAGCAATTTAAAATTATAAGACACCATTCATCACCAAGGCCTGAGGCTTTGTCTTGGAGCCTTCCGAACTTCACCTATTCACAGTTTGTATGTGGAGGCTGATGAGCCATCCCTTAAACACCGACGGATTAAATTATCTTTACAGTATATCTCTAAATTACGTTCTACTAATTCTAATCCAGCGTATGAATGTGTGTTTAATCCACTTTACAAAAATCTCTATGATAAAAAATCTTCTCTTATTCTAACACTTGGAATAAGAACACAATCTGATATCTCTTCTGCGCAAATCAGTCTGGGAAACAATGACCCCACTCAGCTTTTCTCTTTTCCACCATGGCAGTTAGTGAAGCCAGCATCACCGTCATTGGATTCAGGACTATCTCATCCCAGTTACCAGATAACTGTTCTATTTTCACAGCAGAAGCAAATGCTATTCTAACGACACTAAATTATATCAACAATCAAACTAACCATAAAGAATTAATCATTTGTCAGAGTCTCTTTCTTGCCTTCAGGCTATTAAAAACATGTCTTCCACACATCCAATTTTAATAGAAATTATTAAATTGTTTAATCATCTTGCTACTGTCCAATACGACATCATTTTCTGTTGGTTGCCCAGCCATGTCGGAATCGCTGGGAACACAATGGCCGATGCTGCTGCGAAGGCAGCACTCATCAAATCTGTGACGCCACTTCTTGTCTCTTATAGCGATATCAAATCTGTGATTAGATGTTACATCCGAGATTTGATGCAAAAGAAGTTGGACACCCAGGTAGGTATAAATAAATAACATGACATTAAGCCAAATGTCACACCTACTTGGGTTGTCAGTCCAGAATTGAAGAGGGCGTATTAAGACGATGTCATATTTGCCATTCTCGTTACACAAAGGTGAGGATCCTCCGTTCTGCATAGCTTGTGATGAAAGAATCACAGTCAAGCATGTCCTCCTTGACTGTGTTGATTTTTCCATCGCAAGGGATAACTATTTCAAAGTTAAATCTATGAAGGATCTTTTTAATACTATTAGTTGTCATTTAATTATTGAGCTTTTTAAAGGAAATAGAGTTGTTTAGTAAATTTTGTTAATTTGTTTTGTTTAAAAATAAATGATGTTTTAACATTAGTAGAATAAATTGATATCTGTGAATGTTTGTGGCTGTATCCTCGAAGGGGGTTAAAGTAGTGTAAAATTATTGTCCCCCTGAGAGGGTATTGTAAGTCCAAAATATTCAAAGTTTGTTATTCCTACTATAGTTTTAATAGTAGCATATGTGTTCTTTTAGTTTGGCTAAATTTCCCAATAATCGCCAACAGCTGAAGGCATGATGTAAATCCGGCTGGGGTCCATGCAGGTAGCAAAAGTACTGTAAGTCCCCATGGACCCCAGTATGGTGATCTACATTCAGTTGATGGAGATCAATAGCCTGATTTTATAATGTATTGTTATGTATCGTAGTATCCGTTTTATGATTCAATACTAGTTTTAAATATTTCTCTGTGATATGTCTAGTTATTTTACTGCCCGTCGATGGCAGGTTTTTATACATTATAGTATTTATAATCTTTAATCTTGATAGTCACAATATGGATGAAATATTGCTGATGTGACTTAAAACTTAACTCACTCACTGACTCATTTAACATTTCATGTCGTGGCAAAAGTGTCTCAACAAAATCGAAAAATGGTGTCTTGAAAATGGTTTTAAATTTTTAATAAAAGTTAAGACCAATTGTATCCATTCTTGTAGGAAATACAAGCACCACAAGGATCCAGAGCTATTTTTACATGGCACTCCTATCAAGGTTGTAGAAGAGGCCAAGTTCCTGGGTCTCATTTTCGATCATCATTAACTTTTAAGCTACATATTAATTATCTCAAAACTAAATGCCTGAAGGCTTTAGATTTGTTGAAAGTTGTTGCCAGTACAAAGTGGGGAGGTGATCAGACAACCCTCCTCCACTTGTATAGGTCTCTGATCCGCTCTAAATTAGATTATGGCTCCATCGTTTATGTTTATAGTTACTTACTAGTTTTATATTTATAGCTGTGATACTTTAGTTCTTTTACTGTCCATTGACGACAGATTTCATATATCTATGTCTATATTTATTTATTATTACTGTACAACTTGATTTAGTCACGACATGGCTGAACTATTGCCGATGTGACAATAAATCTTAACTCAATCACCCTTCAGTAAAAATATCAACATCTTCGTCTCGTAGGTATTTTAAGCGCCATATAGGTTTAATCTTCCGGATCCTCGTCGTAGTCTTTGTCAATATGAAGCCTGTTGTCCTCGGGTGTATCACTAATAACTGTGGCATCTATGATACTCAAACGTTTCTCCGTACCCAACAGCTTCTCAAATACCTAAGCTTTCAGCCTCAAGGCCCAGGTCGGTTCCATGGTCAACTTTGTCATTAGTGATCGATATGAATAGGGCCAAGGGCCCTTGAATGTGACCACTCAATCAGTAAACACCCCTATATTTTACCAGCCTCCTCATTGGTCAATATGTTGTCAACAACGTTAAAACATTTGATCCTGTGATCCTCTTTGCGTTTATCTGTGAATATCTTGACTAGTAACGGAGAGTGAGTGTGGTTTTATTGACGAGAGGAACACAAGAAATTGCTTTCCTGTATTGCACCCATTTGAGGAAACGAGCCCGGGTCTTTGGCCTGAATAGCCAATGCTTTGACCTGGAAATCTGAAAGACACATTATTCTTTCATAGCTTATCATAAAATTATTATTAACTCTACTTTGCTGTCACTGTTTCGGAAAACAATTCCTTTCATAAAACTGAAACCCCTATGTCCTAGTTTGTATCAACATTTTGAACACTTGCGGTTTTGTCAATTGTGGTTTTTCGGAAATTAGAACATTAGAACTTCAAACGGAAAGTAATAGGATAGCTGTAGCTTACTTTGTAAGTTAGCTCTTAGTACTTATGTATGACTTCAGCTTTCTAATCATCAACTTTCCCTTTATTTCGAGCAATATTCCAGCAACTCCAGTGTACTCTACGTGAATTACACTGATATATTGAATTAAATAATTCATAATGATAGTTACCTCAAAACAAAAAATATTACATTCTTAAATTTGTCTTTTGTACCCGTGTAGTAGAGATGTTGGAAGTGTAGTCGTGTGACAGATGGACCAAATGAGATATAATGCAGGTGCTTGGTATGATGGGGAAGAACGTTTCTATGTTGTATCACAGGTCTCTCAATATGTAATGAGGGTCTATAACATGTATAATTCTATTTGATACCAAAGTATTTTTTAATAAGGTGTAGCTGCAGGCATTACTCTACATGAATTCACCCCACTGTTATTGATTATTGATAACAAATATACTGACACTCATTATTTCCAAAATTATTAATGGGGGTAAATGTACTTGGTATAAATATATCCACTGCTTCTAAATTTTATCACATAGTTATTCTGAATAAGATGTCTCTTATTCTTTGACAACTGTGTTTTGGGGGTTTTGAAGAAAGAACATTGACATTACAGATAACATCCACACGTCTTTTTAAGTACGTTTCACTGTGTAAATATATCAACGATTTAAGCAGGCAATGCTTGTAAGAATATATTAGCAAAACTGTATGCATGAAGTAGAAAGATTTGTTAGTGGTAGTGTGATGATGTTGACAGCCATCTCGTACGCTGGTAGAACGGACTTTGGGGGTTTCACAGCACAACGTTACACGAATGATATTCTTCGGCTACACGTCCTTCCAATTATGCAACAAACGAACGCAATTTTCCAAAAAGACAACGCCCGACCAACTGTTGATTAATTATATGAGCGGTCAGGTAGCTTAGTGGTTAAAGCATTAGCTCGTCACGCCGAAGACCTGGGTTCGATTCCCAACATTAGTACAATGTGTGAAGCCCACTTCTGGTGTTCCCCGCCGTGATATTGCTGGAATATTGCAAAAAAGCGGCGTAAAACCATACTCACTCACGCATATGATATATTAAATATTCATATGTAATCACTTTTGCGTTTCTATTGCTGCAGATTATATATCCTTGACTGCCCAGGGGTTTCAGACAACGAACGATTCAGCTGTTATCATTGGTTGAATATGTAGTTAGACCCATTGCTTCAATCAGAACGTTTCTGCGGTTAAGTGGGCACTCATGAAGAGCAACCTCCCCGTGGTGAGTGCTGGGTAACGACGCTAATAGCTCTTACCCCGTGGTAGAATGTTTCCACAGCACCCCATTGCTGGTCGTAAAAGGTGACCGAATTGGGCAACCTGTTTGCCGTGGGTTTCACCCCTGTGTCAGCGTAGGACATGATTCTGGTGGTTGAGGGCATTGGAGCCAGGAACCAGTGTTCCTTTTGCCCAACACACCACTTTGACCCTTACTTCGCCTAGACGGGTGGTAGAATTGGCCCGATTCTATCGGCTATCAATCGGCTGGTCACGCCATGCCCTGTGCATGGAAAAGTGTCACTTTAGAAACATCATATAAAACAATTTATGATGATCAAATATGTTTAACAAACTTTGCCTATATAATTATTGCCTAGAGACCTATGCCAGAAGGCAATGGCTCATGTGCCAATCTGGTGATGTCAATCTCCAAATTCTATATGTCTCCAATGTTCTTTGTCATAGGCCGAAACAGCTGGGCATTTCTTTTAGTAGACAAATGTAGCTTTTCGTGTTGTATTTACTGGAGTATACCATCCCTGTAAACCTGGTGTTGTAGACAGGCTTCCTCTTCAGCGTCGTCCTTATTGACACTCGATGGCGGGTGGGTGCTGAATAAATTCCTTTCATTATGGCGCAACAACTACCTGGTTCAACTCGTCATAAAAAAAGAGAAGACTTGAATATGTTCAACTGAAAATGTGTTTCAAAACAATGATTCTTGCCTCGCTTTCTTGTGATCGAGCCTGCTGAACCCTTTCGCCATTTCAAAAGCTGTTTCCGGAATTTGTGGTGTAGTAAAAAACGTAACCCGCCTTCGGTCTGGCTCACAAAATGTGGAGGGTGCACGGAGACAGCAATCTCTGAATCTTTTATCAATAACTCAGTTTGCCAATGTTGATGTTGCTGTGTCCGTGCACAGAACACTGAACTCGTGTCGGGGAATTGTTCGGGACAGAGCTCAAAGCCTGTCTGATATGTTGGAACAAGAAATTGTCAGGAATACCAATACTTACCTATTCACTTTTGCGTGTTCCTCCTTACCGCAATCAATCAAAGCTGGTTATGTCAATATCGGAGTGGATATGTATATCCCAAATCCACACCGATGTTATAAATGTGAAAATTTTCGGCCATGGTTCAAAATCATGTGATAAACCTGTCAGATGTCATCGTTGTGCTGGCAGCCATCAGGGTAAAGACTGTGAGGAGAACATTGTTTGTGCTAACTGTGGTGGCCAACACTTGTCTTCTTCAAAGTCATATCCTGTTTGGCAACTGGAATCCAAAATCAATAAAATGAAAACATTTCTTTTGCAGAGACCTGTTCACCAAACAATCAACAAATCAATCACAACTAAATTATTCTGCTGCAGTTCCACATTCTGCACCTATATCAATTGCCACTGCATCAATCACATGCCAATTGGATCTATCATGGGTCCATTCTGATCAGCCCATTAACACCGCTAGAAGCAGTCCTCAAACATCTGATAATCAGACTAGTTCAGCAACCCAGACTTCAACTCTGACTGACACTCAGACTGCTAGTCAAAAAGAAAAGAGTAAAAATTTAATAGAAGACAAACATCTCCGGCAGCCTCGCCCCCAGTGTTATCTCTACACAACTCATTTGAGCCTCTTGACATGGAGGTTACTCTGTCTGTACAGGACAGTAGGAGTAATTCGTCCTCACGTTCACGTGAGAGATCTCCAATTGAGCCTCCATGACTCAATTGTCCAATATGATACAATGGAATTGCAGAGGACTGAGAAAGAGTTTTAATGAAACACAATTATTATTACAGGATTTTAAATCATCGGCAATATGTCTCCAAGAGACATATCTCAAGCATACAGATAATTTTGCCTTCAGGAAATATAATTGTCATCACTCCTTTTCGCCTCCATGCGATAAAGCTACTGGAGGTTCTACTATATTGGTCAGACATGACGTCATTCACAGTGCCGTTCCTCTGAATACAAATCTTCAAGATGTTGCAATTTGGCTTACTTTGCACATTACGCTTACATTGTGTTCCTTGTACATTCCTCCTTCGTCTGTGCTTCAACAGTCTGATCAACTGCCAAAGCCCTGCATCATCATAGGTGATCTTAATGGGCATAACCCTTTGTGGGGAAGTTCAAATACAAACAATCACTGATTCAAACCTTCACAACGAATTTGAATGGTCAGTTGATGATGACCTCTGTGGGAGTGATCACATCCCGACTATTCTTAAAACTCTTAAACCTACTGACGATCCACAATCAACTAGGTGGAATTTTACAAAGGCTGATTGGTCATCATATGAATTGTTATGTACAGGAAAATTAAAACCTGACATTTTTCATCATGTTCAAGAACGGATACAGTTGTTTTCAGACCTGCTAAATTACATTGCTGATGAAACAATCCCCAAGTCCTCTGCAAATCCACATATTCGCAAACCATGGTTTAACGATGACTGCAAACAGGCACGGAAATGTAGGAAGAAAGCGAAAAATATTTCCGCGGACATCCTACAGTCCATAATTTAGATAAGGCTAAAATTACAAATGCCAAAGCATGACGTGCTTTTAAACAACATAAGCGTCAGTCCTGGAGGAGCTACGTCCCCAAAATAAATTCCCGCACACCCATATCCAAGGTGTGGAATATAGTACCAAAAAAAATGGCAAAGGTTCAAAATCATCTGTTCACCATCTTAAGGAAGAAACGGAGAAAACTGACATTGCCAATGAGCTTGGAGAAACGTTAGCAAAACATTCTTCAACCTCTAATTATGTTTCAAAAAATTAAGAAACAACAGTAAAAGATAAAAGTAAATTTCACTTCTGATAATGGTGAAGACTATAATGAAGTCTTCTCATTACATGAGCTACATACCACCCTTGGGCAAGCTCATGACACACCGACGGGAGCTGACAACATACACTACCAGCTTTAAAAACATTTACCTTAATCATGTCCGGAGACACTTTTATATATATTTGAACAAATATGGACATCTGGGAATTTTCCTCCTTCATGGCGTAATGCCATTGTAGTCGCAATACCGAAGCCAGGCCGGGATCATACAGATCCCTGTAACTATCGACCGATATCCTTAACAAAACCATGGAACGAATGGTGAATATTAGATTAATTTGGTATCTGGAAACCAATAATCTAATTACAAATATCCAATGTGGTTTCCGAAAAAGTCGAAGTACTATCGACATTTTACTACGATTAGAATCCTTTTTGAAAAATGCTATTGTAAACAAACAGTGTAGTGTCAGTCTTTTTCGATCTTGAGAAGGCTTATGATACTACTTAGAAGCATGGCATTCTAAAGGATTTACATGAATTTGGTTTGAGAGGCCGTTTGCTTCATTTCATATCACAGTTTTTAACAAATATTAACAGGTATTTTACAAATTGGAATTTCTTTGTAATCAAATGTTTGACTTTATCTCGTCACGATATGGCCGTAATATTGCCAATGTGACGTTAAATTTAAACTCACTCACTCATTCAGGGTTAAGTGTAAATAGGGTGAATATCCCCCGGCCACAATTCGGTATCTGATTGCTTCCATGAGACGACGATGCCAGTCAGTTCGGAACTCTAATGGCGGCCATCTAAGATATTGAGAACAGATGGCCTTCACTTTCAAATCTTTCAATCTCTATTACTAGAGAACATGTAATGATTTCACAATGCGTGTATATATCTTTCATCTCAATTGGCATTCCGTTGAAGTACGTTTGATGCATAAATTATATATTGACTGATCTGAATCCAATCAACATAATAAGCTCCTTTTAAGTTGTTCATTCTTTTGTTCAATTCGTTTTGAGATTCGACTGAACATTAAATTTATCTTAGAGAATGATTTTCCAGTAACACTTCTATATTGATATCAAGGACATCACATTTGCTCAAGGTTTACAAAAATCAATTTGCGAATAATGGGTCTTTATTTAGTTGGTATAAATAAAACCACTGCTTCTATATTTTCCTAAGTCATTTATGGCACATCGTCAATCTGGTAAAATGACACGATTGTACTATGGGGTATTCGTATCATGTTTTGGGCTGGCAGTAGCCCAGTTTCAGGGATTTGAGGCACCTGTATTCACCGGTTCGAACTTCGGATTCAAACAACCAAAATCTGGAAACCCAGGAGACCCTTTTGGAGACCAGACGAAAGACGACAATGCTAAAGCCATCAAAGCTGCCACTGAAGCAATAGAGGCTAAGGTACAAGCTGAATTAAAGGAGACAAGAGGCAAGGTACAACAGCTGAAGGACAGGTTTGAGCAACAGGATAAAGAGGCAACGACAATAAAGGGACAGGTGCAGGAAGTCAACGAAAAAGTAAAGTCACTGACGGAGAATCTCCAAAGTGTTGCAAAAGAGTCTGAAGAAAGGAACAAAGCTGTGCAAAAGAAGATGAAAGAGCAGTGCCTTGTCACGGCTCAACTACAGGCAGTCGTCAGCAACACTGCAACTGGTTTGACTTTAGCTTAACATGCTTTCGTTTGCATATTGAGGTGATCCATCAAATTTAATCTACATCTAATCTAATTAGATGTTAACCAAGCCTTAAACCCGTCTTGACATCAGATTAAGAGGTTTTGTTTTCCCTTACATGGAGGATATATCTATGTTGGTATGATCTAATTATAAGATGAGCTTTCAAAAGAGTAACATGAAATTAATCGGTCACAACACACGTGATCAATTTGGCAGTGGTTAGAAATATGCATGTGTTATAAAGCAGTATGTGAGCCTTATAGCAATATATGTCATTATAGGACACTCTCCAGCCGGAAAACCTACCTTCACGTCGGCAACATCAAGTTCAACTGTTAATGGAGGAGTGGCTACTCGGGCAATTGATGGCAATACAAATCCCATGTATACCGGAGGCTCGTGTACTCACACGAGTCCCCGGGACTCCCATTCCTGGTGGCTTGGACATCTAAGTGCGAAGAGCGAAGTTCACAACATAACACTGACAAACAGAAAGGACTGCTGTGGTATGTTTTGTTTGAGACCATTACTTTCCTTTACATGTATTGTGTACTTAAGTGATATGGAACATGGAATGATGATGATATTTTTGTTTCTCTTCAGCCGATCGCTTGAAAAACGTGATAATTGAAGGCTTTCAAGAAGATCCCACAAACAATCCTGAAGCACAACCGCATTTATGCAAAAAGCACCCGGATCAAGTTCAGGCAACAGAAACTATTCAATGCGACTCCCCTATTGCTGCACATTTCATCCGAATTTCGCTGGGTTACAAGGAGCGTCTGACGTTATGCGAGGTTGACGTAGGAGGTAACATTTACATGGAATAGTAGAACTGTGTGAACAAATGTCTAACTGCAAACTTCACAAGCCTCTGGTTGTAAAATGTTATTTCTAGTTGTGAATATTGAATACCTGTGTGAGCGTATCCAGTAATATGTGCGTTGTTTCGTGAAGCCAGACTGATCAAAGTATCACCACCAGCTCTCTTGATTATGGTACGTATACGTATAGCTCTTGTTTATGGTATGTATAGCTCTTGTTAAATGGTACATATAGCTCTTGTTTATGGTACGTATACGTATAGCTCTTGTTTATGGTATGCATAGCACTTGTTTATGGTACGTATAGCTCTTGTTTATGGTTCGTACAGGTGTAACGATAGAAAGGAAAGGTTTTGCTCTCCAAAGTTCTGTTGCTTCCCCCTCCACCAATGCCATGATGGCGACTGATGATGACTCCAGCACCTGTTCTCTGACTGGAAGTGAGACTGGCGATGCTCCCTGGTGGCAGATGGATCTGAATGGGGCAGTTACTGTCTTAAGTGTGGAGATCACAAACCGGAATGATGACAAATGTAAGTGTGCTGTCACACAAATCCGTTGACTTCCAGTTTATTTTCTGCAATGGGCGTTGCTTCTATCATGTGTAAGATTCTTTAACATTTTGTGTGATAACAATTAAATTTTTAGAACAGTTTGCGACTTTTGAGGATTTTGATACTGTCTGTCACTGTTAAGGTCTGTTTGTTGTTGTTCAAATTCGCACTCAGAAATATTCAGCTATGTGACGGCGGTCTGTAAATAACTGAATCTGAACCAGACAATCCTGTGATTGGCCTCATGAGCATCAATTGGGATCCGATCACATGCATCAACGAAGTCAGCGAGTCTAACCACCCGATCCCCTTAATCGTCTTTTATGACAAAGATAGTTGCCTCTTAGAGCAAGCCTTTGTTGTTGAAGACCTGTTCTCTACCCAGATCTTCATGGGCTGGCAGTATTAAGGATACATATTCACATGTAACTGGCGGTTTCCACATATGCAACCAATGTTTCTTTTCAGTTTTCTGCTTTAATGCATCATATATAGTTTCTATGATTTTGAATAATCCCTCACTGTGTTTCTTTGTATCTTTGTTATATAATATTTTGAATATTGCTGAGTGTGGCATTAAACAAAAAACAAACAAACGAGCAACTGTTATTAAATCAAAACAAATGTTAATGTATTTTACTGAACTTCTATCTAGACACGTGGCTCTCCAACATCCAGATTGATCTTTATGATCAACTGCCATCAAGCTGCTCAGGCGACACAGAGGTCACCCCTCACAAGTGCACATCCCGTGATGAACAAGTTGGTCAAGGAGAGGCAGTCACCTTGACTTGTGACACGCCCACTATCGGTCGTTACTTGAGGATCACCAAGAAGGTCACACTTCCTGGCGAAGCCCTGTCTCTGTGCGAAGTCACCGTCACCACTTTACCTTCAACATAACAACACATTCGTGTGACACGCGCCACCCTTGGCATATGAACCCAAACTGCTCGTCATTGGGTCTTTGTACTACAACGTAATAAATAGCAGCAAGCGATCATAGTTAGCTGTATTGATTTTTCAGTTGATAAGCTCTTTCAATATAATTATTCACTATAATTAAGCTAAGTACGAGATATGAGAACTCTGAAGATCCGGGATAGAATAGGTTTTCAGCAACCAATGCTTGCCGTAAATGGCGAATATGCTTCCCATATGAGGCGACTAACGGGATCGGATGGTCAGGCTCGCTGACTTGGTTGATGCAAGTCGTCGTAACCCAATTGGGTAGATCGATGATCATGATGTCAATCACTGGATTGTCTAGTCCAGACTCGATTACTTACAGACCGCCGTCATATAGCTGGAATATTGCTGAGTGCGGGGTTAAACAGATACTACTACTACTACTACTACTACTACCACGAAATATGAAGAGGTCCTGTTTTGGTCCAATTGACCAATTGGAACACGCTTGGGTGGCTTTTCTCACTCAGAATTGTTATCGACCTCACTGCTGCTTGTGTCATCCACTTGATGTTAGATTTGTCCAGTGTATAAGCATTATGTGTTTGGATATATGTACATGTTTTAAATGAAGTAAACAAGACTTGCTGTTACATGAATGTATGCAATTCTGCTACAGAGTGTGTTGGCACTCAATTCCCTCGCGAAGAAGAAAATGGAGTCAACGGGGTCATCAAATTATCTCACGTGTTGAAGTTTTTCATACCGGATTACTCCATCAGTTTAGTCTCCCTTGCGAAGTTGAAGGGAGATTTTCATCCATCTTGCAAGCTCAAGGATGAGCAGGTTAACATATACAAGAAACATGTGTTCTTACACCTTACTGATTTTAGCAATATCCCTGCAATATCACGATGGGGGACACCAGAAATGGGCTGCACATATTGTACCAATGTGGGGAATCGAACCCAGGCCTTCGGTGAGACGAGCGAACACTTTAATCACTAAGCTACCCCACCGCCCATCAGCGTTCATGAGTTAGAAGTTAGATACATGTTAAACACAAGACCATGTTCAAATAACTGACTAACAACATTATCAATTAGAGTTGTATGATTAGAATGAATAAACATATACGCATCTTCTGGACAAAGACTTCCATCAAAATCTGATCGGTTTAAACCGATGTTCATGCCCAGATTATAATTAAAACGACAAAACCCTTTCTATTTTCAAATAGTTTATTCCCTTCCACTGTTTTACCCACCTGAACAAGAAATAAAAGAGACCAATGTGACAGCCTCATCTGTTTGATGTTTAGATCTATGAATACAGATTCAGAGTGACAAAGGACTCTCCACAAGATTGTCTGACAAAATGATTTCAACTTTCCAATAGTCCACTTTCCCTTCATGTCGAGCAGCTCAAACCTCTGGTGTTTACATTTCACAACTTTTGAGATACGACCGAGCATGCTCTTTATTCCAAGATTTTAAAGAGCGTCATACGACTATTGCTCTATCTTTGAGTTGTTTGATCAAAGATACAACATTCAAGGCCTCTGTATAGCTTTCACAAATGTTTATGTTGGACATGAAGGGAATTTCCAAATTCATGAAATCAGTGACAAGAATGATGTCCGGTGCAATTCCTTATTTTGACCATATGTAACTGTGCTTTTTCAGGTGAACAGTTGACCTGCTTTTGCGTGTGTTTGTGACAGGTGCCACTGGTGGGACACGATCGCTCCCCTTTTCGCGAACACCTGGTATCATCACTATGTTTTAGTGATTCATGAACATATGCTCCTAATATAGTACGGAACAGTACAATCGACTTGCATTGAATATGGAAACGGTTTTGTCACTTTTATTAAACAGCTATTTTGACTTTGCCATTCCAAGCAGAAAAAAAACGATCAGCAAGAAGGAAGGGCACACCTGGTTCCCAAGGGGATGCCTACTTCTCTCTTATCATGTCTTACCCCGTAGTTGGTCGATGGTCACCACGATTTGTAACAGATGGACCAAGGAATAAAGATGACTTTCCAACAATACAAAAAAAAAAGTGTCCATTGTACGATTTGTAGTACACGTATATCATAAGCATGTGTCTGTTAATCATCATCAAACAGTGACGATACCAGGTGTTTACGTGAAAAGGGGGCGTATCCTGCACCACTCACCAAAAAACACATGCAAAGGCAAGTTCACGTAAAAAACAAGGTCAAAATAGGGAATTGTATCTGACATCATTTTGATCAAATTTGAACATGTCTTCCACGTAACACCTATAAAACATTTTGAAAGCTTTACTGGGACCCTGAATGTTATAACCTTGTTCTAACAATGTTTGAGCAAGATCCTTATGGAGAAGAAGGAGAATCTATGGTCATAATTTGTGAAATTAGACACTTAAGTCTAGAGCTGCTGGAATATTATTCAATATAAAGGGGAAACTGACAGTGACACTTTGGATTAATAATAACGCCTATTTCATATAAATCATAATTTAAGTGTCTGGTCGTATATCCTTGCTTGGTATGAATTCTTTTGCCAAATAATAAACATTTAGGGTCAATCTTTTTTAAAAGCGCTGAACTTTGATAAAGGTGTAGAATTTCTGTCATGTAGTGGAATACTAGTATTCCACATTCTTATTTTCGAAGGAGAAAATGATTCATGAGATTGTTTTAATCTTGTAAATGGAAAGTTGGATGATATCAGCTTTTCGAAGAGAATATGTGATCCAACATTTCAGTGTGTGAGATCTTTAAGATAAAATGGTGCAATATCATAATTTATTTCCTATAAAACATACAAAGTTTACAGTTTTTCCTTCGTTCTAATATAAAACCTTAACACAAGAGAATAATCAGTCTGGGCCACCTGCTCGAACAGAGTTCATTTGGCATAATAGGCAAAATAATGTTGAAAACTATCTGAATGTGCCATTGATAATCAGTGATGAAACCAGAGGCCCGTGAAAAAGGGTAAGCAAAAGTAGTAAAATCGTAAATATCTGACAGAGTGTTGTCGACAAAATTAATTATGGCCATAAGTGTCATCAACTGAAATTAATATGCCAAAGGTGACGCAGGTCACAAGAATGTGTTGTTATGTTGAAGGTAAAGTGGTGACGGTGACTTCGCACAGAGACAGGGCTTCGCCAGGAAGTTTGACCTTCTTGGTGATCCTCAAGTAACGACCGATAGTGGGCGTGTCACAAGTCAAGCTTACTGCCTCTCCTTGACCAATTTGTTCATCACGGGATGTGTACTTGGAAGGGGTGACCTCTGAGTCACCTGAGCAGCTTGATGGCAGTTGATCATAAAGATCAATCTGGATGTTGGAGAGCCACGTGTCTAGATAAAGGTTCAGTAAAATACATTAACATTAGTTTTGATTTAATAACAAACAATTGGTGAATATTTTTAAACTGATCAAATAGTTGCATTCATATACCACAGTGACTGCTTGTCATCAGAGGCGACTAACAGGTGATCAGGTTTGCGACTTGCTTTGATGCATCCTCTTTCATAACATTTACCTAACATTTTGGGGTAAAACATTTAGGCAAGAAGTAGGTATCCCCATGGGCACAGTTGTGTTCCCATTCTTGAGGGTCTGTTTCTTCATGCATATGATTTGGAATTTCTGCTCAGATTGATAAAGTCAAAACAAGGTAATCAGGCCAAGAAGTTAAAGTTACGCTTCAAGTATATCGATGATCTGGTATTGTTTCATTAACAACTCCCTTCCACTGGTTTACCCACTTGCACTGGAAATAAAGGAGACCAGTGACACCGCCTCATCTGTTTCACATTTCTATTGGAGACGGAAAGGGTTTTGTCCTATCGTATACCAGTTATGTGGATCGGTGATGCCGATCACTGGACTGTCTTGTCCAGGCTCGATTATGTACAGACTGCCGTCATACAGCTGAAATATTGCTGAGTGCGGCCTTAAACCACAACAAACATACCTTAACACTTCCACTATACACGTACATCCGCATGTCAATTATCAGTTGGAGTACATTGAGAGACAGGATCAAAATCCTCAAAGGCCGCAAAATTAATGATCTGAACATGAATTCATTATCACACAAAATGTTTAAGAATCTTACACAAGATGGAAGCAGTGTCCGCTGCAGATAACATTGAAGTTGAAACGAAATTGTGTTTGATTGATTACATTTGTGTGACAGCACACTTACATTTGTCATCATTCCGGTTTGTGATCTCCACACTTAAGACAGTAACTGCCCCATTCAGATCCATCTGCCACCAGGGAGCATCGCCAGTCTCACTTCCAGTCAGAGAACAGGTGCTGGAGTCATCATCAGTCGCCATCATGGCATTGGTGGAGGGGGAAGCAACAGAACTTTGGAGAGCAAAACCTTTCCTTTCTATCGTTACACCTGTACGAACCATAAACAAGAGCTATACGTACCATAAACAAGAGCTATGTACGTACCATAAACAAGAGCTATACGTACCATAAACAAGATAACTGGTGGTGATACTTTTCATTCTACCCATATATATACTAAACAGATAGGTTTATGATCAGTCTAGCTTCACGAAACAACACACATGTTACTGGATACGGTCACACAGGTATTCAACATTCACAACAAGAAACAACATTTTACAACCAGAGAATAGGGAAGTTTAAAGTTAGACATTTGTTCACACAGTTCTACTATTCCATGTAAATGTTACTTTCTACGTTCACCTCGCATAACGTCAGTTATTCACGGTAACCCAGGGAAATTCGGATGAAATATGCTACAATCACAGGAGAGTCACATTTCTGTTTCTGTTCCATGAACTTGATCTGGATGCTTTTTGCATAAATGCGGTTGTGCTTCAGGATTGTTTGTGGGATATTCTTCAAAGCCTTCAATTGTGACGTTTTTCAAGCGATGGGCTGAAGAGAAGCAAACATATCATCATCATTCCATGTTCCATATCACCTAGGTACACAATACGTGTAAAGGAAAGTAATGGTGACGAACAAAACAAACCAAGTGAAGTTCCATCGTGATGATGGAGGAACCTCGGATGAAAGTACACACCTGGAGCTTAAATATTAGAGACCAGCGCATTATGACATGAGACATCTCAACTAGAGCTAAAACATGAGCGAACATCACATAATAACAGATGTCTCAGCTGGAGCTGAAACATAAGAGACCAACACATTATAGGAAGTGGCTATGTCCTGAGCTGCTGACAATAACAACATGGAGAAATGACACGGAATTCATAACCACATTGTCAGGTCACACTGTTAAACACGTAACGTTTTGAGTGACAGTCCGTTCAATGCTACATATGTCCAATATGTAGACATTTTGTTCTTATGATAAAATGATACCATGACTACCCGAACACAAATAGCATTCGTGTGCCATGCAAAGTGAGTGAGCGAGTATGGTTTTACGCCGCTTTTAGCAATATTCCAGCAATATCACGGCGGGGACACCAGAAATTGGCTTCACACATTGTACCCATGTCGGGAATCGAACCCGGGTCTTCGGCGTGACGATCGAACGCTGTGCTATGCAAAGGCACAAACCCAATAAATGTTTCAATCAATAAGTGTAGTGTAGTGTTAATAGTTATTAGAATTGAAATAATATGCAAAAAAGATACTTCACTATTTTCCCTTCTAGAGATCCTCTCGCGAGAGAGCAGAGCTTTATGTAAACACATCGCGTACAAAGTCAAGGACGAAAGTAATTAAGGGACGTTATTCTAAATGATATGACGAGACCTATGTTCGAATAGCAGACGTTCAGCGATAAGATGTGTGTTCAGGTCTGATGTTACTTGATGAATGCTGGGTCAGTTTCACAACACTGCTTGTTTCTGTGTTTATGTCAAAAGTCAAGTTTATAGAGAAATTACTAACATTCTACCTGGAAACACTCAAAACAAAAACTGTTCAGGAAGCAGCGCACCCACGAGCTGGTTAAAATGACAATGTTAGTTTCTTTTGCAATTTACATATCAAATATATTTCACGAATAAACAAATACAATATCAAGCTACATGTATTTGTACTTAGTTGACGTATTTTTTTAAACCTATCTTGATCCATAATTCTTCTGAAAATTTTAAAGTGACGTTTTCATTCACAAAGGGAGATAATTTAGGAATTGTCAAGTTATGTTGTCTCATGGAACACGCCACAAGTTAACGTGAACATATATATAATATAGTCCTTTTTCTATCCTTTTAAATTAAGTAGAGCTTATAAACTGATTTGTCTGATTTTATTTAAATCTGGCTCAGGAGCGAAATATCGGCATTGTCAATGTGTAAAATCTATTCCAGAGCGTAGTTCGATGACGCTTGGCTTGTGTGACAGCATTGCAGAGGGTCAGTTAATAGTATTTGTCCGGTGACCCTATCCTTTACAATATTATTGTTTGAATGGTCTCAAGTATCAATATTTTGTGAAAATAAAACGGGTAAATGGACACTTAAATTTTAAAAAGACCAACATCAATTATTATTTTAAGATAGGTCCATTGAATGCAAAATTCAAAGATTATAAGGTGAAAATGTCTATTTTATATTGATCAGTAAATTTAATTCAATAAACATTTTCTGCAAAAATATGTTGGAAAGTGAATTTTAGACAATGTTCAAAATATGTTACTTCTTTACGACATTTTACACCCAAACGAGCTTGGGAACCTATTTTTACTTGAATTTTCAAATCGCCATTTTCTAAAATACGATACGAAAGTATGTGCTTAACTTTGCTCTCAAAATATCAATAAATTGCTCTATATAATTGAATACATCTATGTGGTTAATCACCTGTTTTTAGAGAATGCAACTATTCAAAAGACAATATTTAATCACTTGTCAAATATTTCAGTAATATAGATAACCTAGGTGTTATTTTGAAAACAAAAACAAACACAATTACGTTTGCTAGAAAAAAAACATTAACTATACTCTTTATACCAATATACTATACGCATATTTGATCACATGTATTTCCTTGTTAAATCAATAAGATTAGATGTGCCTGAGTTATCAATAAGGTCACGGTCATTACTATAGAGCCTGCCGACACCTTCCGTTTTAATCCTTCCAAAATTATCCAAAAGGTATGTTGTTTCACACTTCTTCAGCATGGACTCGGATAGAAATATATTGTAAGCTATCGACTCTATAGTTATGTGGATCGATATCGCGATTAAGAATATTTCTAACGTGATATCTTTGATGCGTCCTTCGTGTTTTTTCGAAGTATCAATATGAATCACACAGTTTAACACAATGACATGTCATCTTTGACATCTTTGAACGTAAAGCAGATTATTTGTTTGAAAAATATCTATGGCAAAGTATGCCGCCATCTTTAATGAAGATAATATAAACTTACGACATGAATAGGGCTATCTTAGATTTATGACAATCTTACGATATCTTAGGGCTACGATAGTTTTGAAAATAGGCTACGATATCCTACGATTTCCGTACGATAACTTTACGATAAGTTTAGAGCTACGATCGTTTCGCAAAAAATCGAGCTCATTATTATATTAGTAATGCGTCTTAGCTGGAGCTAAAAAAGATACACCCATCTTAATAAAAAATGGGACGCTTCAACTGATACTGACACATTAAAAGACCAATACATTTCCATTACCCTAAAATTGAAAACTATAATGTCTATATCTGCATCGTCTAATTAGAGATCTAGATGGATCTCAACTTGTGCTAAAACATTAAGAGTACAACTCATTTTAATAGGAAGTGGCGCGTCTTAAATGGAACTAATACATTAAAAGTCTAACTCGTTATTGTAGGAAGTGGGATGTCACAACTGAAGCTAAAACATACGAGACGAACTGATCATGATAGGGTTTCACGCATCTGAGCTCGAACCAAAACATTAAAAGATGCACTCATTATGATTCATTCATCCACGTTATTTCATGGTATAATCGGCCATAGCAGGTACTACATAGCAACGGCATCAGCATCAGCACAACGTCCGACTCGCCAACACCACGACTCTCCATCTACAGCCTCTGACACTACCACAATCCAACAAAATCCTGCCCCCATTCTTCTTCAAATAAATAAAAGCGATAATACCCTTACCACATTCAATAGAAATCTCTGCTAAAAGCACGATTGCGACTATGGCATGATCATGTGTTTATGAATCACTCGAGAATAGTGATGATACCAGGTGTTCGCGAAAAGGTGAGCACCCGTCACAAACACATGTAAAGGCAAGATAATTGTTCACCTGAAACAAAACGGGAACATACCCCATGCAGCCACCATACCCACCGCCATTGCTGGCGCCAGTCATGCCCCGACGTTTATTCAGTTTGGATCACACTCTATGAAGGTTCACCATCAATGAACTCACACAAAGTGAAAGTCCATTCTTAAGTCATCCCTAAAGGTAGGCAAGAACTGGAACCTGGTACACATTACTTACATTATCTGACATATTCCCATTTGGACAAAATAAGTTCTAGAATTCACAGAGCCATTGCAGATCTAAACTCTGTAACTAAACACCAACTAACAACTGATCTTTATATCACGATCAGTAACTAACTTCTGTTCGAGCTCTATACATCAAAATATAAAAACAATTTAGATTTACTCTTCAGGTCATTTCATGCATCGACAGTATTCTCGGCAATTTCAAATTTCATTATAATATACAACAAATATTTTAGATTAAATCTTTGACAAACATAATTCCTAACAAACCAATTGTGATATATGTTGAATCTAAATTCGTTTTTTTTTAAAGAAATATCTGAATGCATGTATCTGTGTCAATGGGTGCAGGGGTTTAGCAAAGTCTCACCCTGTGAAGATTTGTTGATAAAAATTCCGAAGTAAAAAGTGACACCTAACCTCACCCCTCCCTTTTTAGACACTGGTACTAAGTTTGCGGTTGCTTACAACAGATCAAACAACTAAGACTGCTGAATCGACGGAGCTAAACTCGTTTTTATTACACTTAATACTAAGTTTTATTGATATTAAACCAACAGTTTGCAGGTTTCACAAAGAAACAGCATGTACCGATGTTACTACAAATTTCATAGCGGAGCTGGACAAGACAGAGCTGCGATGAAAGGTTAAAACGGTCATTTCGCGTGTGTAGTGTGTGCGCGCGGGTTTGAATCCCGACATGGGTACAATGTGTGAAGCCCATTTCTAGTGACCCCCGCCGTGATATTGCTGGAATATTGCTAAAAGCGGCGAATAAACCATACTCATTCATTCATTCATTCATTCATTATCTAAAAAATACTGATAGATGATATACCACTTGTTCGTACGGGTGGAGTTTAGAAATGGTATATTAACACTGCATAATTGTGTTGAGGAAGCCGTTATGATGGCAACGAAACTGTTTTCTCTTGTTAACATCACTGGTGTTGTATGGAGAAACCATGTTAAAACGTTCGCTCGTGTTACGAAAATCCGGGTCTTGTACACAAATTGGGTCAAATGTATGAAACCTTGGTCTTCCCGTCGTAAGGTGGGTGAAATATAATTATATTTGTGTAATTGGTTAAGTTGTAAACACCAACAACATAGGTGTAAGAACATAAACAGAATTTAAAATCATGTTTCATGTACATGCTGTATTCTGAAATTAAATGGTCTGCTTCATTGATTGACGATATGGGTCAATCTCTCCCCCCCAAAAAAAAAACAAAAAAAAAAAACAACAAAACCTACGGCCACAGCGATTATTCGTTTACATAATTATATGTTCACCGACAGATTATTTTATTACATATTGCTGCACTTACCATGTCGTTTTCAGAGTGAAAACATACGGCAGGGCAGGAAATCAAGCTGAAAAATGTTTCTTTGTGAAAAGTCTTTATAATGCACATGGCGTTTTAAACGCAGCGTTCAAAGTAGTGCGTGAATGATATAAACATCAGAAATAGGGGTCTAGGCCCATTGTAACCTCGATTTTAAATGAATTCTAAATAGCTTGTTGAAATTAATTTAACAGGCACCGGTGCATTTGATAAAGTAAGCGTCGTCTGCTTACATCCAAAGAGTCTGGATTACGCGCAGGAAAAACTCGTGCAACGGAAGTGCTTTCCGATTGGCTAAACTCGTAACCATGCCATCACGTGATTGTTCTGGTGAACACCTGCATGAAATATACAACTCTTCTAACCTGATTTGACATTTGGTTTATATAAATAATCTTAACCGATAAAGTTACTGGCGGTGGGATTTGTCTAGCGAGGTTAAAGCGTTGACTCGTCACACCAATGTGACACATGGTCATAGCAACTGATTTACGACAACAATTGTCTGAATTAACATTTAATTCCAAGGCTAAGTATACCCTGGAGCTATGACATCTATATGCCTTGAAACACTGAATTGTCGCTATTTATTTATTTATCTATTTATTTATTGAGAGAGAGAGAGCGAGAGAGAGAGAGAGAGAGAGAGAGAGAGAGAGAGAGAGAGAGAGAGAGAGAGAGAGAGGCCTTTCCTTTAGCCTAGCTAGGGTTAGGCTGGGTGCTCCGGGGCACCAAGACAACAACCACTACCACTATCTTGTGTATGTCTATATCTACCTGTATAAAGTAAAATTGCATATACAGCAAGCCAGCAAGCCATCGTCTCCAAGTTGTCACTTCCAACTGAGAACCATACGCCGACCCCTTGTATGCCGTTATTTATTGCATAAACCGTACAGAACATGACATTATTTATATATTATTCAATTAAGATTTTTTATTACTTATTTTTTACTGCATCATCATGACCTCAGAGTTTTAGCTTATAATACCAGTATGGGTTTCTCTTGAATATGCATGTTGCTTTGTTGTATTGAAACTTCTGTTGATAGGTTTTAGTAATATCCTGCAATACACGGCGCCCTACAGCAGAAATTGGCTTCACACATTATATATACTCATGTGGGTTTGTTTGTTTGTTCGTTAGTTATTTAACGCAGCACTCAGCAATATTCCAGCTATATGACGGCGGTCTGTAAATAATCGAGTTTAGACTAGACAATCCAGTGATTGACATCATGAACATCTATCTGGGCAGTTGGGACACGATGAAATGCCTCAACCAAGTCAGCGAGCCAGATCACCTTATCACGTTTGTCGCCTCTCAGGACACGCCTAGTCGCCTCTTACGACAATCATGTGTTGCTAAAGACCAATTCTAACCCCTAATGTTCATGGGACGAGTTTTCCCAGTTACAGAATTGACAATAACTTGATTGTCTAGTCCAAACTCGATTATTTACAAACCGCCGTCATATCTGGAATACTGCTGAGATCGGCGTTAAACAACAAACAAACAAAACTTATTAGGCCCTATATAAGTAATTATATGTGAATTATTACCTAAGTTATACTATGGTCAATACCTTGTACTGATGAAGCCACGGAGGTGTTTCTCTGTGTATTGTTTTTTTAACGCCGATCTCAGCAGTATTCCAGATATGACGGCGGTCTGTAAATAATCGAGTTTGGACTAGACAATCAAGTTATTGGCATCATGAACATCGATCTACGCAGTTGGGAAACGATGACATACATCAAACAAGTCAGCGAGCCTGACCACCTGATCCCGTTAGTCGCCTCTTGGGACACGCATTGTCGCCCTAGGAGAAGCATGGGTTGCTGAAGACCTATTCTACCCCGGATCTTCACGGGTGATATATTAGGTAGACCAGGTACACTACTCAACAGTCTAATAACTGTTTGTATTAATAGATGATCTTATCGTTAGTTATGCTTGCATGGCTTTGGCGTCTATTGAATCAAACGCGAGATAAAATCCCGGTTAAAAGAATATAAATAACAGTCAATGCATTGCTATCAAATTGTATCTGACTTGTTAGATTTTAATTGCCTTTTTATCTACATTGACGGTTGCGTGTTATGATCAGAATTTGTGATAAGTTTAATTACATCCTGGGTGAAAGCCTTAGGGTCATTTATTTGTGTTTGTTTTCTTCTTGAATATTTCAAGATAATAACTTGAAATTTCAATATATATATACTAACTTCAAATTTCAAGATAATGATCTTGAAATTTCAAGATAATAATTAAGTTGAAATTTAAAGATTTTAAGTTGAAATTACAAGCCCCTGTGGTGATGGCCTACCAACGTGCAATAACCTTGCTTTAATTATTCGTTTCATAACGGGTCCGTCAAATAGTCAGTATCACATGTTTGGGACCTTAAGATGATTTTAGTTTGATTTTCTTTATTGGTGCTGTAGACCAATGAATATATTCACGAATACTCATAAACGATAGTACAGCAAACTGACTTATAGAAATTGTACGTCTGCTTCTATCACTCCGACAATTTTTCGGTGATGTCCTAAAATAACTATCGTTACTAATTATCACCAAATATAATAAAACTGAATTCCTTGCAATAATACTGAACACAAAGACAAACATAATATACCTTCTTCTTTGCATTATATATGTCTATTTTTATAAAAACAATTGCCGCATTACATTGTGTTAAGTTTATATTTGGAGCATCACGCAGCACTTGACCTTGACCCCGTTATTGCCAGCTGTCGCATGGAATGATACTGACACATTTCCTTCTCCATCCTCGTTGAATTGACATCATGGGCGTTCGTTCATCTCGACAGCTTCAACAAGAAGAGATCGAGGAAATCCAAAGCGAAACTGGATGTAAGTGTCAGCCATGATATAATAGTACACACGCCGGGCGTAAAGTCGTCTGTTCGTTAATAGTAAACAATGTAATTAGAGCTGACAACTATACACTGAGAGATCATTTCTGTGCTAATATTTGAAAGTGTTGAGTTAACCGAGTGCCATGAGCAGGTGTAATCACGTTGAATACTTCATTTGAAAATTTATTGTTTAAATGTCACATTTAGATAATATCAATATGTTTTCAATTAAACGGAAATACGTCTAAATCAAACGCATAAGGCGATGCTGTCATGGGGATTCGATATGAATTGAACTGTTTGGAAATAAAGTCGTTTGTTCCGTCACACATTATGACTATTGTTGCCGGTCAGCAGCGCGACACAATGTATAGATCAATATACTGGATCAATCAACCCTTGACATTTCAAAAGACCCAACCACCCACATGTTTAGTAAGGCTGTCTAATTTCCTGAATTCTCTTATTGATAGTCTGTTACACAGCAATATATCAGTTGAGATAATAATTATGATCAAAAGGTATGAAATCGTAAATTATACCATGGAATGATGTGTATCCATTGTACAGATGATCTATAGACCCGTGAAGACCTGGTTTAGAATAGGTCTTCAGTAACCCATGCTTGTCGTGAGAGGCGAGTAACGGGATCAGGTGGTTAGGCTTGCTGACTTTGTTGATTCATGTCATTGTCTCTCAATTTCGTGGATTGATGCTCTTGATATCAATCAATGGATTGTCTGGTTCAGACTCAATTATTTACAGACTGCTGTCATATAGCTGAAATATTGCTGAGTGCGGCTTTAACCCTTTCGCCCCGACTGCCCGATTTATCGGGCAGCATAAACCGTGTCCCAGAACCCGGCTGCCCGAAAAATCGGGCGAGAACTGTCCAAGCCCCACACCCGGCTGCCCGATAAATCGGGCGGCGCGAGCGTGTTTACAAAATCGCTCTTTCTACTTCCTTTCTCGTGTGTAATCTCGTTCTAAATATGGAAATGAGATCTACACGTGATTGACACGTCATTCTATGGAATTTCCCCGTCTTTTTGGCGCGAAAATCGCGGATGTCACCTGTTTTCGCGACAGGTATTTTTCTCGCTTGAATCGTAAATCAAGCGTAATGGCGGCCAACTACGATTCGGATAGCGATCAGATGATTAACAACGACTCTATCGGGAATAATAATGTGTTTGAATTGAATAATTTAAGCGAAGGGGAGAGGGAATTTCGCGAATATTTTGGTGAAGATTTTGACGGTTTCGACGAGGTGTCCCCCCCGCAAACTTTCAAGAATGGGAGTGGCAGAGGGACCACAACAGTGGAGACATGAGGGATTTTGAAGAGGCGACCGGACTCAAGAATATATATATATTGACACGTACGGTGAGTGAAGAGTCATGCTATTGATTTTTTCCAACTGTTTTACAATGATTCTGTGTTTGAACAGATTATCAGTGCGACGAATGAGAATGCAGCCTACACGTGAACGAGCGATCACAACAACAACAAAGGTGAGTGGCATGACGTATTTGTTTCTTTTTTTTTAAATTTATTTTTCTGATCGCAATCCGAATTGTAGTTTGCCGGTTTGTCGTATGTCCTTATATTTCGCTCAATTTAAATAAAATTTATTTCTATAATCATGTTTGTTCTCTTGTTTTTTACATCTTAATTTAAATTTTAGTAACTGTATAAATTATTTATTTATTAATTGATTTAATAAAGTACTGATTTAATTTATTATGCATTTGTAAATAGCAGTGTATTGTAAATATGTTATCACAACTTTTATATTTGCAGAACTTAAATTTACGATCTTTCTGTCCTTTTACAATCTTTCCCTCTTCAGATCAATCTGTGATAACTTCCCTGTGATGTCATTCTTATAGTAGCTGTGGTTCAATGTTCATGTAATGTGATAAATTACTTTTTAAAAACTTAAATACTTAATTTTTGTTTCAAATCCTGAAAAAGAACAAAATAAATCAAATATTTGTTTTTACCTGTGTTAACGAGTTTACCTGCGTTAACAAGTTTACCTGTGTTAACGAGTTTACCTAAGAGGCTGTAGGTGTATCATAAGTAATATGTGACATCAGTATAGAAAACAAAGTCAGTACCAAGAGTTGTAAACTTGTTTATTTGTTTACAGATGTGCATGAAGAGAATTTACCTGTAACACCTGCGATTACCTGTGCTGTCCAAGATGACAAGACCACTGTGTTATGTTTACCTTGTATCTGTGATTTAGTTTTGTGATTTTTAATACAATTTGAGCCAAAATTCATTGTCTGTTTTCATTTTTTCAGTGTTTTCAAGTTTTATTTCACTTGTAAACACCTGTAATTAGATAATGACAAAGGTTAGAGACAATAACAACAAAGAATATTAAAGTATACTTAATCCTCTTTACAATGGTATATGATCAATGTATATTAAAAGCAAGTTTCTGGTAGAAAAAGTGCATCAAAAATGATGGTGTGATTTTCCAATAATACTGCCAGGGAGGCCAGTGTACAGGCCTTGTCAGTGTCAGGGACTGCAGGGTTTCAAGGGACATAACTCTGGGGCAGCCAGTGATGAAAGAGTTAAACAACAACCAAACAAACAAACATGATCTATTTGACCTGCTTCAGTGATTTAGCTTTTGTGCCATTTTTGCAATATTCCACCAATATCACTGCGGCAACACCAAAAAAGGCTTCATGCACTGTACCAAAGTTGGCCTTCAGAGTTTAGAGTGAACACTTCAGCTTCCCTCTTTGGTGCATATAACTATAAGTGAGGGACAGTCCCCTATTAAACCTTTCAGCTATTCAGTTTAAGTCAGCATGATCAGTGATAGGTATATTTTAATAATCGTCCATTGTTCGTAAGTGTGTATATAAATGCTGAGCTTATCGATTGATTCTAATCACTAATCACCTGATTACTGTGACTTTTGATCTCTCTTTTATCAGTCCTTGTTAACATCCATTACTCGATGTGTTTCAGTTTCCCATAATCAGATCGTGAGACTGTATGGCAGATTTACCAACCTTGATAAGACCAACAATGGGGCACTTAGGTAAGTAACCAGGACAGCCAAGAAGCCATCATTGATGAACCACACTCACTTGCTCACAGGCCAGATATTTCAGTTTATTACTTGCCCGTGATGAGATCACCCGTTTAATAAAAATACAGCTGTATTACACATTGTGTAATACCAAAACGCGTGCTTATGTACTCTCGGAACACGTTTCACGAAAAATATTGAAAGCTCTCAACATCCCTTGGGTTATTCAACAACATTGCGTGTGGAGATGATAGATCACTGAGAGGAGCTTATGCACACTCGATGACCCCAGCAACCGTGTTGCTAGGCTGACGTCACATGGCATTGTTTCGCCGAAGGATCTTGCAACAAAATTCCACTAATTACGTCATCGGGTATTGTGACGTGATTGTAAACTTTGAGGTGAAAGGCCCTGTTCCACAAGGCGATCGTACTGTAGCGCAACGACAGACGTTGGTCTAAGTTTAAGTATGTGAGTTGCGATAACCGACAGTATAATTCTAAAAACGTTATGAATGGCAAGTAATAAATAAAATACTAAACTCGCTCCCGTGTTAAACCAATTTTATGAAACTCGTGAATAGTTGTGGTATCTGACGAGCGAAAGCGAGTCAGATACCACAACTATTCACTCGTTTCATAAAATTGGTATTACACGGGAGCTCGTTTAGTATTCTATATTTGGGTCAAATCCTGAAGGGGGGATAATAAAGATCTTAAATTGATTCCTTACTAAGGTTTACAAAAGTGAAAACTTTTAGGCAACATATTTTTCATTACTTGGTTTACGGATGCGCCGCACTTTCAAAGTCCATATGTTGAAAAAAAATACAAATGAAAATTACGCCTTTTTTTATTACCGCCGATCTTTACTTTAAAAAATGCATAAAAAGTTTTAAAAAATAAATCATTTGCTTCGTGAGTGTAAAGCAAAGGGAGGCCACTCTGATATTTCTCACTGGGGTCCATCAAGTGCAGTGGTGACCAGTTTTACTCTTTCAACACTGTTGGCCAGAAGTTAAGAGTAACCAGACACCGCAGGCTTGTAGACCATCCAAGTCACGTCAAAATAGTATTAACCTACCTGTCATATTCATTTATTAAATCTATCACATGTCACAATGTCTGAAATATGTATTCCATTTCAATTTATCATTTTTTATCAATAGATTAAAAGATTATTCACTATTTCCTGCAATGTTATTGAATATAAAATTCTCGGACACACACTTCGACAACGGGTCCTCATAGAACATGTCAAACAGCAAAATAAAGACGTTTCAAGCAAATCTTTAAATATATTATGCAAAGTTATAAATAAAATCAACAAAAATATATCTAAAAATTGCCAAATTGATATCTAAGTTATTATTTCCACCTTTTTGTGCAATCTCGTGTATTAGAGTAAGTCAAATGACATCTCGGCTTTCGTCGCCTCTATTTCTCGGCTCGTACATGATGTTTAATGCCAATATATATGCCTAAGAAATCTTTGTCATAGCTCGATACCCAGCACTATATATCCATGAAGTTCCCTATTTTTAATATAGATCGCCATTTCCTGCTGAAAACATTCAAAATAACATGATTTAACCGAAACCTTTCGTCAAAATCTTAAAATTGTCATACAAGAGGATTGTACCATTGCTGTTATTGGATTTACTTCCTTAGGTCACATGCTTAAATTTGACCACGAACAGATTTTGTCAAGAAAGCTTCCTTGGTCCTTAATCTGGACATTATGAATGTGTTAGCTTACATTTTTTTAATTCAAAACAAATTTAATTAAGTTGCAAATGAATTATTTCAATAACGTGATACACATAACTGTCATATTTATAAACAATAGGATTATTGATACCTTTCAAATGGTGTATAGCCAATCATGTAGATTTACAAACATAATTTCCTTGATAAATGTTGGCTTCATCTATCACACAAGAGTCTCTGGGAACTTGGTGTCACAGCAGTAATCTTCTGGTTGGCTGGTGTTGAAAGAGTTAATCGTCGCCCATGCTGCCAAAATAGCGCATCTTTCATGTATTTCCTCCCATGACTTAGTTATGTTGCCATTTGTGCACAAGCTGAGTGCCAGGGATATGATAAAATATTCTTGAAAAATTGAGTTTTTTTACTTTTGTTACTCCAGCATATTTTTTTTAAACCTACCTAACTTTTTAGGACAAAATTCAAGTAAAGAAATCTGAGAAGCTTTTTTTTTCTTTCTTTTTTTTTAAAATTGGCTTACCTCACTTTTGAAATGAGTTTGAAATCTGTAAACCAAGAAATAAAAAAATTGTCGCCTTACTGGTTGCAAGTTATGTTCCTGTTTGCTTGATACTAGGGCTGCAACGATACAGGAAGGCCACGATACGATACGTATCTCGATATTCTGGTCACGATACGATACGTATCTCGATACGCAACTCTATGGAAAAAAAACATGAACAGAAAACATTACTCAAGCTTTTATTTGGTTCAAACAATGGACTTCAAACACCAGATATGATCAATGTTCAATCACAGCCTGAATGGTTCAGCATGAGGGTTTTTTTGAGAAATATCAAAATGTCAACATTGTCAGGGGACAGTGATGCCCTCTGGCCACTGACAATATCTCCTGCAGTGGAGAATACTCTCTCACTGGGAACAGAGGTGGCTGGGACTCCAAGATAATGTCTGACCAAAAGAGCCAAGTTGGGGAATCGACATTCATTGCCCTTCCACCATTCCAGGGGATTTGCAGTTAATGGAATACAGTCTTCGGTTTTATATCGTTGTATCTCATTTTCCACACAAGCTGATAGTGGTCTTGCCGCCTGAACATGTGTGATAAACACCTCTCCAAAAATTTCCTCCATGGCAGTTTTAATTTTCTTTTCACATGGTTCGTCAGGTTCGTGAGACTCTGGCCCACTCTCAGATTTCCCCTCCCTGTCAGTGTCAGACACAGATGGTAATGCTGGTAGTGGTGGGCTGTCAGGTTCAGCATGTGGAGGTTCAGCAGGTTCCACTTTCACTCTGACTTCAGTCTGAAACAAGTTTTCAGAATTTAGATATACAAAATCTTCTATACTAAATGTCAGTTTTAATTTTTTTGTTTCTGAAGAAAATAGTCAAAGACAATGTCAATGATTCAATGTTGTTTTTCTTCTAAAGAAGTGTTTTGAAGGAAATTGTAATCTAAACATGTATGCTTGTTTCATTTCCTAGGCTAAATATAAGCTCTCAAACATTTAGTTTGCTGCAATAATATTTAGATTTTCAGACAAAACATTTAATAAACAAATAAATACCTTCAACTTTGATGCACATGCCACTGCTTTCACTGTCAGTCCAGTAAAAACCTGAAGTCGTCCAGTTTCATCAAGGTAAGGCAGGGACCTGAACCTTGGATCTAGGGCTGTAGCCTCCTGCAGGAACTGGTTGACATCAGGATCAGTGTATCTGTCCTTTAGGTCCTTTGTAATAGCAGCTTTCACACTTTTGATGAGAACTGAATCAGATTCCACAACAGCCATAGCTTTTAAAATCAGTTCCTTGAGTGGAAGAATCAGTGACACTGTTGGTGTCTTCTCACTGCACATGATAGTTGTGATTGTTTTCAATGGCTTCAGGACACGTGTAGCATCCTCCACACATCCCACATCCTCATCTGACAGTGTGACAAGTGAATCAACATTTTTTCTGACATCTTTGACTGTTAGTGTAGCAAATATTGCTGCTTGCTGCTCCAGATAGCGTTCCAACATGTCATAGCTTGAATTCCATCTTGTGGAAACATCTTGTATGAGTGTGTGACAGGGAAGTTCAAGAAGCAACTGTTTGGTTCTGAGGACAGATGCAGCATGAGAGCTTCTATGAAAGAAGGACACGACTCTTCTAACTCTCCCCAAAATCCTGGCCATCTGACTGACTTGCATTGCCCTTTGACTTGCTAAGTTTATAGCAAAACACCTAATGTGTGGGTTGAGACTTGGTGACTGCTTGACAGCACTAACAATGTTGTGCTTGCATTGTCAGTTGATATAGCAACATTTCCAAACCTGTCAATCTTCCATTCTGTTAAAGCAGATGTCAGTACGTTTGCTAGGTTAGTTCCAGTGTGGCTCTCGTGAAGGGGCCGTGTTTGCAACACAGGATTTTCCATTTGCCATTCTTCGCTAACAAAATGTGCAGTTATGGTAACATAGCTCTCGGTCGCACGTGACGTCCATCCATCAGTTGTGATAGCAACAGACGAAGCACCTTCAATTCGTTTCAAAACCTCACGTTTCGTGTTCTCGTACAGTTTAGGCATAACAGTATTTGTAAAATGTGTACGGGAAGGAATCTGATACCTTGGCTCGAGTGTGTTGACAAGACACCTAAATCCCACATTCTCCACAACGGAATACGGTCGCATATCCAAAGCAATGAAAACACCAATGCTATTTGTGATCGCCCCAGCGCGGGACGATGCAGCCGGTAATTTTGATTTAATTACATCATGGAGATTAGGTTGACTTCCTGGCAAGGGTTTGGTGAAATCAACAACATGTGACTGCGTACCTTGAATAGAAGACGGAACCTTGCTACCGCCAATATCTATGTCCGAGTGATGGCGAAGAAGATGAGTGGACATGTTTGTGGTACTACTCGTGTATTTCACACGAGTGAAGCAATGGCGACAGGCCGTTTCTTCTTTATTGACAGTTCGCAGTCCATCCCGATATAATACGGGAAAATCCAAAATGGTCCCACACAGCTGACTTAAATGAACTGGGGGGCTTTTCCAGCTCGCATTTCTCGCTAATAAACTCGGTTGCTGCCATGTTTTCAAGTCGTTTGAAGCACGTGCCGGTCATCGTGACACGCGCTAAAGCCTTCTGGTTGGCTGTTCAGTGAATGTCAACCAATGAAACAATAGGATACATTCAGTTATGTTATACGACCTGTTTGATTGGTTAATACATTCAGCGAGCACACGGAGCAGTCAATCGCAAGGTAACGTAAACCCGGAAGAGACAACACAACATGTTCTGCCTACCTTACACGATCAGTTTGAAAAAATATTAGTATATTAGTTGTTTATGTTACATAGTGTAGGGGGAGTGGAGGGAAACATCGTATCAGAGTTTATTAAAAATGTAAGTGCGTTTTGGGAGCAATGCGTTACGAGGGAAGCAAGGGAACGCGAGATCTACTTAAGATTTGCGTTCCGTATCGTGGCGTATCGATATACACCCCCTCGTGTATCGTGTATCGTATCGTGGGTCAAGTATCGCGATGCATCGGAATATCGGTGTATCGTTTCACCCTTATACTAGGACATGTACATGGGTAGATTTAACAACAAATTTGTATGAAGCCAGCAGGGCTTGCTCCTTTTAAAGTTGCTGGCCTTTCTCCACACTAACTGGCCTACAACTAAATGGTGGAGGCCGCGAAGTGGTCGAGCCTGAAGTCGCATAGCCACCTAGCAGGTCTCTGAAAAGTTTAGAACTTCTCACCCTAAAATATTTTTTATTAATTCTTATTCCATTTGCCTCATTTCATGGCGATTTATGAGCAAATAAAGAAGTTGTTGTACACAACATTACAAAATGGCGGCCGGTTGTTATTCTACCGAGATGATCCAATAAAAAAAATTAAACATACACGAAGAAGGGGTGAAATGTTGACAAGCCAGATGGGGTATCTACTTTATGTTTCAGCAAGCCTTTTGTAATTTAAACTGGCCATGGGACTATGGGCTAGCAGTTAAATTGACCAGACAAGCTTCTTCACTCACTGTTAGGGGCAGTATCACATGTTGTTTACAAAAATATGTAACTGTATTCAGACCATGCTGGCCTACTCCTTCGAAAAACCATGCTGGCCTACTCCTTCAAATAATCATGCTGGTCTACTCCCTCAAATAATCATGCTGGTCTACTCCCTCAAATAATCATGCTGGTCTACTCCTTCAAATAATCATGCTGGTCTACTCCTTCAAATAATCATGCTGGTCTACTCCCTCAAAAAATCATGCTGGCCTACTCCTTCAAATAATTATGCTGGTCTACTCCCTCAAATTAATCATGCTGGCCTACTCCTTCAAATAATCATGCTGGCCTACTCCTTCAAATAATCATGCTGGTCTACTCCCTCAAATAATCATGCTGGTCAACTCCTTCAAATAATCATGCTGGCCTACTCCTTCAAATAATCATGCTGGTCTACTCCCTCAAATTAATCATGCTGGCCTACTCCTTCAAATAATCATGCTGGTCTACTCCCTCAAATAATCATGCTGGTCAACTCCTTCAAATAATCATGCTGGCCTACTCCTTCAAATAATCATGCTGGTCTACTCCCTCAAATTAATCATGCTGGCCTACTCCTTCAAATAATCATGCTGGCCAACTCCTTTAAATAATCATGCTGGCCAACACCTTCAAATAATCATGCTGGCCAACACCTTCAAATATTCATGCTGGCCTACTCCTTCAAATAATCATGCTGGCCTACTCCCTCAAATAAACTATGCTGGCATACTCCCTCATATAAACTATTCTGGCCTATCCCTCAACTAAACCATGATGGTCTACTTCAAATAATCATGCTGGCATTGTCAGCATCAATTCACACAGTAGTAATATGATGACATGCATCAACCAAGTCAGCGAGCCTGACCACCCGATCCCGTTAGTCGCTTCTTTCGACAAGCATAGTTGCCTTTTACGGTAAGAATGGGTTGCTGAAGACCTATTCTACCCTGGATCTTCACGGTTTCACAATTTCTCTAACAATCAGAGACTTATTACATACCTAACCCTTGTGCCCAAAATGATGTACAGTCAATACCATCTGTCTGTCACATGTAGACATGGTAGAGGTATGTCAACTATAAGACTGTAATAATCTAATATGAGAGTTGCAGTGAGCAATACAATGGATGCTATACTTTTTCATCTGTAGTATTCTGTACATGATTTTTAACATTTTTTTGCAGCCGGGAGGATTTCTTGAGAATACCAGAATTGGCCATTAACCCTTTGGGAGACAGAATTGTGCATTCCTTCTTCCAAGACAGGTATGCTATCCGTGACACATATTCAGTATGTGTTTTGTTTTGTTATTGTTTGATTGTGAAGAGTGAGTGAGTATGGTTTTAAGACCCTTTTAGCAATATTCTGGCAGTATCAGGGCAAGGGACACCGGAAATGGGCTTGACACATTGTACCAATGTGATCGATAGAAACTAACAGTTTTCGTCCATTAGTCCTTATAATGATAACATATAGCAAAACGCTTAAAAAGGGCAAATTTTTACTAGTCCTTATGACACCTTACTATTGGGCAGTTTGGAAAGGACTAAAGCACTAGTGCCAGTTTCTAATGCTGCATTCGAACATTCATTAATGTGGTGATTCGAACCTGGGTCTTTGTCATGACACTAACCACTAAGCTACCCCACCCCCAGAGATTGTGATGATCATTATATCTCGACTTATAAGGGCCGGGGTATATAGTTATGCCAAGCAATTCCGCCCGACCTTTTGAGGACTTTTTTTGTGCAACCAATAACTTGAAAACTACTGCATAGAGTCTTTCCATACTTGGTAAACACTTTCTATGTCAATAGAAGAGGTGCAGTGTCAAGCTTGATTTCAATATTTGGATTATTTGCTTAAACATTTGTGCGACCTATATTTTGAGAACTACTGCTTGGATTCTTTACAAATTTAACGAACAGATTTTATACTAATAGAAGAGGTGCAGTGCAAAATTTAATTTTGATATGTGAAGTTTCTGAGAAAAATATGAATTTTATTATGTTTTGAACTTGAAATGTTTTTGGATTCAACATTTGTGTGACATTTAACTTGAAAATTACTTCATGGATTCTTTTCCAATTAGATGTACAGTTTCTATACCAATAGGAGAGATGCAGTGCAAAGTTTGATTCGATAAGTCGATTTTGTAAGAAAATATTGCTTTGTTTATGTTTTGAACTTAGTACATGTAATATGTCAAAGTTAGGAGTACTTGTAAGCCCTGCTCACTTTATGCCTTGTTTTTTTTCAGCTAAGTTGATTATCTGAATCTCTCCAAGAATGTCAAAGTCAGAACGACTCCATCTATACCGTATTCGACGTAATAATCTCTCAAAATTAGAAATAGGGGGCTCTTATTGGAATATTATTTTGGTGGGGAAAAAACAGAGTTGAAAGTTCGTAAATTTCGTGGTTTATGCTGACAACCTGAAATGTTTATATACGACATATATATTTTTCCAGGATTTAATTTCCCATAATTAAGAGTGAATATAACACACAAGTGCGTATTATACACGAATAAATAAGTCTTGTGTACATTGATCGGAAGGGGTGCTAATTGAGATTGTTCACTAGCCAATATATTAGCAAATGTCGCCGTGGGCGCTTATTAGAGCAGGGCGCTGATTACGTCGAATACGGTACTTTCATTACGTTAGGTTTATTTCTTATTTGAATATTAACATTTATAACCTGTAGACATAAGACATATGCAACATATGTCATAACAAATACCATGAGACAGGTGTACATGCACCGGTGTGTAATTGGTCTTAATTTCCTCATCTAATATTGCAGGAAATATAGACACAGGTTGAATTATGTATTCACTGCAAAAGATAATTAGTTATAAAATTTTTTTGTTACTTATAAAGAATTTGCAATATCAATATCACAATGTTGATGGGTATTGACGGAAAAAAGATTACACACCCCTTTGTGATTTGTCATTAAACTGAGTATGTGGGACATGGCATAGTCCACTTCTGTATCAGGTGACCCAGTAGTCATTGGTGCATGAGGTGTGAACTTGTTGTTTTAACAGTGGAGGGGAAATGGGATGTAGGCCAGTGGATTAACTTCTTGACTGGCAACATGATTCAGCTATTGTCATGGTAACGCTGCTGACTCACTCCCTGCAGACTCATCTTCCTGTGGTATTTGATTAATGTGGAATTCATCTGTTTCTGTGGTTACAGGACTGAGGTCAATTTCCGGCAGTTCATGAATGTGCTGGCCAGGTTCCGCCCACTGAAGACAAACTCAGAACGAAACAAACTGAACACAAGGGAAGAAAAGTTGATGTGTAAGTCCTCCCTCACCCACCCACACATTCACCCACCCATCCATACACTTGTCATCCATACTCCAACCCAGCCATACACCCACCTATCAATACTCTCACCCATCCATACTCCCACCCACACATACACCCACCCATACGCCCACCCATACGCCCGCCCACCCATCCATACACCCACCCACACATACACCCACCCATACGCCCACCCATCCATACACCCACCCATCCATACACCCACCCATACGCCCACCCATACACCCACCCATCCATACACCCACCCATCCATACACCCACCCATCCATACACCCACCCATACGCCCACCCATACACCCACCCATCCATACACCCACCCACACATACACCCACCTATCCATACACCCACCCATCCATACACCCACCCACACATACACCCACCTATCCATACACCCACCCATCCATACGCCCACCCATACGCCCACCCATACGCCCACCCATCCATACACCCACCCATCCATACGCCCACCCATACGCCCACCCATACACCCACCCATACACCCACCCATACACCCACAAACACATACACCCACCCATCCATACACCCACCCATCCATACACCCACCCATCCATACGCCTACCCATACGCCCACCCATACACCCACCCATACACCCACAAACACATACACCCACCCATCCATACACCCACCAATCCATACACCCACCCATCCATACACCCACCCATACGCCCACCCATACACCAACCCATCCATACACCCACGAACACATACACCCACCCATCCATGCATCCACCCATCAATAGACCTACATATCCATATACACATCCTACCATCCATTGACCTACATACCCATATACACACCCATCCATACATCCACCCTTCCATACATCCACCCTTCCATACATCCACCCATCCATACATCCACCCATCCATAGACCTACATATCCATCTACCCTCCCATCCATACACCCATCCATACACCGGCCCTTCAATATTTACTCCATGTTAAATTGACTTTCCTGCTTTCATTCAAACACTGCTTTATCATACCCGCATATTTACACATAGCCCTGCTTCCTATACGCTTAAAATTTGAAAATGGATGCAAATAAATTACAAAGTACGTCCAATGGGGCACTGCTTGCATGAATGCTGCTTTTTCATAATTTGCCACCACTTAAAAAAATGAATTTAAGAACATAATCATTTAAAAGTTGCAATACACTGTTGAAAGCTTCATGATCTTCTAGTCTCGCCCTTGTAGTTTCAGTTAAAATATTCCTAATCTATTTTTAACTAACGGCCTCTGAGCATGTCACTTGAGGTAAAGCACGCTCTCCTATTGAGTGAAGGAAGTAAGTGCTTCAAAGCAAAAAATAGGAAAACATTACTGATATGGGAGATGTCCAAAAGGCACTCAGTTGCTTGACTTTCAATACAAGTTTATTCACCAAATAGTATACACTACAAATTAATTAAAAAATAAAAATAATGGATAAAAACGTGTACTTTCTGTGAGAATGAAGCGGGGAATAGAGTGAGTGAGTGAATATGGTTTTATGCCGCTTTTAGCAATATTCCAGTAATATCATGGCTGGGGACACCAGTAATGGGCTTCACACATTGTACCCATGTCGGGAATCGAACTCGGGTCTTCAGCCTGATGAGCGAAAGCTTTAACCACTAGGCTACCCGACCGCCCCACCAGAATAAAAAAAAAACCGCCTCATTGTTTCCTGTGTGCATGTGAAGAAGTTCTCAAATGATCTGACACTGTTTATTAAGCGACATTTTGATTTCAATTTTATTTTCACTGACTTTGCAATACTACTGGGAAATAACACCGGCTACCGTATATCGCTGTGTATATTGCGAGTTTTTCGTACCTAAAATGAGGGGGTTAAGAAGGGGGGTCAGAGTTGAAGATCTTACATTGTTTTCCACTGGCGATGTCAACCGGCGTCCGATAGCAAGCGCAGCATTTGACTATAAAAATTTGCATTTCGTCCTAAATAACTGTTCCAATAACTATTTCCATACGTAAACATGATTTGTATCTCTTTTCCTTGAATAAAGTTTAATAATTTCTGCAAATAAAGTTGAAATGACCCTCGCCTCGATGCAGATTGTCAAACCAGCTGACATGGTAAAACAATCAAAATCCGTGAGTAGAGAGCCGGAAGTACCGGTAAGCATTTGCATATTGCACATGTGGTATAATTTTTTAACAATATTATCCAATCTGCAAAAAGGTGTATATATCTAGTATCAAAAACAATAAACTTAGCTTGGATGCATTTTTAAGAGGGATTAAATAAATGGTTTGCTAAAAAGAACAGGTGCACTGCAGGAAGGGGGGAGGCAGTTTGAGGAAAAATGTCGGAAACAATTATTGAAATACTTTAATAAGAAATAGTTTACAGTTATGTATATATATATGCATTTATATTTATGCTCTGACTAATATATGACCTTGTCCATATGTCAAGAAATATAATAGTTCAGAATAATATATGTTTTCAGTATGGCTGCATCTTAGTCACATACATCCTTCTGAAAGGAATAAAAAATTGAAAAAAAAGTGCTTCAAAGCAGTGCAAAACAACAAAATTTCAAATGTATTTTGGCAGGGAAGGTTCACATACATCTTCAAGAGCAAACATGAGTAAATGTTATTTATGATATTGCATATTAAATGTGTAGAAGTTATGTTCGATATTTTACATTTCTCTGTGACCCCATTTTTTATCCAGGGACTGCTACAATTAAATGTTACGAGTCACACAGGGGAGATGATGACCATTCGTAACCTTTGTCCTGATTCCTCTTATCAACAATATGACTGAATACAGATAATCCCCACATGCAGAGATATACATGCTACACATACAGAGATATACATGCTACACATACAGAGATATACACATACAGGGTTATACATGCTACACATACAGAGATATACACATACAGGGTTATACATGCTACACATACAGAGATATACACATACAGGGTTATACATGCTACACATACAGAGATATACACATACAGAGATATACACATACAGAGATATACACATACAGAGATATACATGCTACACATACAGAGATATACATACTACACATACAGAGATATACACATACAGAGATATACATGCTACAGAGATATACATGCTACACATACAGAGATATACATGCTACACATACAGAGATATACATGCTACACATACATAGATATACATGCTACACATACAGAGATATACATGCTACACATACAGAGATATACATGCTACACATACAGAGATATACATGCTACACATACATGATATACACATACAGAGATATACATGCTACACATACAGAGATATACATACTACACATACAGAGATATACATGCTACACATACAGAGATATATATGCTACACGTACAGAGATATACATACTACACATACAGAGATATACATACTACACATACAGAGATATACACATACAGAGATATACATGCTACACATACAGAGATATACACATACAGAGATATACATGCTACACATTCAGAGATATACATGCTACACATACAGAGATATACATAGGGTTTCCCCTGACGCAGAATTCTTGCGTATATGACTCTCAATTAAGGAATAATACGTCCAGAAATAAATGACTGCGTCATGACTGACGCAATTTCAAAATATCTATGTTGTTGTTTACCAGCTTTGGAATAAAAATATTACAACTACTCACATGAACTTAATTTATAAACATTTTCTGAAGACAATATATGCAAACGTCTTACAATTTACGTCTAGTTTTTAATTAATTGTCGTTTTTAGAAGTAACATAACTTCGCATAACACCACTGCCAAGGGCTAATTTGCATAGCCTGTCACATGACCAGACTTTTCTTTCTTTTTAAAACAAACGCTAAAATCAGAACAGCCAGGGGCTTTACATATTGTTTTGCATAATTATATTGATATGCTACTAAAACTCTACGACTGTGAGGTATACATATTTATTCATCAAAGTGAACGTAACTCTCACACTCTTCGATGACAGCACATGATGTAAACAAAGGAAAACTCCGCAAATGGACAAGGTTTTTCACGTTTCGGCATATTTTCTCACTAAAAGTTAACCATGACATATGTTGATCTACATGTGTAGACTCGTAAAAATGAAACAGAAGAAAATATTATCATAGTTGCGATGATAAATGTGATTTGGCTCGGTCACAGTATGTGGTTAAGCGGAACCTATGGAACGGGGTAAACGGAAGTTGTAAGTATCGGAGGGACACATGTTTTTGCCGAAATTTATGTAAACATTATTGAATGAAATTTTAAATAAAATTTATAAAATAGATGACAAACATAGGTCAGATTTACAGAGAACACATTTTTATTACCAGGTGTAACAACAGGATTAACCTGCGTAATTCAATTCAGATTTGTTATGCTATTTCCGATGACGGATCATGACAGCCTGAAATGAGACTGAAGAAAAGTCTGCGTATTATACACGAGAGATATTTTTTTCAGGATTTAATTGCCCATAATTAGGGGTGCGTATTATACACGAATAAATATGGTATGTACGAAATGTAAAGCTTTGGGCGTGTTTGTTGTTGCTAATAAACTGTATTCAACCAGAAAATATTACAAGTGTTCACAATTCTTCAGTTCAACTTCACTGTTGATAGATAATACAAGTTAACTAGATAAAAGATGTAAATGAGTTAGTGGTATTAAATTATAATCTGACATGAAATGTATTTTAATATCCATCCGTGATTAAAAAATATGTCTCACAGTTGAGACTGATGTTATTTATTCATCCTGTATTAGTGTCACTGTAAATTGTTTTTCATTCATATATCCTTTATTTCTCTGTAGTACAATCAGCTGAGAACATTAATTAGCACTTGTTAACTTAAACTAAAGACATATAATATTTAAAAGATACTTAACTTTAAGTGTAACATTAACAGTGAACACTTTAAATTTCATTAATCATACAATAAAACATTTGACTCCCAAAAAATATTTTTGACTCCCAAAAATATATAGGCTGAGTCAAGGTGACTCTCAGATATTGGAGTCTTGGGGGAACCCTGTATACAAACTACACATACAGAGATATACATGCCACACATACAGAGATATACACATACAGAGATATACATACTACAGAGATATACATACTACACATACAGAGATATACATACTACACATACAGAGATATACATGCTACACATACAGAGATATACATACTACACATACAGAGATATACATGCTACACATACAGAGATATACATACTACACATACAGAGATATACATACTACACATACAGAGATATACATGCTACACATACAGAGATATACATGCTACACATACAGAGATATACACATACAGAGATATACATACTACAGAGATATACATACTACACATACAGAGATATACATACTACACATACAGAGATATACATGCTACACATACAGAGATATACATACTACACATACAGAGATATACATGCTACACATACAGAGATATACATACTACACATACAGAGATATACATACTACACATACAGAGATATACATGCTACACATACAGAGATATACATGCTACACATACAGAGATATACACATACAGAGATATACATACTACAGAGATATACATACTACACATACAGAGATATACATACTACACATACAGAGATATACATGCTACACATACAGAGATATACATACTACACATACAGAGATATACATACTACACATACAGAGATATACATACTACACATACAGAGATATACATACTACACATACAGAGATATACATGCTACACATACAGAGATATACATGCTACACATACAGAGATATATACATACAGAGATACTACACTGATGCAAGAGGACATGTGTGATGTAATCCTTGTATACTCCCCAGGGTGTTGAGAATGATAGCTGGAATGTGAACAGATCCACTGGTCGGAAACAAATAAAACTGCATTTGAGCAGATACTAGTACCTGGATACCTGCGGTATATAAACATGATAAATGTATAATATAATAATAATAATCCTTAAACAAATTGGGTCATCAATTCTACATCAGCTAAGGGTTGTATTATTCTCATTAGCACTGTGACAAAATTCCATGTGGGTTATTGTAGTTTTTATTTTTTTTATTTTTTTGTACAGTTGCTTTTAAGATGTATGATCTGGATGGAGACGACAGAATCTCCAAGGATGAGCTGCTGTCTGTTCTGCACATGATGGTGGGTGCCAACATTTCAGAAGAACAGGTAAGGTCCCTCTGATAATACTCTGCAGCTTTGTTCATGATAAGGCTTCCACCTAATTGCATCTGCCTGAGGCAGGGCGTTAACAATAGTGGTGGGACGAAACACTGATCCATCGCGATTTTTTACTTCTTGATACAAGTAACGATCACAGTCGCATACTAAGTAAAAAATATTGATTCTGACCTTAAATGTTTGCTTTAATAACTGTTCCACTAAACACTAATCAGTAGTGCAAGTTAATAGTGAAAACGGGGCACGGGTGGCCCAGTCATCTAAGGTGCTGCAATTCGCTGTACAGAGTGGTGTCCCTTGGGCACGCCAGAAACCTATGGTTTGGGTTCGAATCCCGGTTTGCCCCGATTATGTTTCTAGGTTTGTCAGCACCATACCCGTGCTCGTGGGTTTCACCGAAGTGGTAAACGTCTGAGACCTGCATCACTTCGGGCTTTCCTCCCACATAAAGCTGACATGCTGCGATGTAACTGGAATACTGTTTAAAGCAGCGCTTAAACCCAACGCACTCACTCACTAATAGTGAAAACATAAATATTTTCATTTGTTGTGCCATACTTGACACTGACAACTGTAAATCGTCAGTGTGCCACGTATTTGGCCATCCTGTCTATGAAAACGATGGCTTACGCACCACAGATAAGAGCACATGTAAGTATCGTGATACATATTTGATCGTGAGTAAGGTATCGTTATATGTATAGGGATCTCACAGTTGGTGTACCGTCCCAGCCCTAGTTAACTGACTAAAAATGTCCAGTTTCCACCCTTGCGGAACTAAGCTTGCACTCTGGATTACATTTTGGCTGTACTAACGAATGTATGCATAGTCCAATCAAAATCGCATAACAAACTAGACATCTGGTACGTATACATCATGGATTTCAACGTGCAGAGTTTGGTCGACTGCAGGATTTGCAAAGCATGTGTACCGTCATCTGGGTGTTGACATATATTTTGCAAATCTTTTAATGGTTTTAGTCTAGGTGTTCAAGTGATTTTATGCACTTCACGGGGTAAGGCCCATTTTATTACAATATAGATCTGCTGCCATTTTGTGAAACAACTTCAAGTGATAGGAGAGATGGTATCTAATTGGTCAATAGGCGGGACATAGAAGGGACCTAAAGCACTTCTGAGGTGTTTTATGATATTGAGATTCCGCATCCGCGGGAAAGGGGTTTTAAGTGTCATAAAAACCAGAGGGAATTGTTTTATCTAACTTATAAAATGAAAAATGAAACTTAAAACAGCATTTATCAACATTTTTATGTTTCAAACATACTTTCCATGTACCTTGGGAAACAGGTGTAAAATATATGTTGCTCGCATATGGTTCTTGTGAAAGACATTATAAAAAGCATTGCGATTTATCAGCAACTCTGTAGCCTGACAGTACAATCACTGGCCTACAGATACGAAAGTTACATGTTCGATCCTCAGGAATATAAAGAAAACATTTGTCATTTGATTTTACATTTCCTTACATGTTACAATATAAACGGAAGTTGTATTAATAGAATACCCGGGATATTGTAATTCATTATATAGCAAATATGCCTGGAATATCCTTTAAAATCCTGAGGACTTTATATAAAATCCCAGGGATATTACAACGTCCCTGTTTATGAGATTTAACCCGACTGGAGAACAATAGGATAACGTCACTGGAGGTTGATAAAGTCAGTCAATGCCCTTGCCTCTGGAAGATGCCAAACTGAGATTTAAAAAAACTTAGATTGTTAGTTGTAATGTCACATCCGCATGGGTATTCAGGGTTAGAATAAAACCCCAGCTGACTTTAGTTGTGATAAGGCGGACCAATTATTTACCATTTTCCCGAGGGAAGTGGGTTAACTGACTCTAAAAGTCCAGTCTCCACCCTTGCCGAACTAGGCTGGTATTATGGAGTTCATTTTGGCTGGACTAACGAGTCTATGCATGGTCCAATCGAAATTTGGTTCGTAAGCAGTCGTGCAGATTTTGGTTGATTGCAGGATTTGCAATGCATGTGCACCGCCAACTCATTGTTAACAGATATTTTCCAAATCTTTTCATGTTTTTAATCAAGGTGCTCACGTGATTTGATGCACTTCGCGATGTAAGACCTGTTTTATCAAAGTAAAGATGTTGATTATCGATCAGATCGTTTGAAATAAATGCAAGTGATATGAGAGGTGGAATCTGATTGGCCCATAGGAGAGGCTTAGAAGGGACATAACTGGTAAGAACTACTGGTGGCTTTACGATCGAGCCCAGAAATTCCAGCCTAGTTCGGCAAGGGTGGAAACTGGACTTTTAAAGTCAGTTAACTCACTTCCCTTGGGAAGATGACTATTTACTGACATACTTCTGATTGTCCAACTTTCAACAGCCATTCTTGTTAACATTCTATTTTTCTTTGCAGTTAAGCAGCATTGCCGACCGAACAATCGTGGAGGTGGATGAGGACAAAGACACGATGATATCTTTCCAGGAGTTTGTGAAGGTGAGGCAAGGTCGTGTTCTGGGTACATCAGTGTTTGTTTGTTTGTTTGTTTGTTTAATGCAGCACTCAGTAATATTCCAGCTATATGATGACAGTAAATAATCGAGCCTGGGCATCAATCCATGCCATTGGGATACGATGACGTGCATCAACCAGGTCAGCGAGCCTGACCACACGATCCATTAGTCACCTCTTACGACAAGCATGGTCACCTTTTACGGCAAGCATGGGTTGCTGACGCAGATGATGAGCAGTCCCTATATTAATTTTGTATTTTGAATAAAAAGGACTGTGTCCCATAATGTCTCCTGGCCAACCACCCTTATTATAAAGGGGAGGTCCCGAATATTGAGAATGATTTGGAATGTAGGCATTGTTTTGTGTTTGCCTGCTGCAGTATTTGAAATTAAGCATGAAAGTCAAGGATTCCTTGTCTTAACACAAATGGTAAAAATTTAGTTGCTGATACCATAGCAACAGACCACAAAGACCCCAGAACTCCTTGAATTTTGAACAAATCTATCATGGCTAGTGAAGATACATCTGCAGGACCCAGTCGTCTAAGGCGCTTCAATTCACTGTGCTTCAATTCACTAGCGTTGCCAGAAACCTATGGTTGTGTGTTTGCCCTGATTATGTTTCTAGGTTTGGCATACCTGTGCTCGTGGGTTTCACCAAAGTTGTAAACATCTAAGACCTGCATCACTTCAGGCTTTTCTCCCTCACTAAGCTGACATGCCATGATATAACTGGAATATTGTTAAAAGTGGCGCAAAACCAAACCAAACTCACTCACATCTGTAGGATTAACCCTCTCGGCTGGTTGATCTGGTGTGTGTCGTCATACTGCTACATTGTGTGGATCAATGCCCCAAATCAACCTCCGATACCCCTTTGGGATGCTTAGGAAGAATGGGTCATGGGCCTTGTCCCTTGTACTGAAATGAGGAGTAGGCGTTTACAATGCATATATGGTGACCCTTGCTGATCCTTGCTTGTTCTGTGATATGATACTTTGTGGGTCCCCAGCCCCCTATTGCTTGTCACAGGAGGTGCTAGGAGTGGATCAGGTAGCGGGTTCAGTGTCTTTGTTGATTGGGTGTCATCGTATCCCATCAGCATGGGCTGGTGCTCATGATATCAACCACTGGTTTGATTTAGCGATCACTGTGAAATAGCTGAAATATTGCTATCTGTAGCATTTTAGAAAAGTTAATCTTTAGGGAAACACTTAATTAATAATTTACTGAGTTAAATGGTTATTTGCCTGAATTGGTGTATTAATCAATCTGTCATTGTCAGCAAATGTTTCCAAATGTAAAAACATATGCATGAAAATTTCATTAATTATTTTTCTTAAGCCAGTTATTTTGGAACTAAATATGAAATTTTGCGTCACAGGAAGTTATGCTTCAACTGTTATCCTAATCAGCACAGTTACCATGGTAACATACAGAGAATCTTACACCTCATCCTTGACTTGCAGGCAATGGAGCGCGTTGACGTAGAACAGAAGATGAGCATCCGGTTCCTTCATTAACAACCAGAACTGAAGCAGAGACTGCAGAGAACAAGATGACCAACAGCTACCATGACAACAGCCATACAGGACTTAACACTTAATACTTATAGACCAAATCCACAGATTCAGTTGTTTCCATGACAACAGTCATGAACTGATGATGAGACACTAACACGACTAACTTGTGATTTCTAAGCAGACGTTTGTATTGACAAAGCATAAGCGGAATGATGCAGTCAGATGAGTTAGTTATTTATTGTTGAGGAATAACGGGTAACAGTTGAAGGATATCAAGTACATATCGTTTTACTGTTCACCCTCGTTAGAACCTAAATGAAAGAATTGAGAGTTGTATTATATTTATAGAGGAATATTCAGTTACTAAGGAATTGATTTTTAACAAATTTAGTCAGTTGACGAGTCTCTTACTATTTTGGCATTTGTAGACAGAACACATAGGTTGTTCACTGAGATCAAACAGTTGAATTCTATATTTTATTACATTCCATCTGATTTGCTTTTTAATCATTTCATTACCGTTGTTATCATGGTAATATGATCTTCAGGTTAAAAGGCATATTTTTTTATCCTCAGGCATCCCTATCATGCTAGCTAGGTATTTCTTTTTTAAAACAATGGTAATTCTTAGCCCTGGTTAACATACTTTATCAATTTAAGAAACATCAACTTCCCACCCATACTTAAAAAATATTGCCTTGTGTTTTGTATTAAATTGATGTTTCAGTTTCATACACCATAAAAGTATTTTTATCTTTAATATTGTGTGTATCTTTTGTAAATTTCTGACCTGCAATAACATCTGTGATGTTACGTTGGATTCAAGGTCTATTGGGCAAAGAATATGATACCAGTCTAGAGTGTCTGCATTGTAAGATTGACAATTTTCAACTCATTATGCTTTGTGTAGAATGTGAAATGGTTATGGGCAATATTCCTTCTATAGTCATTAGTTTTTGACTTCACATGTTTGAGCTTTTTGCTTTTATCTGTACCAGTTACATAAAGTTTATTTGGGAAATGAACATATTTCTCCCGGCCTTTGGACTTGCGATCGTCCTATGATCCTGGGTTTGAATCCAAGCCGATTCTCCCATATTACGATCCTTGGTTTGTCAGGACCATACTCGTGCTCGTTGGTTTCACCAAAGTGATAAGGGGGCACGGGTGGCCCAGTCGTCTGGGGCGCCGCAATTCACGGAGCAGAGTTGCGTCCCTTGGACACGCCAGAAACCTATGATTGTGGGTTCGAATCCCGGTTCGCCCGATTATGTTTCGAGGTTTGTCGGCACCATACCCGTGCTTGTGGGTTTCACCGAAGTGATCAACGTCTGAGACCAGAATCACTTCGGGCTTTCCTCCCACATTAAGCTGACACGCCGTGATATAACTGTTAAAAGCGGCGTTAAACCCAACTCACTCACACTCACCAAAGTGATAAAATCTAAGACCTACATTATATTGCTTCCGACCTTTCCCCCAAATGAAGCTGATACAACTGAAATACTGTTCAGAGTAGATTTAAACACAACTTACTCACTGACAAATAACAATTGATAAGAGTTCCAACCGATCAGATCAGTTAAATGGTTGAATCAACCTGTGAAGATCCGGAGTAGTATAGGTCTTCAGCAACCCATGCTTGCCGTATAAGGCGACTATGCTTGTCGTAGGAGGCGACTGACGGAATCGGGTGGTCAGGCTTGCCGACTTGGTTGATGCATGTCATCGTATCCCAATTGCGTTGGTCGATGCTCTTGATATCAGTCACTGGATTGTCTGGTCCAGACTCGCTTATTTACAGACCGCCGTCATATAGCTGGAATATTGCTGAGTGCGGCGTTAAACAACAAACAAACTGTTTGAATCAGACCACAGTCTACTTAAATTTAACACCTTCATCCCATAAATGTCAAATCCATCCCTTGGTCAATAATGTAAGATTGCAGTATAAAACCAACTTGGTTCATAATGAGTGTATCTATTCATGATCATCATCTATTCATGATCATGATGAGAATCATGAATACATTAGCAGCTGCATTTGACAAAGGGCCAATGTTAAGTTATGGCCTTGATTATGAAGACATCAAGGATAGTTTATACATGTCATATGCAAGATCTTCAAAATACCAGTGTCTTCTCACTGGCTGTACACAATACCAATGTCTTCATTTTCCACTGGAACACTGAGACAGTAACCATGGTAACAACAGTGTCTCCTTCCAAATGGCTCCTTGGAATGTCTCCAGGATTCTGAATGACGATGAGTGGAGCTGTTATTTGCAGGCATTAGAACTGTTGGGTACTTTGTGTGTATGTTTAATCAACAGCTTGCCTTCCTCTAGTAATACAACGTGTAATGGTGCTATTCTGCAACGTGTTTGTGATGTTCGTATTTAGCATGCGGCAGTGAGATATGCACTTTTAAGGGACTTTCTTGACATGGGCTAGGATCACATCAAGTTCAATATCATTTTTTCTGGACAGCCAATATGTGTGGCCTTTTCAGTTACTTTGTAAACATATCACATCATATCATGGCAGATTGGAGTACAAGAGCTGTTTCGAGGAGTGAGAATATTCCGCAGATCCATGAATATCCACGAATTTTAGTAACCACAAATTTGATAAAATCTTATGGCTTCCCCCTAAACACCCCCAATTTATGGACCATGCTCCATTGCAAATAAGTTTCAGCTGAAAGGGAAAATATCCATTCTCATCCCAGTGTTACATTATAGCATCAGAAATAAAATGACAAAGAACACAGTACTAACGCAGATGGCTTTGTTGGAATTTCTAACACTGACACCCACAGCTGACTCCCATTGAAGTACTAAAACTTTGTCTAGCAATCCTTCTGGACCGGCTTGAACTGTTAATGTTAAGAAACTGTGATACCTAAATGAATGTGATTAGAAGTGTTAATTTGACAGTCTTTATCTTTTCATCACCTACATAATATTAACCTGTAAACCAAATGCAGAACAAAGGCTTGATTATCACGTTTGGCTAGTTTATCAGTTTTCATAAGTGTTTTGTGCAATTCGAGCCCAGATGATTTTCAGATGTAGGTAAAAATATAGTAACAATTGTCATTGCTCATCTCCACATGTTAAACAAATCAATCTATTTTCACATTGTTTTGCCTTGATTTTGACTTAAATGGGTTACGAGTCCACGACACACTTGAAAGTAACAAAAGAAAAAACTAGTTGTGTGTCATGTGAACATGTCATTTGTCAACTTTCATGACTGTCTTAGAAATGTTACTGATCAATACAAGGGCTGGTCTGGGAGAGTATAGACAGGTGCTAGTCTAAAGGTAAGGTTAACAAATGCATGCACAGTTCTTCAGACCACCAAATAGTATATTAATCAGAGCTACAGATAAACGCGTATTTGCGTAAAATACCTACTCAAAATATTCAAAACCCAATTACTTTCAATTAACTTGGGTACAGAAACACATGTAGTAAATAAAAAACTCAAATGTATAAAATCAACACACATAAATACCCAATGAAGCTTTTTGAGCATGCGTACAACAGAGCTAATTTCAGAAAAACACAATTATGAGTAATTTACTTTCCGGCCAAGCCTATATATTTAGAACAGTTATATACATCTAAAACATTATTTCATGTTTTTCAATCTTAAAATGTTTGCTAATTGTGGGAAAAACCCAATAGAGTGATGAATAGATGAGTGAAAAAATATTGGTTACCCAATAAAAAATGTAATAACCCAATTAAAATAGAAACCTTAGAGTAAAAACTCAATCGCTCAAAAAGTTAACTGCAGCTCTGATTAATGTTTCCACTTCTCTCACATCACGAAACCCATGTAGTTACCTAGCTGTACAGCCTTATGTTTAGGAATCCCTTTTTTTCAATGCTTGAACATCGGATCATGAATGCAACCAATGCTCTATCCAATGCACTGACTGTGACATAACTTTTATTCTTGAAATTACTATGATATATTACATTGAATGTCTATTTTTGATTAATTGTTAATAAAATATACATGTATATATTATTATTGTGGTGATGTTTTCTGTTCGTTTGCAGTGTTCATTGTGAAAAGGGGCGGTCGGGTAGCCTAGTTGTTAAAGCGTTCACTCGTCACGCCGAAGACCCGGGTTGGATTCCCGAAATGGGTACAATGTGTGAAGCCCATTTCTGGTGTCCCCCACCCCCCTGTGATATTGCTGGAATATTGCTAAAAGCGGCGTAAAAAATACTCACTCAATCACTCACTCACTCTAATTGTGAAACACTCCTTATATGGAGTGAGTGAGTGAGTAGTTGCTTTACGTCACATCAGCAATATTTCAGCCATCGTGACGAGAACACAGAGATTCATACCTCCCAACTTCAGCGAAATCTGGATAAACCAGTCGAACTGGACTTGATAGGTCTGTAAGTATAGTGAGGTTTACAAAGGGAACCGGATTTGAAGATTTTATTGCAGGAACTGCTGAGTTATTCTTTTAACACAACTCCCAAGGTTTTGGTAGTAAACGTAAAACCACAATCTTGAGGTTTTACATTTTGAAAGAAGTACCAGAAAGAATAAGAAAATATCGGAATGCCTCTGAGGGAAACAATACAGTAGTCTTAGTATAAAACAAATTTGATGGCAGCGGGCGAGAGAAAGGCCACATGCAGACAACTGAAGTCATGACATGTAAGATTGAACACCTTTTTATCACCTGCTCGGGTGGTTCATTGGGAAAACAGTGGGTTTCATTACTAGACATGTGAGGTTGTAAGCTTGATTCATGTCATGGAATTTACATCTGAACAATATCGTGAGTTTCAGACGGTCAAGAATCAACATCAGATGCATATTAAAGGCTGTTCACACAAATCAAACATAACGTCTCCAAGCAGGTCTCACTTGAAAGTACTACCACACAAGGTAACTATGAGATACAATACTTTAGGCACAATCACAAGCAGAGCTACAGATAAACTGTATTTGCTTAAAATACCACGCGACCCCACCCCCAAATATTCAAAACCCAATTACTTTCAATGAACTTGAGTACAGAAACATGCATTAAATGAAAAACTCAAATGTATAAAAACAACTCGCATAAGTACCCAATGAAGCTTTTTCAGCATACAAAGGAGCTACCAGTCATTTCCAAAACCGTTATGGGCTAATTTACATTCCGAGTCAAGCCTATATATCAAGAACAGTTAAAATAGAAACCCTAGAGTAAAATCTCAATTGCTCAAAACGTTATCTGGAGCTCTGTCAGCAGGTTTATAAATAGGTTACATTCAAATGAGAAGGTCAAGCCAATTGGTGGAAATTGTAAGGTTTCCAATAGGGCTGGGAAGGGTAACTAAGGTACCCAGGTCGAGAGTAGGGCCTGGGTACCCAAAGGACTACCCGGACTCGTGGTTAGTCACATGATATATTGTTTAATGACTAAGATTATCTGGAACTCTATGGTTACACTACAAGTCACTAACTTTTCGTTCTGCCTCTGCACCCATTCCTTTTGATTTTTTGTATGGTTGAATAAAGATACGAATTATGTCAACTTCAGTGTATGCATGACCAGATTGTTTAATAAATGTATCTAGATACGTTTTGCCAGGGCTATGCTAAAAATATTCCCAATCAGACATTTTGAGACATCTCCTGAGACCTAGAGTGGGTACCCGGCCAGTGTAGGGTAATAGGGAGGTGGGTACCAGGGTAGGGTAGGGTAATAGGGAGGTGGGTACCCGGGTAGGGTAGGGTAATAGGGAGGTGGGTACCCGGGTAGGGTAGGGTAGGGTAATAGCGGGGTGGGTACCCGGATAGGGTAGGGTAGGGTAATAGGGGGGTGGGTACCCGGGTAGGGTAGGGTAATAGGGAGGTGGGTACCCGGGTAGGGTAGGGTAGGGTAGGGTAATAGGGGAGTGCGTACCCGGGTAGGGTAGGGTAATAGGGAGGTGGGTACCCGGGTAGGGTAGGGTAATAGGGAGGTGGGTACCCGGGTAGGGTAGGGTAATAGGGAGGTGGGTACCAGGGTAGGGTAGGGTAATAGGGAGGTGGGTACCAGGGTAGGGTAGGGTAATAGGGAGGTACCCGGGTAGGGTAGGGTAGGGTAATAGGGGGGGGGGTACCCGGGTAGGGTAGGGTAGTGTAATAGGGAGGTGGGTACCCGGGTAGGGTAGGGTAGGGTAGGGTAATAGGGAAGTGGGTACCCGGGTAGGGTAGGGTAATAGGGAGGTGGGTACCCGGGTAGTAAATTTGGACTCGTCCCAGCCCTAGTTTCCAAGTTTAGTACAATGCTATTTGAGCTATACCCAATAAAATATGTCAGCTCATTTAAGAAAACAGTTTTTGTGAGTGAAATGTGTGGAGGAATTAATTGTAGATTTGGTCCTGTGTTGAGAGACATTCAAGTTAGTCTGGTTTTGACATATTCCACTATACTAAGGTAACCTGGTCTACACTTCCACCAACCCAAAATTTCACAAATATGAAATAAAATTATAAATAATAGACCATTCATTATTTCACCGGCCGAATGTGTTGTAAAAATTTGGGAATGAACAAAACATCAATGGAAGTCATTGCATCACTTTAAAATGCTTATCTTTAAAGTTTAAAAAACAGAAAAATACATTAAAAAGAAAATCAGTAAACAAAGTTATTAGGAAAAGAAACCACCTCACCATTTACCATGTTTTCCAGTGATACACCATACCACACCAGTTCTGGTCCCATAAAGTAAGGGAGGTACTATCATCTTAGCGCTAAGATCGCTTTGTGGTACAGGAACCTGGGTCCTCTTCTACAAAGTATTCTTAGCCCACAGCTATTGTAAGCCAATGTTATAGTATTGGAGTTAATGACCATCTCAGCACTACAACCTTTGTAAGCTTATGGTAAAGTATGGAAGTCATCATCATCTTAGTGCTAAGATGGCCTTGTGGAATGGGCCCCGATAAAATTGGCTGAAATGAGACCCAAAAACAAACAGGCATCTTTCTACATAGTTTATTGAGATGAAGCAGTCTAACATACAATGCTCTGAAATGATTACATGTAAATTCTGAAACTGATCCAGGTGACTGTGTAGATCAGGGGAGACAACTCTGCTGACATCACACTTCTTTGAGTTTTATGTCATTAGTAACAATTTTTAGTGTCCTGGGACAACTCATCTTCCCAAGGCAAGTTAACTGACTATAGAAGTCCAGTTTCAACCCTTGCCGAACTAGGCTGGAATTATGGAGTATTTTGGCTGGACTGACGAGTCTATGCATGGTCCAATCAAAATCACAAAATCGACAACTGGGTCTTAAACTGTGCGGATTTCAGTCGCTTTCAGGATTTGCAAATCATGTGTACTGACAAAGTAGTTTCAACAGATATTTTCCAAATTTTGTCATTTTTAAATCAAGGTGCTTGGGTTTTGGCTGCACTTCTCGGAGTGAGACCCGTTTTATTACAATATAGATCATGGAGTAAGACCTGTTTTATCACAATATAGATCTTGGAGTAAGACCTGTTTTAATACAATATCGATCAGATCATCTTCACTTGGCGATGCCGTTTTGTTTGAAGCAAATGCAAGTGATATAAGACGTGGAATCTGATTGGTCAATAGGAGGGACATAGAAGGGAAAAAATTTGTAATAGCCACCACTGGCGCTATGATCGAGCCCAGAAATTTCAGCCTAGTTCAGCAAGGGTGGAACTGGACTTTTACAATCAGTTAACTCCCTTGTCTCGGGAAGCTGGGGACAACTCCCCTTCCGTACCACAAAGTACCATCCACATGCTGGAGGCGTGTGTCCCAACATTTCAAAACGTTCTAACATTTATTGTCAGATAGTTTTACATACATATATTTTACCAGTGGTGAACCTAAAGTCCAGCATCATGACCACCCCCTGGAAAATGTTTTCAAAACCATCTTTCCTTTTCCCTCATGGGAAAGTCCTTAACAGTCTTACAAGCAAACTAGTTTGATATTTGTAAGCCATCAACAGATACACGAGTAAACATTCGTTGCATAAAAAGGCTTATAACAGGAGTATTGTTTAGTTTCAGGCCAGATTAACTGACTATTCCGGTGAACTGATTTGTCTTAAAAATCTCCTTTTTTGATGTATTGGTGTAAATACTTTGTTGAAAGTGGATTTAAAAAAGTAACTACCTGGCTGCTTTGAGGTTTACAAAAAAGCGTTCTTGAAAGAATTCACAAAACAATTTTCAATCATTCAAGTTTTGTAGCTCCTCCAACTATTGCAAAATTTATAGGTGTTCCCATTAAACAAACAAATGATCTGGCCTCATATTTGAATATCAAATCGATTTTGGCAGTGTGTTTGCTAAATTTAATACAGCTTCATTGTGAAAGATACCCTTCAGTTTCAGACATTCAAGTAAAGTTCATTCACTCAACTCTAGCACCAGTTTCAAATGCGTCACGCCTTTATGAAGTTCTCATTGAGTGCTATACCTTCCGGCAACTCACGGTCAGACGTTTCAAGTAAAGGAATAGAGAAACAGTTGCAAGAGTCTGACAGAAAAAATACATGACTTTAAAAAATGTCATTCTTTTCGTAAATTAACAAATAAAATAAATACTTAATATACCGTATTCAACGTAATAAGTGCCCCGCTCTAATAAGCACCCACGGCGATATTTGCTCATATATTGGCTTGTGAACAATCCCAATTAGCACCCCTTCCGATTGATCAATGTACAGAAGACTTACCTATTCGCATATCAAGAGTTCTACCCACTCGTGTCAAACTAGACATCTATGACCACTACAATCAGTGAACTGTTGTTGGTTCAATTATTTTATTGCCTTTGAACTTCCTTTAATGCCAGTCAGCAGAATAAACATATAAACTGTGTTTTGTTTTTAGGAAAACACTGTTTCTTGTTAGTATGGAAGTTCTTTAATCAGCGCTAATAAGCAGTGCTATTTTTATGCCAAAATGCCATCTTGCCATAGTGTTATTACAAATCTTTGTAAATATTCCTTTCTGAAAATCAATAGAGAGGCAAATATAAATGATGGATATGACATATAATGCCATCTTGTGAAAGTATCAGGTAGGGTTTTTACAAATCTTTGTAAATAATACTTTCTGAAAATCAATATAATATCAAAATATGAATCAATAATATCAATAGTATCTTGTCAACCCACCCACCGGATATTCACCATCCGGTCATGCTGGTATTGCTATGTTTTCAGTCACATCAACAACCTCCATCAGTTGATAGTTCAGGATTTTTGGCATTACAAAAAGGCAATAATACTGTATTCAACGTAATAAGCGCCCAGCTCTAATAAACGCCCACAGCGATATTTGCTTATATATTGGCTAGTGAACAATCCCAATTAGCACCCCATCCGATTGATCAATGTACATAAGACTTATTTATTCGTGTATAATATGCACTCATGTGTTACATGCACCCTTAATTAAATTTTGGAAAAATTTATCTGTCGTATATAAACATTTCAGGCTGTCAGCATAAACAACGAAATTTATCTTTCAACTCTGTTTTTTTCACCAAAGTCATATTCTAATAAGAGACCCATATTTATAATTTTGAGAGCTCCCTGGGCGCTTATTACCTCAAATATGGTATCTATTATTTTTTACAATGTAAACCATCTTTGTCCTTATACATTCACAGGGACTCAGCTAAAAATGGGACTTGCACACATTGTACAACTAAAGGGAGCTAACTCTAGCATACTTCAGCTTTGGAATTTCCTGATCAACGATACATCATAAAAAAGTTTTTCTAGTCCTTTCAAAGAATAGACGATCACATGTCAGCATAACACAATTCATAACACTATCTGTCTGCTCTTGGTTATACATATACATATCTATACACCATCTATATGCAAAGTAAAAAGCAACATACCTAATCTAACATCTGGGTGCATCTTATTAAATATAAATAAGATAATATTATGTATAGAATATATGTAATATCTTGGTTATAATTTGCATGGCAGGAGTGTTTAGGATAGTGTTGCAATTGCTAAATAACCCTGTTTACAAACCAAAACATTTAACAAAGATAATTTAAAAAATTGAACTGTTAATATCAAGGTTAAAAAATATAATAGTCTGGTTCTCAAGCACTGCCGCATCCTTATAAAGTCTGCCGCATGTTACATTTTTATTTCCATTTTCCAAAAAAATAAAAATATACCAATACTTAAAACAATGCAATCCAATATTGCATGCAGTTACTTCTCTTTTCATGTCCACTGCTTTACTGCACATCTTGTGTTATGTTTGTGTGTTTGTTTGTTGTTTAACGCCTCACTCAGCAATATTCCAGCTATATGACGGTAGTCTGTAAATAATCGAGTCTGGACCAGACAATCCAGTGATTGACATCATGATCATTGATCCACGCAATTGGGATACGATGACGGGCATCAACCAAGTCAGCGAGTCTTACCACCCGTTAGTCGCCTTTTTCGACAAGCTCGTGTTATGGTAATGGCAGCAATAGGAGTTTGTATGCTTGTTTACGTAGGGAGGCCCTTTCCCAGGTTGATGGTACACAACTGTCTATTTGGTTACATACTAATTAAACAAGCGAAAAAAGAAAAAAAACACCGCCTCCCTGCACTATATTTTCAAAAATCATCGCCTGAGAACCAATTCTTTTATTTTTTTAAGAGTAATATACATCGTTATACATGATGAATAGTTAAATATAATGATTGAATAGTGAACTAGACAACTATTTAACCTGCTGGTACTGTTTATCACAGTTACAAAAAGCATACATTCTGCGTGTTGCAATATTTACAGTGAAAGACACTGCATCCGTCATTATTTCAGCAATATCACAGCTGGGGACACGCGAGAAAAAGCTTCACACATTGTACTAGGAGTGGGACGATACACCAACTGTGCGATCCAATACGTATCACGATACCTTGCTCACGATCTGATATGTATCACGATACATGCATGTGCATTTATCTGTGGTGTGTAAGCCATCTTTTTCATGGACAGGATTGCCAAACCTTTCACACTTTTAATTAACAGTTGGCAGGGTCAGGTATGGCGCAATGGATGAAAATCTTTACGTTTTCACTACTCATTTTCACTAGTAATTAGTGTGTGGTGTACACTTATTCAAGAAACATTTAAGGTAAGAATCGATAGTTTTTACTTAGTGTGCGACTGTGATCGAAACTTGTATTGAGAAAAAAAAATCGCGTTCCACCGATACATTTTTTACTTAGTGTGCAACTGTGATCGATACTTGTATCGAGAAGTAAAAAATCGCGATCCACCGATGCATCGGTGTATTGTCCTACCACTAATTGTATCCATGTAGGGAATCAAAGCCATGCCTCAAATGTTACAAGTGAATACTCAAACTCGACTATCCTACTGCCCCAAAATATACAGGCCCACCGACCAAAAATAAAATATGAATGATACAATAAAGAACTTCAATAACAGAAGGGAAGTCTCTTACTTGTCACTAAATACTAGGGATGGGTATTGGAGGTTTAAAATGTATCACAACATTTTGCGATGCACAAGGCCGTATTACGATACAACCATGATATACAGTAAAGTGTAGTTATAACGAACTCAAAGGGACTACTAATTTTAGTTCATTATAACCGTAGTTCGTTTGAAGCAAATATACAGCATAACTACAGCAAATAGTCGGGACCAAAAAAGTAAGTTTGTTATATTCGTATGTTCGTTATAAGTGTGTTTGTTATAACCATAGTTTACTGTATTGCATAATTATAAATTTTGAATTCAGCAGCAGTCTGTACATTAAGATATGAATTGAAGTTCGTAAATGGAACAAAACAAGATGCTGGTGCAACACTACGTTTACTCAGTCAATAAATACGCAGCCATCTTGTATCAACCATCAACAGTCTTCAGAAACTTTTATTCTACATATAAATCGGACCTCTATCTTACAAAAGTATGCATACTATATATAATAATAACTAAATCTCTCTAAACATGAATAGTCTAGAAATACTCCAGTGCTGTACAAATTGTGAATGACTTGTGATTGCTTACAAAGATATCTTCTGAAGAATATCTCGTGAACACAATGGATTTCATTGGATCATGAATATTCATTGCGCTGCAGACAAGCATTCAACATCACAAACAGACACACATCCATATCTGTCAATGAAACATACCACGTGTCAATTATTCAACAAACACAACCAAGCTGACAATATTTTGAGGAAACGAGGTCACTGTGGCTGGTACAAACGCACTCATTAACATATAACAAGTATTCACTAAATACTGTCACTCAGTATTCACATCGAACAACATCGCTCTAATACTTGTCACAAGATGCAGTGTCTGTGAAAGTGCCTCAAACAAATGTTCAACAAGGTTTAAGATCTATCTATCATAAAACCAAACAACTGTCAAGAAACGTCTAGAGGCCTATGTTTGAGTCGTACATACTTCAAGAAATCAGAATATACACAATAGTTCATTTTTATAGCTAAAATGGATAGAATTATCATTAAACCCCTCATGTTTTCAGAAATGAGCGGGCCACTGTAACTTGATAATGCCCTCATATTGCTTGAGTGAGTGAGTGACTTGGGTTTAATGCCGCTTTTAACAGTATTCCAGTTATATCACTGCGTGTCAGCTTTATGTGGGAGGAAAGCCCGAAGTGATGCAGGTCTCAGACGTTTACCATTTCGGTGAAATCCACGAGCATGGGTATGGTGCTGACAAACCTAGAAACATAATCAGGGCGAACCGGGATTCGAATTCACAATCATAGGTTTCTGGCGTGCCCAAGGGACGCAACTCTGCAGTGCGAATCGCAGCGCCTTAGACGACTGGGCCATCCGTGCACCCTCATAATTCTTGACGACAGGCCATTATCACGCCCGTTGTTAAGTGACGTCATAGGATAGGGATAGATGACGTCACATTCAATAGTGATGTCATCTGGCTTGTTCTATGACGTTTCCATATTTGTAAAAGTGGGTCAGTGAAATTCATGTTGATTGCACGAAATGTTTCAAAACCGATATTGTTGTTAATTTTTATTTGATAACAAATTTTATCCATTTTAGCTATAATAACAGTAAAGCTATTTCAGGGCATTATCATTTGCAGAAGCCCTCGGTCTTTTCTTACCAAAGAAATTATTGTACTACATGGCTGGTATCCTAATATGCCTATTTCCTGCTGTCAATGACCAACTGGGACTGCTGGTGATACTTGGTTGGGTTTAACGCATTGGAATCGTTTAAAATGAAAAGTATATCAGTACCTATAAACAGAAGTTATTCTTTGACTAACTTAATTATGGTTCCCAGATACACTGATTGGATCTGTTGTGTGTTTGCACATAACATTGATCAGTAGGTAGACAAGACTTACTTTAAGAGGTTAAAGAGAGGCGAGTATGACAAACGACAAACTCACTGTTGGCCAGCATGCTAGTTCCACAACACACCATTCCGCTATTAGAATACTAACGTTATCAAAAATCCTCGCTGGTAGCAAACATTCACTCACACATATAACAAAACTTTGTCCCATGATAAAACTCTTGTCTAGCACTCCACTACAAACTGATTCTGTTCAATAAAATAATTAAGTGTGTCCATTTCAAGGTTAGAGTATGCCATGATTTAAATCATTCACCTTGTTTTAAATCATTCACGCTGATTTAAATCATTCACCTTGTTAAAACATGCGTCACAACAATGCCATTTGATGACCAATATGCTTTCACCCATCAGCTCACGAACGACCCAATAGAATTGGTCCAGTTTCCAAACACCACCATCGTCAATATTCCTCAAAAACAACATCCTCCAATGAGCAATCGCTGAAACATTAGAACCTGTGGACAGTAGGTCAGGCCCGATGGTCAGTGTGTTTCTTCAGGGTTTTCCTGCCAAGACTGGTCACTCAATGTCCATCAACAAGTCGTCTCCTTCCAGCTTCATGCCGTCAGTGACTGCGATACTCTTGACCTCACCGTCCACTGGCGCACTGACGACCATCTCCATCTTCATTGCACTCAACACCAACACGGGCTGACCTTTCACGACCTTGTCACCAACCTTGACCTTGATGCCTATCACTGACCCTGGCATTGGGGCCCCCACGCTGCCCTTTACGCCCTTGAGGGACTTTGGATGGAAGTGCATCTCCTGCAGAACATACAAAGCATAGCTTACACACACGCTGTACGGCAGGGTTGAAATGGGGTTTAACATCATGTTCCAAGATTATTGCACTTTTATAGCAATGTGTGTGCGACTGACGTCCTAATGAATAAATGTACCATCAAAGCATTGACTTCCTTATGAATACATGTACCATCAAAGCATTGACTTCCTTATGAATACATGTACCATCAAAGCATTGACGTCCTATGAATACATGTACCATCAAAGAATTGACTTCCTTATGTATACATGTACCATCAAAGAATTGACGTCCTTATGAATACATGTACCATCAAAGAATTGACGTCCTTATGAATACATGTACCATCAAAGCATTGATGTCCTAATGAATACATGTACCATCAAAGCATTGACGTCCTAATGAATACATGTACCATCAAAGCATTGATGTCCTCATGAATATATTAGGCAAAACATTTTGGCGGCCGCACAAGACTGGATTCAGACCGCCCATTGAGCTAAATGAGTCCCCAGCAAGTCAATTTGTCTTGCTGTCTGCTCCTAGTTCACCTGGGTGGGCTGATTCACAATGTCTGATGGAGATCTATCCACTGACCTTCATTGCTTCTTCATCCTTGATGAGGACAGACCGCAGCTGACCGTTCAGCTCGAAGAACACCTCCCTCTCCCCGTTCTTGTTCAAGTCCCCCACTGCAAGCGTCTTGATGGACAGAGTCTTGCCACGCTCTATCTCGACCTGCAAGCAACGACAATCCATGACAATCTGTGGTGTCCAGTAACCGCTTCCTGGGTCAGTTCTACCAGACAAACTTAAACACGACCACCTGCCAACGGATTCCATCGATCCATGCAGTCTATGCAGTCAATACCTGTAGATCTGTGGAACTCTCTTCCAGATAATGTGAAATTATCTTTTTCAATCCCTGTTCTTAAAGCCCACCTAAAAACCCACCTTTAGAACAAACACTATCAATGCTAAGTGCACTGAACACAAAGTTTTGTGCCCTTTAAGCGCTTTATAAATCCAAGCATCATCATCATCATCATCATCATCTAAAGGTTGCTAGTCATCATCATCATCATCATCATCATCATCATCATCATCTGAAGGTTGCTTGTCATCATCATCATCATCATCATCATCATCATCATCAAAATGTTGCTTGTCATCATCAACATCATCATCATCATCATCTAAAGGTTGGTTGTCATCATCATCATCATCTAAAGGTTGCTTGTCATCATCATCATCATCATTATTATCTAAAGGTTGCTTGTCATCATCATCATCATCATCATCATCTACAGGTTGCTTGTCATCATCATCATCATCATCATCATCATCATCATCATCTAAAGGTTGCTTGTCATCATCATCATCATCATCATCATCATCATCTAAAGGTTGGTTGTTGTCATCATCATCATCATCATCATCATCATCTTAAGGTTGGTTGTCATCACCATCATCATCATCATCATCATCATTATCTAAAGGTTGCTTGTCATCATCATCATCATCATCATCATCATCTAAAGGTTGGTTGTCATCATCATCATCATCATCTAAAGGTTTCTTGTCATCATCATCATCATCATCATCATTAATATCTAAAGGTTGCTTGTCATCATTATCATCATCATCATCATCATCATCATCATCTAAAGGTTGCTTGTCATCATCATCATCATCATCTAAAGGTTGCTTGTCATCATCATCATCATCATCTAAAGGTTGGTTGTCATCACCATAATCATCATCATCATCTAGGTTGCCAGTTGGTTGTGTTTGCTTGCCGCTGGGTCCCAGTCATAAACATGGCATGATGAGTACCCAGTGGTTTTTATGTTTGTTTGTTTGTTTGTTGCTTAACACAGTTGTTAGTTGTCATGTCACACTCGCATGGCAACCCTGTTTCACCTCAGCTGACTTCAGTTGTGATTTATGGGACCAACTATTTACTGAATCATTACTGACTGTTCATAAAAATGTCTGCTGAAAGTTGGACATTCTATTTTGCCTTGCAGTTAAGCAGCATTGCTGACCGATAACTTTCCAGGTGTGGTCTGGGTACATCAGTGTTTGTTTGTTTGTTTGTTTGTTGTTTAATGCTGCACTCAGCAATATTCCAGCTATATGACGGCAGTCTGTAAATAATTATGTCTGGACAAGGCAACCAAGTTATTGACATCATGTGCATCGATCCACGCAATTGGGATACCATGACATGCATCAACCAAGTCAGCGAGCCTGACCACCCAATCTCGTTCGTCGCCTCTTATGACAAGCATAGTCGCCTTTTATGGCAAGCATGGGTTGCTGAAGACCTATTCTATCCTTGGATCTTGGATGATTTCTGACTTACATTAATCTTAATTGATTATCTTCACGGGTTGAGTAATCAATGGATAAATCACAATAGCTGCTTGACGGCTATCCATGACTGGTAAAAAACATTTGTCAAAATGTTTTTTACAGAACCTATTATAGTAATTACTTGGACATTCAAAGTAGATTTAATAATCAATGTGATCTATAACCCTAACACAGAGCTTGCCTGACACATGTATCAAGCACATCTCACCTCAAATATATCACTTTATAGACGTCTACAACACATCTCACCTCAAACACAGCTGACTTCATGCATGTCTCACCTCACCTTACACACATCTCACCTCACACACACATCTCAACTCACACGTCTAACCTCATCTCACCTCACACATCTTACCTCACCTCACACATCTCACCTTACACACACATCTCAACTCACACACACATCTCAACTCACGCACACATCTCACCTCACACACACACACATCTCACCTCACATGTCTAACCTCACCTCACCTCACACGTCTTACCTCACCTCACACATCTCACCTTACACACATCTCACCTCACACACACATCTCAACTAACACACACATATCACCTCACACACACATCTCAACTCACACACACATCTCACCTGACACGTCTAACCTCACCTCACCTCACACGTCTCACCTCACACACATCTCACCTCACACATCTCACCTCACACGTCTTACCTCAGCTCACACACATCTCACCTCACCTCACACACATCTTACCTCACCTCACACACATCTCACCTGACACGACTCACCTCACCTCTCACACATCTCACCTCACACGTCTCACCTCACCTTACACACATCTCACCTCACGTATGTCTCACCTCACATTCCTCTGGGATCTTTGGTCCCATTAGGAAGAGTCTTGTATCAAGAGTGTCAACCGGACCATATTTACTCCGGAACTCCATGTAGTCATCGAGGACCTTCGGGTAGAGCGCCGAGCTCATGACATCCACCTCCCGCACCACGGGGCCGTGCTTTTCCACGAGCTCCTCCTTCAGCTTGTCAAAGTCCAGAGGAGGAAGAGACATCCCTGGACGACCGTCGAACGTCTTGGCACCTTTCAAAATCTGCAGTGAACATAACACTTGATATTTTCACTGCAGTGAACATAACATTTGATCTTGCACTGGAGTGAACATAAAATTTGATGGAACTAACACAAGAGCTATCTCCCTGCAAATTATCTCCCTTTATCGTAAGTGTCTCTCCCGGAAAACAAACTGTTGACTTGCATTAACGTTCAACTTTGACAAGGCAAAATAATGTCAGATGGTCCTTTATGGTGTTACTATCTCTTCTTGCGTTTGCTATTCTCTTGAAAATGTTTTGTTATAAACTGTAATTTGCTCTTTTAACTCATCAATGGAGACTGTTCATTTCGCAAAGCGCCATTTATGTTACTTGATCAGCTGGTACCGGGTACAAGGGTACAAGGTAATCTTAATCCCTGGATATAAAACAATGCCTAGCTGAACAAAAAATACAATTTAAACGGTAAATCAACATGTCTGGTGATTTTTTATCTCAAATTTCGAAGTTTCTCATCACCCGTTTGCCAGACTTCGCGGAAGGGGTATGGTGTAGTTTTTTCTGCGCATAATATTCAAATTTCTTTTTTTCCAAAATATTGAACCCGCTAGAGAGGGGTGCGCATTATACATAGGTGCGCACTATACTCAAGAAAATACGTTATTCCTTTGCTTCCACCATCGGTCTCGTAGCTTTCAAGTATATTTTTATTTGTATATAATCATATCCAAATGTATGATAAAAGAATTTTACAATTTTTTATTACTTTTGTTTATATTTTTTAAGATTTTGAAAACTGGGATATACTTTTTAAGTCACAAGTACAAGGGGTGGGGAAATGTCCCTGCGTGTTAGGTAGGAAGAATTTAAGTTTGAAGCGCTTATATTTGTAATGAAACAATTTAAATTAAGACACAAAAAGTATATATTACATTGGATATTCCATGTGTCTCATGAAGTGTCATGTTTTCTCATCTACTGAACGGGGAAAGGAGATATTTTCTCCTTTCCTCCCATCACTCAATGAGAGAAACATGATAGTCCACTATAGTCCACTCATCACATGAAATATCCTCTATGTCTGTTTCTAACACATCGTCACCTTGGTCCTGAGGGGTTCTGGGTAGCCTCCTGGTGGCTTTCCGAGGTAACCCTGGAAGTACTCCACAACGGAGCTAGGGAAAGACAACTCTTCCGCCCTGTCCTCCACCATCTCCGCGGTCAGCTTGTTCTGGACCATGAACTGGGCCATGTCTCCCACCACCTTGGACGATGGGGTCACCTGGAACAAAATGGCTTCCAGTAACATTAGAGCTCTCTACATTCCAGTAACATTAGAGCTCTCTACATTCCAGTAACATTAGAGCTCTCTACATTCCAGTAACATCAGAGCTCTCTACATTCCAGTAACATCAGAGCTCTCTACATTCCAATAACATCAGAGCTCTCTACATTCCAGTAACATCAGAGCTCTCTACATTCCAGTAACATCAGAGCTCTCTACATTCCAGTAACATTAGAGCTCTCTACATTCCAGTAACATTAGAGCTCTCTACATTCCAGTAACATTAGAGCTCTCTACATTCCAGTAACATCAGAGCTCTCTACATTCCAGTAACATTAGAGCTCTCTACATTCCAGTAACATTAGAGCTCTCTACATTCCAGTAACATTAGAGCTCTCTACATTCCAGTAACATCAGAGCTCTCTACATTCCAGTAACATTAGAGCTCTCTACATTCCAGTAACATTAGAGCTCTCTACATTCCAGTAACATTAGAGCACTCTACATTCCAGTAACATTAGAGCTCTCTACATTCCAGTAACATCAGAGCTCTCTACATTCCAGTAACATTAGAGCTCTCTACATTCCAGTAACATTAGAGCTCTCTACATTCCAGTAACATTAGAGCACTCTACATTCCAGTAACATTAGAGCTCTCTACATTCCAGTAACATCAGAGCTCTCTACATTCCAGTAACATTAGAGCTCTCTACATTCCAGTAACATTAGAGCTCTCTACATTCCAGTAACATTAGAGCTCTCTACATTCCAGTAACATTAGAGCTCTCTACATTCCAGTAACATTAGAGCTCTCTACGTTCCAGTAACATTAGAGCTCTCTACATTCCAGTAACATTAGAGCTCTCTACATTCCAGTAACATTAGAGCTCTCTACATTCCAGTAACATTAGAGCTCTCTACATTCCAGTAACATTAGAGCTCTCTACATTTCATGCTTGGGTAAAAGTCTACACCACAGACATTGTTCACAAAGACAAAATGTGTTCAATAATGTTAGATGAAGCAAGTCATGGATTACACATTTTCCTAAAAGTAAATATTAAGCTCTGCCCTGCTATAGCACATTAAAACACCTTAATTAATATCTGCTGTTCTTTATTAAACCGTGAGTGGGTGAGTATGGTTTTACGCCACTTTTAGCAATATTCCAGCAATATCACGGCGGGGGACACCAGAAATGGGCTTCACACATTGTACCCATGTCGGGAATCGAACCCGGGTCTTCGGCTGATGAGCGAACGCTTAAATCACTAGGCTACCTGACCACCCCTCTTTATTAAATAACGTGTTGTTATCTGACATAACTCAAGGTGGGGGACATGTCAAGCAAGTGAGTGAATTAGGGCTGGGACGGGTAACTCGGGTACCCGGGTCCGGTGGGTACTGAGTAGGACCCGGGTACCCACAGGACTAACCGGACCCATGGTTAGTAACGTGATATATTGTTTAATGACAAAAATTATCTAGAGCTCTAGGTTTAAACTACAAGTCACTAATTACTATGCCCATTCCTTCTGACTTTTATATGTTTGAATAAAATTAAAACTTTAGTCTACTTCAGTGTATACACGTGTATCTAAACACATTTTGCCAGGGCTACGGTCAAACTTTTCCCAATCGGAGAGTTTGTACCTACCTCTTGAGACCTATTGTCCCAACCCAGTGAATGTTATTTTATGCTTCAGACAGAAATACAACAGCAGCCTGTAGATCCTAAAATCCATATCACCAAATCCTCATCAGTAATGATACCAGGCACCTGATCCTAACCCTCACTCCAGCCTGTTTCCTAGCCCCACCCTTCCAGCAATGTTGCCACTCCCCTCCAGCCTGTTCCATAGGCCCACCCTTTCAGCATTCAGGCACTCCACTCCAGCCATGCTGTCGCTCCAGTCCAGCCATGCAGTCCACCTACCTTAGGGATGTCTCCCAGGAGTTTGTTGGCCACGGAGTACATTTTCTTGACCTCCTCGAACTGGTCAGCCAGCCCCAAGCTGAAGGCCTGGAACTGCAGGTTGGTGTACTGACCACCTGAAACATGCAACAGCATCCTTCAGGGCCGGTACTCAATTAGCACACAGATAAGTACAGATATCACATTCATACAAGCATATCTACCAGTGGAATTATTAGATTTGAAAAGGCAAACTGACTAAACTGACTCCTGGATCTAACAAGGCTGACATCAAGGGACGGACTCCAGATTACTAAATCACTGACAGCTATATTCCACCCCATGGGCAGATACAGATTTATTTCGAAAACAATCTTTATTTCTGTATAAATTACCACCAAAGACAATAAATAGATCTTAATTGTGCACCCCCCCTTTTCAAAAAAGCTGTATCCGCCCATGCACCCCCATCACATCAGCCTGTAAATACGTAACTGTGAGAGCACTGAATCTTTGGCAGTTACCCGCTAACTGACTATAAAAGTCCAGTTTCCACCCAAGTCGAACTAGGCCAGAGCTGGGCTTGACCATAGGGCCACCACTGGCTATTACCAGTCATGTCCCTTCTATATCCCTCCTACTGTCCAATCAGATTTCACCTCTCGTATCACTTGCATTAGCTTCAAACACAATGGTGGCGCCCAGTCAAGACGATCTTATTGATAATCAAGATCTATGTTGCAATCAAAAGGTTTTTACTTCACGAAGTGTATCCAGTCATGTGAGCACCTTGATTAAAAACAGGAAAAGATTTGGAAAATATCTGTTGATGTTAGTTAAAGGTACACGATTTGCAAATCCTGCAATGGACCGAAATATGCACAGCAGTTTACGAACCAGATGTCGATTTCGTTACGAGGTATTAATTGGATTATAATTAGACTAATTAGTCCAGCCAAAACATAACTCCATAATTCCAGCCTAGTTCGGCAAGGGTGGAAAACTGGACTTTTAAAGTCAGTTAACTCCCTTGCCTCAGGAAGATGTGTTTTATTGTATATGTCTGGTGGGAACTAACAATCACTCACCTGGGATCTCGTTGACGTAGATGTCAGCATTGCCGCTCTTCATGGTGACGCAACACTCGAAGGGGGCATACAGATTCCTGGTTTGTTCCCAGTAGGCTGAGTATGTCGATACATTCTCCAGCGTCACACCTAGCCATGGAAACAAAAAACAGCTGCAGTCTGTCTTGCCACTTTCTGTACCCCGTGTTCCTTGGTGCATGTTTTGTTTGTTTGTTTGTTTGTTTGATGCCGCACTCAGCCATATTACAGCTTTATGACAGTGGTCTGTAAATAATCAAGTCTGGACCAGACAATCCAGTGACTGACATCATGCACATCGATCTACGCATTTGGGATACGATGACATGCATCAGCCAATTCAGCGAGCCTGACCACCCAATCCTGTTAGTCGCCTCTTACGACAAGCATAGTAGCCTCTTACGGCAAGCATGGATCGCTGAAGACCTATTTTTACCCGGATCTTCACGGGTTTCTAGAGCAGGTACAGAGTATGGATCTATGAGCCTTTAGTAATACAATTCCAACCATTTTACAGAGTTGGGACTTAACTCCTGTGTACCCATGTGGGGAATCAAACCCTGGTTTTCATTGTTACAAACTAACACTTTAACCGCTTGACTACCTTACCGCTCTAACTGTACCTGGTTGGTAAGAGAGTAATGTGAATGTATGCTTCCCCGTAAAACAAAGAAAAAAGAACTTTGTGGGAAAAAAAACACACCCACAAAATATGAAATGTCACTTCAACAAAGCATTCAAAGTTTCATTGTTTTTAGACAAGTGTAAAAGATAGTGTAGGAAAGTCTGTTAACAACTGTCCCAGGGCTTGTGGGTATTTCTCAAATGCTGTTGATGGTACAGCATTCGTGCCCTGAGTAATCTTAGCAGTAAGTTTTAAGTCAGCAGCATCCAGGGCCTACCCACCTGTATCGAGATCTGTCCTTTCTGTGGCTGCGACAATGGCCCCCATACTGGGCTGTGACGTCATCCCAGACATGGAGTCCACTGCAACGTCTACAGCATCTGCTCCGGCTCGGGCTGCAGCCAGCATGGACGCAACTCCTGCACCTGCGGTGTCGTGGGTGTGCACGTGGATGGGAACATCGGGGAATTTATCCCGGAGCGTGCGGATCAGAAGGTCGGCGGCTTGAGGTTTCAGCAGACCGGCCATGTCCTGGAAGAGCAAGGTCAAGTTGTCACCAGCAAACATGAAATGTTTCTTCATTTATCTGTTCATGTCCAGATGAACATGACCAACACTTCCACAAGTTCATCCTCACACTATTGTGTGGCTGTCGGTCGTAATCGGCTGTGGCACTTTGTCAAAAAAGTGGAGTCTTGCTTGGATCAAGCAAATCGTACACAAGACAGGACCATCTATTGTGAAGGTGTGACAACATATTTGATCACATGACAACGGACCAACCACACTCAGAATACAAATCAGAATCTCTACAGGGCTAGAGCTACCATGGTCCTGTTCTGCCCTGAATCTCTACAGGGCAAGAGCTACCAAGGTCCTATTCTGCCCTGTATCTCCACAGGACAAGAGCTACCAAGGTCCTATTCTGCCCTGAATCCCTACAGGGCAAGAGCTGCCAAGGTCTTATTCTGCCTTACAGGGCAAGAGCCACTAGGTCCTGTTCTGCCCTGAATCCCTACAGGGCAAGAGCTACCAAGGTCCTATTCTTCCCTGAATCCCTACAGGGCAAGAGCGACCAAGGTCCTATTCTGCCATACAGGGCAAGAGCTACTGGGTCCTATTCTGCCCTGAATCTCTACAGGGCAAGAGCTACCAAGGTCCTATTCTGCCCTGAATCCCTACAGGGCAAGAGCTACTGGGTCCTAGTCTGCCCTGAATCCTTACAGGGTAAGAGCTACCAAGGTCCTAATCTGCCCTGAATCTCCACATGGCAAGAGCTACCAAGGTCCTAATCTGCCCTGAATCCCTACAGGGCAAGAGCTTCCAAGGTCGTGCCCTGATATTACCACAGTAAGAGACTGGCTTACCTTAATTCCCAGAATGTGTGTCCCAGCCTTGACAAGCTCTGTAGCCAGGTCCACGTAGTAGTCCATGTTGTACTTGGTCCTGGTGGGGTCGGACACGTCGCCAGTGTAGGAAATCGCAGCCTCGATCACGCCACCTGGAGGCAGGGTTGCCGTAAATGTTAAATCCCTCACGTAAGAATATAAGAACAACATGCTTTACCACAGAGAATTTTTTTCGTATAACACTGCTTGTTCCAGCTGGTGCAGGTAGCCATGGATGGTTGAATGGGCCTGCTTGCACAAAGCCATTGTAGAACTATGTCCATCACAACTGTATGTTAAGGTATGGGACTTAGTGGTTAGTGGTGGTTAGTGAGTTAATATAATCTTGCTATTACGACCATCGAAACATATCAAAGTATCAGAGTTACAAAATGTGTTGTAGCAGGATCACGAGGGGTTCATGGGAGTGAGTGAGTGAGTTGGGTTTAACGCCGTTTATAACATTATTCCAGTTATATCGCGGCGTGTCAGCTTAATGTGGGAGAAAAGCCCGAAGTGATGCAGGTCTCAGACGTTTACCACTTCGGTGAAACCCACAAGCATGGGTAGGGTGCTGGCAAACCTAGAAACATAATTGGGGCAAACCGGGATTCGAACCCACAATCATAGGTTTCTGGCGTGCCCAAGGGACGCAACTCTGCACAGCGAATCGCTTCAAATGTGTTCCCTTCCCAAATAACATACCAATTTTCAATACAAGTACAGCTTAATGTGCTCTCAGGACATTGACAATCTCATTAAAATCAGATCTAAGTTCTCGCTGCCGCTAAACAAAGATCTGAGGACATCCCATTACAGGTCATGTCAGAACGACCTTTCGCGAACTATGACTGACCACTGAAATTACTAACAAGAAGTTGACATCAGCCAATTAGAAAGCAGCTTTCTCGAGTTTTACCACACTTGTTTCAACCTGGTGACTTCAATTTCAGACTACGCTTGAAAAATATGTTGACACAGTTCTCGATCAAAAGTGAAAACTGAACAAACGAACTTTCCGGAATGTCTAACATATGGTTGAGATTGTATGGCAGTGCTTCCCACGTATTGTGCAATGCCTCCTCCGTTCAAATGTTTATCCCATGGAAGCGAGAGATAGACAATGATTTTGACAGAATCAGTCGTACGGGCCGTAACTGTCTTTTGGAATACCCCGTGTTAACGTTTTCGAGGTTGCATGATCAGAAAACACATTCTGACTGTCACTTTCATGATCTGGTAACCTACGCTCTGAGTGGTCGAATGAAAGGTCATTCTGATGTGACCAGTAATGGGACGTCCTCAGATGTTTGTTCAGCAATAGCGAGAACTAAGATCTGTTTTTAATGAGATTGGGACATTGACTAAGAAATGTCATACATCACTTCAACAGTCAAAATGGTTCCAGGCAGACAACTCGAAACTGAAAACTATTTTGTCACGATAAATCCAGTTTGATGAGCCTGTTACCATGGTTACTACAAACCCCGATTGGACAGTAACTGACCTGCTTTTCCGACAGCATCCATTCCCACAATAATGTTGGGTAGATAGTTAAGCGAGTCGAAGATACGGAAAATGTCCATTCCATGTTTGACAGCTTGGTCACAGAACCTAGAACAGGAAGACTGAATGAGTTCCATGTAGTTTGAGCTTGTTCAAACAGCAGCGCATGGGTACCCAGTAGGATGAGAAGTAATGTGACCGTTAACATGGTTAAACTTCTACCACCACCTGGGTTGTATTCTCCCCAGGGAGCTGCGAATGAAATTTACGTGAACAATGATCCAAAGATGATGATAATTATAATGTAGAGTGAACAAAATGAATGGCATCTGACGCATGATAAAAACACCTTATTAAAATCATCATAATCATCATCATCATCATTATTATCATTTGTGTGTTGCCTGTGCTTACTTGAAGACAACATTCATCATCATCATCATCATCATCAACATTCATCATCATCATCATCATCATCATCATTATCATCATTTGTGCGTTGCCTGTGCTTACTTGAAGACAACATTCATCATCATCATCATCATCAACATTCATCATCATCATCATCATCATCATCATTTGTGCATTGCCTGTGCTTACTTGAAGACAACATTCATCATCATCATCATCATCATCATCATCATCATCATCATCATTTGTGTACTGCCTGTGCTTACTTGAAGACAACATTGTCTGGGTAGTTGGTGTAGCCGACAGCATTGGCACCTCTCAGCAGCATCTGGAAAGGGATGTTTGGCATCTGCTTCCGCAGCTCCGCCAGGCGGTCCCAGGGACATTCGTGTAGGAAACGCAGCGCAACGTCAAAGGTAGCGCCTGAAACACACGTCACAACATGCATAAGTTGGCAGTGCAAGTGGCTGAGGTGAGCGACTGTTTCATTTCATTTTTCCAACATGGCAACCATCAAATATAGCAGAAGTCACAAATTCAATGCATTTTAAGTTTCACAATACATATGATGTATGATTTAATGATATGTGATTTAATAGTTAAGTTATGGGTCAAATGACATTGGTTCCACTAGTTCTCAGGCAATGGCTTTTGAAAATAAAGCGCGGTTGGGCGGCCTTTTTGTGTGTGTTCAATCTGGTATGTAACCAAAAATAAACAGTTGTGTACAATCAACCTGGGAAAGGGCCTCCCTACAAATATGTATTCCTTGATGAGTAAAATACTGGAATACAGTATTTGACTACCGATGGACATCCAGTATGGGCATAATACATAATGAGCTTTGATTTTATTTCACAACATGGAGACATTATCGTGAACACAGAACACTGGAAGAAGTATGTCAACAAATCTGTACTGAAGTACACAAGGTAGTCCTGCTATTACACTATCTGGCTATAAAAGCGTTCATTGTACATCTGGACTTACGTTTGTGATCCATTAAATTACTCTTATCCAAGACTTCATTTAATTTTGTTTACATTAATTTCCATGAAATCGTATGTGAACTAATCAGCAAATCACATCAACTCACCATGACTCGCCTTGAAACAAACATGAGTTGTTAGAGATACAAACTTTTTCAGTCCTCCTATCACTGTACTGAAATTTTAGTTCTGATATTGGCCATGACATTAAGTATATAAGTTAGGGGAGAAAATGTGTGAACAGGTGATTGCTATTTCTGGCTTGTTTTACGAAACAAATACACATATAATCTTAATCTCTGCGTATGAAATGTCCAGCATACGGTACACAAACACTATTGAATTTATAAATTATTATGTCTTGTGAAGTTTTACCGTAAATTTCATGTTTTCATTGACCAAATTTTCAAACGGCAAAGCAAGCACACAAACTCCTGTTGCTGAGATGCGCAGTAAAGCAGTGAGCATGTAAAGGGAAGTAACTGCATGCTCAATTGTATCAAATTGTTTTTAAGCATTCATTACAGTAGCATTTCACTGCTGGGGTGGTTTGTTCGAGATGCAGAATAATAAAGGATTTTTTGGGTTTTTTTAAATGGAAATACAAACAAAATGTGCAGCAAACTTTATGATGAACCAATCGGTGCATAAGAACCAAGACTTATCATTTTTTTTAGCGGTAGTACTTTGTGGCCAATGAGAGACACAAATGCAAATTCTAAGTATCATCAGCATAGAAATCAGAAAAGATACTAGAAATGAATATGTTTGATGTGTCATGGTCGCTGCCAAGATTAAGTAATCTACGAGATCAAAGCTCAATGTAATACAGGAACTAGGGATGTTTCAAAGAATTTATATTTGAACCATTCAAACTTCTTTTCCCATTAAACCATCTCCCCGAGGAAAGAGAGTTAACTAACTATAAAAGTCCAGTTTCAACCCTTGCTAAACTAGGCTGGAATTTCTCGGCACGATCATGGCGCCACCAGTAGCTATTACGAGTTATGTCCCTTCTATGCTTCTCCTATTGACCAATCAGATTCCACCTCTTGTATCACTTGCATTTGCTTCGAACAAAATGCCCGCGCCCAGTCAAGATGATCTGATCGATAATCAAGACCGAAATTGTGATAAAACGGGTCTTAAATCACGAAGTGCATCAAATCCTGTGAGCACCTTGTTTGAAAACATGAAAAGATTTGGAAAATATCTGCTGACAACGAGTTGGCAGAGCACATGCTTTGCAAATCCTGCAATCAACCGAAATGTGCATGACACTTTACGAACAGGATAACGATTTTGTTGCGCAATTTTGATTGGACTTTGCATAGACCCGTTAGTCCAGCCAAAATGTGTCTCCACGATACCACCCTAGTTCGGCAAGGGTGGAAACTGGACTTTCATAGTCTTGGAACCCTCTTGCCTGAGGAAGATGCGTTAATCGAGAAACTGATGATTTTGAATAATGCAACGATCAATTTGTTCCTCTACAAAAAAGTTTCATTATCTTAAACTTATTAAGTGAAACATTTAAGATTTCAAGGAATCCTTAAAACTAAACATTCATGTAACCAAGTTTGTATTCATTTAATCATGATAACAATCTTTTAAAATACCAACCTCCCCAATTTTCTGAGCTGAAAAGGTTGTTGAAGTTGTGGGCGACGTAGGGAGAGATTCGCTTGAGGTCATGGGTGCGGACACGTGTTGCCAACAGCGACTGATGAGCATCTCGGAAGGTGGTGTCCATCAGCAGCAGCCCCTTGTGTTCCCGCACCTTCTTGGCGAAACCCTCTGGTCCCTCCTTCAACAAGATGTCCCTCCATCCCGGGGGAGGCTTAGTGGCTGAAAACAGGAACAGCCATGAAGATATTCTTCCAATATATTTGCATAATTGTCTGAACTGTTTGGCTCATCTTCCCGAGGCAAGGGAGTTAACTGATTTTAAAAGACCCGTTTCCACCCTTGCTAAACTAGGCTGGATTTTCTGGGTTCGATTGTAGAGCCATCAGTGGCTATTACGAGTTATGTCCCTTCTATGTCTCTCCTACTGACCAATCAAATTCCACTTCTCATATCACCTGCATTTGTTTCAAACAAAATGGCGGCGCCCAGTCAAGACGATCTGATCGTTAATCAATATCGATATTGTAACAAAACGGGTCTTACTTCGCGAAACAAATCAAATCACATGAGCACCTTGCTAAAAAATATGAAAAGATTTGGAAAATATCTCTTGACGCTAAGTTAACGGGATACATGCTTTGCAAATCTTGCAATCGACCGAAATCTTCACGGCAGTTTACGAACCAGATGTTGATTTTGTTGTGCGATCTTGCCTGGGCTATGCATAGACTTGGTAGTCCAGCCAAAACATAACGCCATAATTCCAGCATAGTTCGGCAAGGGTGGAAACTGGACTTTTTATGCCTCAGGAAGATGGGGTTGGGTGTTATTTTGACCTGTTCTTCTCTGGGATTTCTTTGATCCTTGCGTACATCTACAGAACTCCACACATAAACACGGTGTTTCTGTTTACTGGTAGTTAGGAGAGCTGGGATGGGTACACAAGTACTCAAGCATGGGTACACAAGTACTCAAGCATGGGTTGACATGTGCTTCAGACAGGGGGAGATAACTCATATCTTCACTTCATGTTGCAGACGTAGGACAGAAGCAGCAAAAGGTCTGACAATTACAACAATGATATAAACACAAATTTCACAATGTTTGTTGTCTTCTCCTCACAAAACATGAGTGGTAATTCCTGTACTTGTTGAGAACTTTGTGGTCCCGCACTGAATACAAAGGATTTTACCATTGGCTAATATACCTTTGCGGCAAGTAAAGCTGCCGGACATACTGATAGACTGCCAGTCAAGTTGTTATGATCAGAATTTCCATTAGTCTTAATACTTTTATAGCAAAAATATTTAGTGATTTTACATATCAATAAAACTTTAACATGCTTGTATTATTAGTGATTTTTCAACCATTACAGTAATGTATCTATAAATTTGAGATAAAGTGGAAATAATACTTAGGAATAAATGCAATTAATATAATTTGATCTTTAATCAAACTGATGATTGATTTCCATAAAGCTGCTTTGATTTATCAGATATATATAATTTTTCCACATTGAAACAGTTCACAAAATAGTCAATATTTCATTTCGAGCCGGGCAAACCAGTGGCTGACTGTATGAGCATCAAACCTAATGAATCACGATCATCCAGGGACCTGTTCCACAAGTGATCGTAAGCGATCAGTTGTAAGTAAGTGTATGTTAAGGTATGGGAGTTATGATCGATCCACGCAATTGCGATACGATGACAGGCATCATCCAAGTCAGCAAGCTTAAACAACCATCTGTTAGTCGCCTCTTACAACATGCATAGTCACCTCTTAAGGCAAGCACGGGCTGCTGAATCAGCTCGAATGACAACCATGGGGTACAGGTGGCATGATCTGGCCTGATAATATGACATCGCCCCTGGGTTTGACATTTCTATTGAACACTTGAATCAACATTTTTCAAAATATATGGTGTGGATAAAAAAACACCATCTATGTAAAAGAAACATAGATATTTTTTCACGAACCTAAGCATGCATGAACAGGATTTAATATTGACTTGTATTATCAAATATATGGAACCTTGAAAGCCTAGCCTGTGTAAAGAAAAGATAAAAATATTACAAACACAAGCACATCACCACTAACAAAGCAAGAAAAGTATCATATATGGTGCCAATCTCCCATAGTCTAGGCCCCTATCCTACAAAGTATAAGACGTGGTGCCAATCTCCCACAGTCTAGGCCCCTATCCTACAAAGTATTAGACGTGGTGCCAATCTCCCACAGTCTAGGCCCCTATCCTACAAAGTATTAGACGTGGTGCCAATCTCCCACAGTCTAGGCCCCTATCCTACAAAGTATTAGATGCGGTGCCAATCTCCCTTAAATCAAAGCAAACTAACATGTTACTTCCTGGTGCTGCTAAAGGTGGGTGTTAGTGATATATTCTGCTATTTGTTTTAATGACTGTACACTGAGAAAGTGTACCTGAAAAGTTAGAAAGGAGAAACATTTGTCTAGACCAGATAGTCCAACCTTAATGGTAAACCAAACTGGGGAACTTCGTTCAGTCAGTTTATAAGATGGTGACTGATGGCATGATGTGACATTCAAGTGACACTTTCATCTAATCAGAATCAATTAATATAAAATATGTGACAGACGTATAGACACACGGATGGAAGGATGGACAGCCCGCACCCATTCTTATATCCTCTTCCTACCAGGGGATACAATACATAATTTCTAGCCCTGGTAGAAATAAACAACATACAAATTTTCAACTGTGTGCCCAATTGGCAGGCAAGTCACTACACTAACGTTTTGTTACGAAAGAAAAGACACAGGCACATTTAGCATATTAAGTATTTTTTCAGCATCAATATTTTGACATCACACAAAACCAGTGATATAAATCAACCATTCTTCTAAGACTGACTGACTGACTGAGTTTGGTTTTACGCCGCTTTGAGCAATATTCCAGCAATATCACAGCGGGGGACACCAGAAATGGGCTTCACACATTGTACCCATGTCGGGAATCGAACTTGGGTTTTCGGCGTGACGAGCGAACGCTTTAACCACTAAGCTACCCGACCGCCCCCATTCTTCTAAGAATGTATTCACATTTGGATGATATAGTGAATAACCATACACGGCCAGTAACTGTAGAGGTAGAAAGGAATATATCATAATAGTCACAAAAAAAGCTAAGAGTTTTTTTTACGATGCTATGTAAGTTTTCATTGGTTAGAACACTTGCTTGTTTCCTTCTGGACCCAGATCAGAACCAACTTCATCATCCAAGCAGTTGCAGGATATATGATTTTCTAAATATTACTAAAATTCCAATTTAGAAGGAAGAAAAGAAAACAAAAGATTGGAACCAATCCAAAACACTATGTCTTCATTTATTTAAGAATTGACTTTCACTTTGTGAGGGACAAACCGTATAAATATTAGTTTCACGACAAAGCTGTAGATCATGTCAACATTAAAACATTACAGGACCATTAATGCCAAGTTTGAACTTCATTGTTTTATCATTTTGATTGCAGCCGATATTTACGAATGATGACAACAAAGGCAACATTGGCAATGACAAACATTCACTAGATCCATAAGTCCAAGGCCTGCTTGCACAAAGCAATCTTAGCGCTAAGACTGTCGTAAGCCATGTTAAAGAATGGGAATTACGATCATCTTAGCACTAAGATCGCTTTGTGCAAGTGGGTCCAGATGAGCCTGAAATTAAAGTATCTACGCTAAAACCTAACATATGACTTCATAAAAGCTTACCACATACTGTATCGTAAATTTCACAAAATGAACAAATATCAAAGTTTTGAATCAAATAACACGTCAAAATGGCAGCCAGAGCGGCCATATTTAAAATCAGATTTGAATTCAGTTGGCAGCCTCACGATCATCAATGTAAACAAGTTTCTGACACGGAACAATGACAATGGATGCCATTGCATAACCTCACCTTGACCTTCGGTTGACATGAGCTTATGAGCTGAAATCAAAGTTCAAGGCCAGACAAACATACAGAGGGTAGCCACGGTACAATGAACAAGCAATGAGGCAACTGATGTAATGTCCATTTACTTACAGTTACAATTGTTACACTGTAACATATCTTTTAAAAACTTTCAAGGCGAGAAATCTGAAATCCACAGTTTTGATACAGAAGGGCAGCGAAAACTTGCCGACACAAAGCACTTAATTTATTTTACCCTTAAGGGTGTCCAATGGTCGGTGTTAAGAGTTTTCATTTTTTTCTAAAATAAGCATTATTAAAATGTCTATGATTTAATCTATGTGAAAGAAAGAGTGTTAGTGTTCATTGTATAGCTCTAGGCACCTTACTGCACCTTACAACAGAAGAATACACGAAAGTCATTCACCATGTTATCACATTTAAAATGTTTACCTATAAGAGTGAGTGAGTGAGTGAGTTGGGTTTAACGCCGCTTTTAAAAGTATTCCAGTTATATCACGGCGTGTCAGCTTAATATGGGAGGAAAGCCCGAAGTGATGCAGGTCTCAGACGTTTACCTCTTCGGTGAAACCCACGAGCACGGGTATGGTGCTGACAAACCTAGAAACATAATTGGGGCGAAATCGGGATTCGAATCCACAATCATAGGTTTCTGACCTGCCTAAGGGACGCAACTCTGCACAGCGAATCGCGTCACCTTAGGCGATTGGGCCACCCGTGCCCCTTTTTAGCTATAAGAAAACATCATAATATTAATGTTAGTGTTCCTGTAGGGCTGGTAGGTATAACTCGGGCACTCGGGTCGGGTAGGTACTCAATAGGGCCAGGGTATCCATAGGTCTACCCGGACCCATGGTTAGTCACGTGATATATTGTTTAATGAGAAAAATTATCTAGAACTCATAAATACTCTACAAGTCACGAACATTCACAATTCTAGCAATATTCCAGCAATATCACGGCTAGGGACGCCAGAAATGGGCTTCACACATTGTACCCATGTCGGGAATCGAACCCGGGTCTTCGGCGTGATGAGCGAACGCTTTAACCACTAGGCTACCCGACCGCCCCCACCAAAGAGAGATGCTTGAAATAAAACTACAAAATGCAAACAAACCATTTTTTCTCCCTATGAACAGTAAATATCACAGTTAAATGTTATGTAATCTGTGAGAAAACCCAAAATGGTGCAAACCAAGTTGTGAGTTCAGCTTGACGCCACTTTGAACAATGTTCAAGTTATATCACAGCATGTCAGCTTAATGTCAGAGGAAACCCGAAGTGATGCAGGTCCCAGACGTTTACCGCTTTATTGAAATCCACAAACCAAGGATCATCAGAACAATTCATTTAAACCTATAATCAGTGTATCCTGGCACCACTAAGGGACACAACTCTACATGGTGAAATCTGGTGCCTAATCAAGTAGGCTAGCTTGTTCCGAACTATGGATATTTTAGGCTTCAAAGAAACGGGGTTTCACCTAATTATCATGAATAAATGGATGGATTCTGCTTGACATAAAAAGCACCACTTTTCATGAAATACCAGACTTCACAGACAGTACAAAATAAACCATGCAAATCGACATAAAAAAAGAGAGATTTTTTGCAGCAAATTAAATCATATTGTTATTGGGTTATTTATCACTGGAGGATAAAGAAATCTTTATAATGCGAAATCCAGTTAATAAAGCATGTCTATTTTGAGATATCTGACTACAAAGATTTAACATACTGAAATAATCATGCTGACCGTGATTGCATCATAAATTGCACACTTACCTTGAAAACCTGTAAACATTTCAGAACACGACGTTAATTTCATCAGAGATTATTTACATACCCATCAAACTGCCAGCTTTTGACAAACATGTTCAATAAAGGCAACAGTGAAAATAACTGGTATTGATTTCTGACTTATATTAACAGAACTCATAGTTATAATAGCTTTGTTTGTTTGTTTGTTTGTTTAACGCCGCACTCAGCAATATTCCAGCTACACGACGGCGGTCTGTAAATCACAGAGTTTTGACCAGACAATCCAGCGATTGACATCATGAGCATTGATCCACACAATTGGGATAAGATGACATGCATCAACCAAGTTAGCGCGACTGACCACCCGATCCTGTTAGTCGGCTCTTGCGACAAGCATAGTCACCTTTTACGGCAAGAATGGGTTGCTGAAGACCTATTTTATTCTTGGATCTACACAGTCTAAAGATTTCTGACTTACATTAATAGAATTCATGGTTTTCTATGCATGAATAGAAGTAAACACAAAACATCTTTCAGATAGCAGAATTGTTATTGATATACCGTATTCGACGTAATACGCGCACATCACGCTCTAAAAATTAGAAATAGGGGGCTCTTAATAGAATGATATTTTGGTGAAAAAAAAAAAGAGTTGAAAGATAAATTTTGTGGTTTATGCTGACAGCTTGAAAATGTTTGTATAGGACAGATATATCTTTCCAGAATTTAATTGCCCATAAATAAGGGTGCATATAACACACGAGTGAGTATTATACACAAATAAATAAGTCTTGTGTACATTGATCAATCGGAAGGGGTGCTAATTGGGATTTTTAATGAGCCAATATATTAACAAATATCGCCGTGGGCGCAGATTAGAGCGAGGCGCTTATTACGTTGAATACGGTAATATATTTTGAATAAATAAACTCATTTTATCCTGCTAAGTAGGGAAGCTGAACTCCAGAACTGGACAAAACACAATATTAACTGCTTTAGCCAACAGTAAACATGGTACAAGACTTTCAGGATAAAACTACCAGGTAACTATGGTAACATCATGCTAAATTGAAATTTTAGAATTGCTTCTACCAGGAACTAAGATAAGACTCAGCTTACATCAAAGCAATAGTCATCTGCCCATTGCATATTTTGTAATTATTTTTGTTCCATTTTCATTTAATAAATTCTTAACTGTCTCTTAGAGCATCATTACACAAATATTAACAACAAAATGTTAACCTAACAGGATGTCTATATACTGTAAATCTTGAAACTGACGCGAGCGTGAATTAAATGCGAAAAATGACAGTGGTTTTTGTTCGCATTAATGAATCTTTGCAGTTCTTTCTCCAAAATGACCATATCAACAATCTGCAGACTTTGGGGAGTGGAAATACCAACTTGAATATAAACACAAACACGGTTTATTGAGCAGCATTTGTAACAAGTACGTAACAATGTCATTTAAAGAATAGGAATTACACAATAGGTATTTGGTGCCTTATCACTGCTGGGGTCAAGAGTTCTACCCATTGTATCAAACTACAGTAGGCTTCACTGACCACTCTAATCAGTGTTCAAACTGATTTTGGTTCAATCATTTAATTGCCTTTGAACTTCCTTAATGCCAGTCAACAGAATAAACATATAAACTGTGTGTTGTTTTTAGGAAAACACTGTTTATTGTTAGTACGGAAGTTCTTTACTCAGCGATAAGCGGTGCTATTTGCTGTTTGATGGGATTACGGTAAGGATATGTATCATTCCACTGGGGATGGGGTGGGGGTGTCACATTGATTTTGAGTCGCATTTTTGGCTAGAGGTCAGCAGTCGTATTAATTTGGAAATGCATTAATTTCAAGATTTACAGTAATTCAATACCACAACACATCTATTCTAAATCACCTCTAAATCAACTACACGATTTCCCAAACTGCTCACCGCAAATCTAACATACCTTGAAACCAAAAAACATTCGCCCAGTACAACACAGCTCAACCTACCTACAGGCGTCTCGGGTACAGTCGGGGTGATCTCGGAAGGCTTCAGGTTGGTTGCTAGTGGGGTGGAGGCCCCGTTGACTATCACCTGACCAAGGTAGTACAGGAGTTTCTGGGCTCGGTTCTGGCTTGGGTAGAAACTGAACAGTTGTGGGTTTTCGTCGATGAAGTATGTGTCAAGGACACCAGTGAGAAATTCCTGATTCTCTAACACATTCAGGAGGAATGGAATGTTGGTCTGAAATAGAAGCAAGGGAGGTAACTCTTACCATCCAATATGGTGTACCCTTCTCCCCTAGATCATATCCCCTGTCAACTGGGAGACTGAATGGCTATCCAGTCAATCACAGATGACATGTCACCAACCAGAGAGTGAGTGAGTATGGTTTTACGCCACTTTTAGCAATATTCCAGCAATATCACAGCTAGGGACACCAGAAATGGGCTTCACACATTGTACCCATGTTGGGAATCGAACCCGGGTCTTCGGCGTGACTAGCGAACGCTTTAACCACAAGGCTACTCGACCGCCCCCACCAAACAGAGATGCTTGAAATAAAACTACAGTATGAAAACAAATCACTTTTTTCCTACAAACTTCATTTAAAAATTCTGAAACGACAGACATGTTTATTAATCATTTAACTTTGAATGTATTTTATCGAAAGAACAGACATCAATTCAAAATTATAACAAACAAGTCAGTTTTATTCGTAATCAGGAACCCGGTAAAATATAGATATTTTTTTATTTATAGTCTTATCTTGCATTACTACGTATTCACACTGCTACGCATGTCTAGCCTGTGATCATACCACAATTGTATCAATTGGATGAACCAATAATACATTCAGGATTCTAAGACTAAAGACAAACAATATCCTCACATAGTCCTTCCTTAATTTATCTAATTCTTATCTGCTTATGAATATGTAACATATACAATTCTTGGTATCACCATGTTAATACATCATTTGTATCTCCAGCAGTGTTCGGAAGCACAATGATCTATATGAAGGGGTTCCTCAAAGGATGAATGTCAGACGGACAACTCACCTTCACTCCACGAATACGGAACTCTTTAAGAGCTCGTAACATCTTGGAACATGCGGATGGGTGGTCTCGAGCCTGGGCAATGACCTTGACCAGCAGAGAGTCGTAATAGGGGGAGATAATTGCTCCTGCAAATGCCGACGCACTGTCTAGACGGATCCCCATACCCTCTCCACTCCGGAATACCTACACAGAAATGTGACATGATGATACTGCCAGTCAGGCAACTCTAAAACTTACCATTCCCCTAATTTTTGTCAGTCCCAACTTTCAACAAATAAATGAGTGAGTGAGTGAGTTTGGTTTTACGCCGCTTTTAGCAATATTCCAGCAATATCACGGCGGGGGACACCAGAAATGGGCTTCACACATTGTACCCATGTCGGGAATCGAACCCGGGTCTTCGGCGTGACGAGCGAACGCTTTAACCACGAGGCTACCCGACCGCCCCTTTCAACAAATAAAAATTCATATGGAAAGTACTTGCTTTGAATTCATTCAACATCATGTTCAATGCAATGACGTCATCTCAGAAGTAACTCAGATCTACACGTCATTCACACAAAGTTCAGTCAAAATTTTCTATTACCGTATTCGACGTAATAAGCGCCCAGGGCGCTCTCAAAATAAGAAATAGGGGGCTCTTACTAAAATATTATTTTGGTGAAAAACAGAGATGAAAGATAAATTTTGTGGTTTATGCTGACAGCCTGAAATGTTTATGTACGACAGATATATATTTCCAGAATTTAATTGCCCATACTTAATGGTGCATATAACACAGAAGTGCGTATTATACGCGAATGAATAAGTCTTGTTTACATTGATCAATCTGAAGGGCTGCTAATTGGGATTGTTCACGTGCCAATATATTAGCAAATATGGCTGTGGGCGCTTATTAGAGCGGGGCGCTTATTACGTCGAATACGGTAGTTTTTTTTTAATATTTCGAGACCAGTCGCAGCCTCGAAGCAAAGTGAAATGTTATTTCCTTGCACTAAAAATAGACAAGGGGAAACCCTGATGGTAACAGACAAGCTGAAAAAAATATATTAATATGAATATATGGTTTGTTCAACAACAAAGACTTATAAGGTACTTTCTTTGCCGGTCCACAGGAACTGGCAGTCACCAGTTCAAGCCTAATTTTACCGGAAAAAAACTGGTAATTACCGGTAAACGGGAACACTGAGTGGATCTGTCTAAACTGGCAGCTAACTAACTACTCCAGCACTCTCCATAAACTGGCAGTTTCCGGACCCAGCAGGCTAAGTTACATCATTATTTTAACTCTGTATACTCCTACATCTGCCTATTCTGGATACAGGCACAGAGAATTGGATCCAACCTCTTCTCTATATAGGATGGTACGCTATATTATTGCGGTAGTTAATTCATAATGGATCGCAATGGGCCCCCCTACAGACCTATTAAATATGTCATATGCAAAATGTTTCTTGTTCTTTGTTCAACTTTTATGGCACATCAACTAGGATTGATCAATGCTGATTTTCTTTACAGAATTCGGTAAACAAAGTACCTGTCATTAGCGACTTGAGGGCGGGCAACACTTGGCATTAATCAGCATTTTTTGCTGGTCCTGCATGATATAGGTATAGACAGAGTGAACTGTACATTGTCAGTAATGTTATAAAATTGATAACATCGCAGCAATTAATTCTTCAAATCTGGACCAGACAAACCATCACTCCATTGTAATAATGTTCCACAGTTGGGAGTAGACTGTTGCCAAGTTAGATCTCACATCTTGTGCATCTCTAGAACCAATCCATAGAAAGTATTCATTACACTGGTAATCATAACAATCAGATAGATTCAGTCAAACCTGTCCAGTAAATTAGAATAGGTCTTAAGCAACCCATAGGCGACTTTGCTAGTAAAAGGCGACTAACTGGATCGGGTGGTCAGACTCGCTGACTTGGTTGATGCATGTCATCGTATCCCAATTGCGTGGATCGATGCTCATGATATCAATCACTGGATTGTCTGGTCCTGGCTCGATTATTTACAGACAAGCAAATTTGTAACAAACAATTAGTAATTTGAACAAACAGTAAATAGCCTTGAAGATTTATCACACTGAAAATAATTATTTACATTTGTTTGCCGCCTAATGTCAGTAATATTACAAGTATTTGACTTCTGCCTGTCAATACTCGGGACAGGACCAAACAATCCTGTGAATTATATTATGAGCATCGTCCACATCATCAAAGTCAATGACATTCCATCTACCAGTCACTGAATCTAACCACCCATTCCATTAGTGAGTAAGTGAGTGAGTTGGGTTTAATGCCGCTTTTAACAATATTCCAGTTATATCACGATGTGTCAGCTAAATGTGGGAGGAAAGCCCGAAGTGATGCAGGTCTTAGACGTTTACCACTTTGGTGAAACCCACGAGCACGGTTATGGTGCTGACAAACCTAGAAACATAATTGGGGCGAATCAGGATTCGAACCCACAATCATAGATTTCTGGCCTGCCTAAGGGACGCAACTCTGCACAGCGAATCGCTGGGCCTTAGACGACTGGGCCACCTGTGCCCCCCCTTCCATTAAGCCGCCTAGTCTCACTACAAGGGTATAGAGGACCTAGTCCAACCCAGAATCCCTATGGGGAGCTCTGAAATGGGGCACTCTACAAATGTACAAAGACAGGTACCCACCTCAATCCTGCCTGTGTCTGGCTGGAATCCGCGGGCAGGATCCTCCGTGGTCATCCGACACTGAATGGCTGCTCCGTTGAGGCGGATGTCTTCCTGGTTGAGGCCGAGCTCCGGGAGAGACTTGCCTTCGGAGATTCTGATCTGGGACTGAACCAGGTCGATCCTGGGGGAGAGAGCGGACAATGAGCAACACCCGTAAACTATGTTGTAGGTCATCATTGTGCAGCATCCAGCATTCAGAATTTGACAACTATTTGCCACGTGGACAAGATTTAAAAAAACAGGTGACTGAAGGGTTTAGTTGTTGTCCTTATTATGATCAGTAATAGAAACAAACATTTGTTTATTTGTTGTCTAACGCCACCCTCAGCAATATTATAGCTACCGTATTCGACGTAATAAGCGCCCCGCTCTAATAAGCGCCCACGGCGATATTTGCTAATTTATTGGCTAGTGAACAATCCCAATTGACACCCCTTCCGATTGATCCATGTACACAAGATTTATATTTTCGCGTATAATATGCACTCGTGTGTTTTATGCACCCTTAATTATGGGCAATTAAATTCTTGAAAAATATATCTATCGTACTTAAACATTTCAGGCTGTAAGCATAAACCACGCAATTTAGCTTTCAACTCGGTTTTTTTTCACCAAAATAATATTCTAATAAGAGCCCCCTATTTCTAATTTTGAGAGCGCCCTGGGCGCTTATTACGTCGAATACGGTATATGACGGTGCTCTGTAATGGACGAGACAATCCAGTGATTGATATAATGAGCATCGATCCACGCAATTCGGATGTGATGACACGCATCAACCAAGTCATCGAGCCTAACCACCCTATCCCGTTAGTCGCCTCTTACGACAAATATAGTCGCCTTTTACGGCAAGCATGGGTTGCTGAAGACCTATTCTATCACGGAATCTTTATGGATCAACTTTAGTCCACTAGTCCTTATAGTGGTAACACATAGCAAAACCCTTAGGATGGACAAATGTCTACTTATCCTCAGCATACTTTAATCATTGGGCAGTTTGGCAAGGACTATAGGACAAGTGCCACTTTTTAACGCTGATGGTGAATACATGACCTGTGCTATACTCTCTGACACTACCCAGATATGAAATCCAATCCACCTCTACAGACATGGAAATAAACCACTGGAAACTGCTCATGAAATTTAATCTGTGCATTTTAATGAATATAATAGAAAGGTTTTTTTCACAGAAAATTTGTTTCAAATATTTCATCTCTACTCATAATGTGACATTCAAGTGAGTTAGCAATGGTTAGTGAGTTGGATTTAATGCCGCTTTTAACAGTATTCCAGTTATATCACAGCGTGTCAGCTTAATGTGGGAGGAAGCCTGAAGTGATGCAGGTGTCAGACGTTTACCACTTTGGTGAAACCCACGAGCTTTGTGTGGTACTGACAAACCTAGAAACATAATGGGGGCGAACCGGGATTCAACAATCAATTGCTGTGTCTTAGATGACTAGGCCGACCGTGCCCCATGGAACTTTCTAAGGTTATACCATCATCAGTATCTTTCTCAACATTTACAAAGAGGAGAGTTCTGATTGGTGTATCTTCACAACATGTATGAGAGGAGAGTTCTGATTGGTGTATCTTCACAACATGTATGAAAGGAGAGTTCTGATTGGTGTACCTTCACAACATGTATGCGAGGAGTGTTATGATTGGTGTATCTTCACAACATGTATGAGAGGAGAGCTGAGATTGGCTACGTGATCTACCCCAGAAGGGATACAGCAACAAACCCATGAACACATCAGAGCTACATATATACTGCGTATTGTGTAAAATCCCACCCCCCCCCACCCCCAATTATTCAAAACCCAATTACTTTCAACCAACCAGCGTACAGAAACACATGGATTAAATGAAAGACTCAATTGTTTGAAAACAGCACGCGCAGATAGCCAATGAAGCTTTTTCAGCATGCGTACAACAGGGCTAAATTCCGAAAAACACAATTACGAGCTAACTGATTTTCCGAGTCAAGCCTATATTTAAAACCATTCTAGACATCTGAAACATTATTTCATTTTTTTCTAAATCTGAAAATGTTTAAGCATTTTGGGAAAAACCCAATAGAGTGATGAATAGATGAGTGAAAATATGTTGGTTACCCAATGAAAACTGTAACAACACAATTAAAAAAGAAACCTTTGAGTAAAAACTCAATTGCTCAAAAAGTTATCTGGGACAGATATCTTGTGTACATGCATGTTTCTAATGCAGTGAGGCCATAACAAATTACCGGTAATTGCTAGATTATCATCCACTTTTTTTTTCAAAAGTGGGGAAGGAAGCTTTTTATTTTTAATTTTATTGTTTTCTACTAAAGTCGTCAAGTTGAAGACTGAACAATAGATGACTGAAATAACAAATATAATAAATAAACATTGATTTCAAAAGTAGCACAAGGAGTGTCTACCTATTTTCGCCCAAAAAACTTGTTGAGGAGTCATAGACTCTGGCAAAGGACAGGCACACCAAGCTTTAATGGTTGGCACATCCTCTCTTATTTTCAAAATAGCGAGCACCATCTTGACAGCCAACAGCAAGCGGACGATAGGCAGGCGTGCACCGAGAGTCGGTTGTAGACCAGTTTACAGCATGTTGTAAACATAAAAAGGTCGTTTCAAAGCTTATGTCATGACAATGCTCTGAACATTTCAGTGGGACAAATATAATTAATTTGTCAGGGGGTTAGTCGTAAGTCCGGCAGGGATGATAATCCAGCAATTAAATTATTACGGCCTTAATAACATATGAAGCATGCAGCATCTCATCTCATCTCATCCCAACACAAACACAGCCTCCGTACCCTGTAACTTCCTCCGTCACCGTGTGTTCCACCTGCAGACGAGCGTTCACTTCGATGAAGTAGTAATGGCCATTTTTGTCCAAAAGAAACTCAACCGTCCCTGCATTCTCGTAGCCAACATGGCGGGCCAGTTTCACAGCATCTGCAGTCATGCTGTCACGCAGGTGTTGCGGCAACTGGGGTGCAGGCGCTATCTCTACCACCTTCTGATGACGTCGCTGCACGGAGCAGTCTCGCTCGTACAGGTGGATCACATTCCCGAGGCCATCACCTGGAGAAGTTGGGAAGTTCTTAGACCCGTAGACCACAATTTGTCCAGTTTGTTGATCACCATCAAAATATCGACCAACACATGATAGATGCTGCTGAAAATACCCTATATCTATATTAAATATTTGATATTTAACAATGTGATTATTCGTACATATTTATGATCATGTTAAATTTTTTGACAAACATTTTTTCCTTCTTTCAGTCTCTTTCAGGACATGCTTTTAATATCTTAAAATGGATACCAAGCACTATATATATTTTGCAAGCAGACAAAACATATTTGTTTTGTCCAAGCCAGAGACTGTCACAGTTATTCCTGAGGTTTCAAACTCAATCCAATCAATTTTATTTTTTTTGCATTTCTTGCTGTTTATTTCACAGGAGTGAGAGATCACCTGAAAGTTTGCGGTTAACCTGTTTTGCAAATCCTGCAATCGACTGAAATCTGCACAGAATTTACGAACCGGGTGTTGATTTCGTTACTCGATTTTGATTGAACAATGCATAAACTCGTTAGTCCAGCCAAAATGTAACTCCATAATTCCAGCCTATGTCGTCAAGGGTGGAAACTGGACTTTTATAGTCAGTTAACTCCCTTGCCTTGAGAATACGTTGTAAAGCTAGTCACAACACTACTACAGTTTTTCTAGATCCAGGCTTATGCAGGACATACCTAAGATTTGGACTTCTATGTGTCTTGGCCTTTCGATAAACTTCTCCAGGAAGAGTTCTCCATTCCCAAACGCTGACAGTGCTTCAGAGTATGCTCTGTCAAAGCTCTCCTCAACGTCCTGCATTAAGACAAATACATATTCATGAGGAAATGACATTGTCAGCATTGTCACATTTCAAATGAAACTATACAGATAAAACAGATTTGATAGCATTCTCAAACATGTTTGATTGGCCTTTAACAGGAGCACAGCTAGGGTAAATTGACATGCAAACAATCATATTCCAGTACTTATAACACTCATTACGCTATCAAACACAGTAGGCCTGTGCAACATATCGAAAACAGATATATCACGAAATATCCTTACCATGCTCTGAACATTACACATCTTAAGTATAAAACAGTTTGATTTTTGTGATCAAACACAGGTATCTTCATAAAATATAGATTATCAGTGCAAGAGAATAACCACTTGAGATTATCCACGGAAACAGATTCCATTTGGCATTGATGCAAATTAGCTGTGATTGGTTGGTTGGTTGGTTTGTTGTTTTACGCCGCACTCAGCAATATTCCAGCTATATGACGGCGGTCTGTAAATAATCGAGTCTGGACCAGACAATCCAGTGATTAATATCATGAGCATCGATCCACGCAATTGGGAACGATGACATGCATCAACCAAGTCAACGAGCCTGACCACCCGATCCCGTTAGTCGCCTTTTACGACAAGCATTGTCACCTTTTATGGCAAGCATGGGTTGCTCAAGACCTATTTCACCCCGGAATCTTCATGGGTAAAATTAGCTGTGAAAATTAAATGAATTGACCACTTAAAATCATTTGACACCAGGTGTTCTAAAAAAGGGTAAAAGAAATGTAAAAAGCAAACAACATCGATTCAACTCAACGACAATTTTGTCACTGGTAGGCAGATCAACCTTTTAATTAACAAAAGATCATGTAACTGTAACAAACGACTGAAAGAGGAATGCACTAAAACACTTCTTTTTTTTTAAATATTTTTTTCAATGATTTTATAGTGTGAGCACTTGCTTTTTGTGCTGTTAGCTTACGCACATGATGCAACTGTTAAATGCCAATTTAAAAAGTCAATTAACATGTCAAGAAAAAAATTATCAGACAATTTGCAAATTTCCTCAGAATTTGATGCCTAGTTTTACATTCTCCCATCTAACAGTTTTGGAGATGTTTACACATGTTTATGCAGGTGACACCAGACAGACAAGCCAGGCACTCGCTTGGCCCTACAAATTCCCAATCTCTTTAAAATCAGATCTTAGTTTTCGCTACCGCTAAACAAAGATCTGAGGACATCCTATTACGGGTCACGTCAGAACGACCTTTTGTGAATTTTGATCGACCAATGAAATGACTGACAAGAAATCGACATTGGCCAATCAGAAGGGAGCTTTCTCAAGCTTTCTCGACGTATTCTCGATTAAAAATTTTAAAACTGATAAGAAGAACATTCTGGAATGGCTCATAGATGGCCTAGATTGTATGGATATAATCATACAACCTGTAACTGTCATTCGGAATACCCCGTGTTAAATATATCGTGGCTGCATGATTAGAAATTACATTCCGACTGTCACTTTCATGATCCGGTAAGCGACACTCTGATTGGTTGGATGAAAGGTCGTTCTGACGTGACCCGTAATGGGATGTCCTCAGATCTTTGTTCTCGATAGCGAGAACTACGATCTGATTTTAATGAATGCTGTTACCACATTCGGCATACAAACCTCAATATTCTTGACAACCCTCATTCCACGTCCACCTCCACCATAGGCCGCCTTGAAAATAACAGGAAGCCCATACTGCTCACAGAACTCGAGAGCATCTTTGGCCGACGGTACTGGGCCCGGCGTTCCTGGCACTACTTGGACGCCTACAAGGATAAATATCCGACCTCATGGTTCTGACAATCTGATTGGCAAGGCACTATCGTCAAACAGCCCGTATGAGTAGGCTGGCAAGCTTAAACATTCATTCATTCATTCATTCATTCATTCATTCATTCATTCATTCATTCATTCATTCATTCATTGTCATACTGGCGGGGCATTGTACACATCTAATCAAACTATGTAGCAATTTTATGCCGAACAAAGTGTGACACTTGAATAAAATTTTCTTTTTCTTCTTCCTCTGTGAAGGCAACCCCGCCATTCATTTCCCAGAATACCTATAATCCATCTGTCATGTTATTAGCAAATAGGAATCCATGAGGACAGCTCACCTGCTTCAATGGCTGCTTGTCTGGCCTCGACTTTGTCTCCCATTTTCCTCACCACTTCCGATGAGGGTCCGACAAACTTGATCCCGACATCGTTACACGCCTTGGCGAAGTCAGCTCTCTCCGAAAGAAACCCATACCCTGGGTGTATTGCATCTACATCATTTTCCTATTTAACATAAAGACAACACTTAAAATCTGCTCTATATACTGAAAGCTTACTTATCAGCTATGTATTCAGTAAAAGAGTACTAAAGTACTGTTGGAAATGTGAGAAAAAATGCTTTTCCGGCTTTATTTTAATAAATACGAATCATAGGGCTGTGAAAACAGCATACCGTATTTGACGTAATAAGCGCCCAGGGCGCTCTCAAAATTAGAAATAGGGGGCTCTTATTAGAATATTATTTTGGTGAAAAAAGACAGAGTTAAAAGATAAATTTCATGGCCTGAAATGTTTATGTACGACAGATATATTTTTCCAAAATTAAATGCCCATAATTAAGGGTGCGTATAACACACAAGTGCGTATTATATGCGAATAAAAAAGTCTTGTGTACATTGATCAATCGGAAGGGGTGCTAATTGGGATTGTTCACTAGCCAATATCTTAGCAAATGTCGCCGTGGGCGCTTATTAGAGCGGGGCGCTTATTACGTCGAATACGGTGTATCAACAAAACACAAATCTACCTAATCTAGCCTGTCCCTACTGACACTGAGATTAGCCATAAAAGGTAAAAATATTCTATACAATATTTGTCTTATCATGCATCTCTAAAATGGCCTGTACCTTAAGGTAACTGCTATTGAACTAACCTGCGTGAATGGTGATGAACTAACCTGGGTGATGGTGTTGAACTAACCTGAGTGATGGTGTTGAACTAACCTGAGTGATGGTGTTGAACTAACCTGAGTGATGGTGTTGAACTTACCTGAGTGATGTGTTGAACTAACCTGGGTGATGGTGTTGAACTAACCTGAGTGATGGTGATGAACTAACCTGAGTGATGGTGTTGAACTAACCTGAGTGATGGTGTTGAACTAACCTGAGTGATGGTGATGAACTAACCTGAGTGATGGTGTTGAACTAACCTGAGTGATGGTGTTGAACTAACCTGAGTGATGGTGTTGAACTAACCTGAGTGACGATGTTGAACTAACCTGAATGAAGGTGTTGAACTAACCTGAATGATGCTGATGAACTAACCTGACTGATGGTGTTGAACTAACCTGGGTGATGGTGTTGAACTAACCTGAGTGATGGTGTTGAACTAACCTGAGTGACGGTGTTGAACTAACCTGAGTGACGGTGTTGAACTAACCTGAGTAATGTGTTGAACTTACCTGGGTGATGGTGTTGAACCAACCTGAGTGATGGTGTTGAACTAACCTGAGTGACGATGTTGAACTAACCTGAATGAAGGTGTTGAACTAACCTGAATGATGCTGATGAACTAACCTGACTGATGGTGTTGAACTAACCTGGGTGATGGTGTTGAACTAACCTGAGTAATGTGTTGAACTAACCTGGGTGATGTGTTGAACTAACCTGAGTGATGGTGTTGAACTAACCTGAGTGACGATGTTGAACTAACCTGAATGAAGGTGTTGAACTAACCTGAATGATGCTGATGAACTAACCTGACTGATGGTGTTGAACTAACCTGGGTGATGGTGTTGAACTAACCTGAGTGATGGTGTTGAACTAACCTGAGTGACGGTGTTGAACTAACCTGAGTGACGGTGTTGAACTAACCTGAGTAATGTGTTGAACTTACCTGGGTGATGGTGTTGAACCAACCTGAGTGATGGTGTTGAACTAACCTGAGTGACGATGTTGAACTAACCTGAATGAAGGTGTTGAACTAACCTGAATGATGCTGATGAACTAACCTGACTGATGGTGTTGAACTAACCTGGGTGATGGTGTTGAACTAACCTGAGTAATGTGTTGAACTAACCTGGGTGATGTGTTGAACTAACCTGAGTGAAGGTGTTGAACTAACCTGAGTGATGGTGATGAAATAACCTGAGTGATGTGTTGAACTAACCTGAGTGATGGTGTTGAACTAACCTGAGTGATGGTGTTGAACTAACCTGAGTGATGGTGTTGAACTAACCTGGGTGATGTGTTGAACTAACCTGAGTGATGTGTTGAACTAACCTGGGTGACGATGTTGAACTAACCTGAGTAATGTGTTGAACTAACCTGGGTGATGTGTTGAACTAACCTGAGTGATGGTGTTGAACTAACCTGAGTGATGGTGTTGAACTAACCTGAGTGATGGTGTTGAACTAACCTGAGTGATGGTGTTGAACTAACCTGAGTGACGATGTTGAACTAACCTGAATGAAGGTGTTGAACTAACCTGAATGATGCTGATGAACTAACCTGACTGATGGTGATGAACTAACCTGAGTGATGGTGATGAACTAACCTGAGTGATGGTGTTGAACTAACCTGAGTGATGGTGATGAACTAACCTGAGTGATGGTGATGAACTAACCTGAGTGATGGTGTTGAACTAACCTGAGTGATGGTGTTGAACTAACCTGAGTGATGGTGTTGAACTAACCTGGGTGATGGTGTTGAACTAACCTGGGTGATGTGTTGAACTAACCTGAGTGATGGTGTTGAACTAACCTGAGTGATGCGTTGAACTAACCTGAGTGATGGTGTTGAACTAACCTGGGTGATGGTGTTGAACTAACCTGGGTGATGGTGTTGAACTAACCTGAGTGATGTGTTGAACTAACCTGGGTGATGTGTTGAACTAACCTGAGTGAAGGTGTTGAACTAACCTGAGTGATGGTGATGAAATAACCTGAGTGATGTGTTGAACTAACCTGAGTGATGGTGTTGAACTAACCTGAGTGATGGTGTTGAACTAACCTGAGTGATGGTGTTGAACTAACCTGGGTGATGTGTTGAACTAACCTGAGTGATGGTGTTGAACTAACCTGAGTGATGGTGTTGAACTAACCTGAGTGATGGTGTTGAACTAACCTGAGTGATGGTGTTGAACTAACCTGAGTGACGATGTTGAACTAACCTGAATGAAGGTGTTGAACTAACCTGAATGATGCTGATGAACTAACCTGACTGATGGTGATGAACTAACCTGAGTGATGGTGATGAACTAACCTGAGTGATGTGTTGAACTAACCTGAGTGATGGTGATGAACTAACCTGAGTGATGGTGATGAACTAACCTGAGTGATGGTGATGAACTAACCTGAGTGATGTGTTGAACTAACCTGAGTGATGGTGTTGAACTAACCTGAGTGATGGTGTTGAACTAACCTGAGTGATGGTGATGAACTAACCTGAGTGATGGTGATGAACTAACCTGAGTGATGTGTTGAACTAACCTGAGTGATGGTGATGAACTAACCTGAGTGATGGTGATGAACTAACCTGAGTGATGGTGATGAACTAACCTGAGTGATGTGTTGAACTAACCTGAGTGATGGTGTTGAACTAACCTGAGTGATGGTGTTGAACTAACCTGAGTGATGGTGATGAACTAACCTGAGTGATGTGTTGAACTAACCTGAGTGATGGTGTTGAACTAACCTGAGTGATGGTGTTGAACTAACCTGAGTGATGGTGTTGAACTAACCTGGGTGATGTGTTGAACTAACCTGAGTGATGTGTTGAACTAACCTGGGTGACGATGTTGAACTAACCTGAGTAATGTGTTGAACTAACCTGGGTGATGTGTTGAACTAACCTGAGTGATGGTGTTGAACTAACCTGAGTGATGGTGTTGAACTAACCTGAGTGATGGTGATGAACTAACCTGAGTGATGTGTTGAACTAACCTGAGTGATGGTGTTGAACTAACCTGAGTGATGGTGTTGAACTAACCTGAGTGATGTGTTGAACTAACCTGAGTGATGGTGTTGAACTAACCTGGGTGATGGTGTTGAACTAACCTGGGTGATGGTGTTGAACTAACCTGAGTGATGGTGTTGAACTAACCTGAGTGATGGTGTTGAACTAACCTGGGTGATGGTGTTGAACTAACCTGGGTGATGGTGTTGAACTAACCTGAGTGATGGTGCTGAACTAACCTGGGTGATGGTGATGAACTAACCTGAGTGACGATGTTGAACTAACCTGGGTGATGTGTTGAACTAACCTGAGTGATGGTGTTGAACTAACCTGAGTGATGGTGTTGAACTAACCTGAGTGATGGTGTTGAACTAACCTGAGGGATGGTGTTGAACTAACCTGAGTGATGGTGATGAACTAACCTGAGTGATGGTGTTGAACTAACCTGAGTGATGGTGATGAACTAACCTGAGTGATGGTGATGAACTAACCTGAGTGATGGTGTTGAACTAACCTGAGTGATGGTGTTGAACTAACCTGAGTGATGGTGTTGAACTAACCTGGGTGATGGTGTTGAACTAACCTGGGTGATGTGTTGAACTAACCTGAGTGATGGTGTTGAACTAACCTGAGTGATGCGTTGAACTAACCTGAGTGATGGTGTTGAACTAACCTGGGTGATGGTGTTGAACTAACCTGGGTGATGGTGTTGAACTAACCTAAGTGATGTGTTGAACTAACCTGGGTGATGTGTTGAACTAACCTGAGTGAAGGTGTTGAACTACCCTGGGTGATGCGTTGAACTCTTGGAGTGATGGTGTTGAACTAACCTGGGTGATGGTGATGAACTAACCTGGGTGATGGTGTTGAACTAACCTGAGTGATGGTGTTGAACTAACCTGGGTGATGGTGTTGAACTAACCTGAGTGATGGTGTTGAACTAACCTGAGTGATGTGTTGAACTAACCTGAGTCATGTGTTGAACTAACCTGGGTGATGGTGTTGAACTAACCTGGGTGATGGTGTTGAACTAACCTGAGTGATGGTGTTGAACTTACCTGAGTGATGTGCTGAACTAACCTGGGTGATGGTGATGAACTAACCTGGGTGATGGTGTTGAACTAACCTGAGTGATGGTGTTGAACTAACCTGAGTGATGTGCTGAACTAACCTGGGTGATGGTGATGAACTAACCTGAGTGATGGTGATGAACTAACCTGAGCGACGGTGATGATTTCTGGGATATTGAGGTAAGCTGCAACAGGAGGGAGGCCCTTGCCGATGAAGTAGGACTCGTCTGCCTTCTGACGATGCATATGCATCTTGTCCTGTTCGGAGTAGATTGCCACCGTACGGATGTTCATTTCTGTACATGCTCGGAACACTCGGATAGCAATCTCACCTTTAATAAAACAGCAAAATATCATGCAAATATTATGCTGTACATAACATAGGCGGCTGTCATGAACATTATGATTATCATGATTATAGCTACCACTGGTACTAACCCTGTTCCTATGACAACAGCTCTATCGTTGGCTGTTAACACAGTCTTCACCCCCATCAACAAGGCAACAATTTAGTCAATTTCCATAGCTAATGTTATGATAAGAAACAAACCAAATCAAGATTTTGTAAGAATGACTAACAAGCATGAAACACTCATATCCCCCACCAATATGACATTTCTGGTTCGGCAGTCGTTGCCATGAAAAATCGAAAAATAAACTTTAAAAAAATCCCAAACTATCGAAAGGCACCAGTTCACCACTAGACCTATCTATGTGCCAAGTTTGGTGAAGATATCTCTCATGTTTTATTAGTTCAGCTCCAGAAACGAAACTTGACAGACGGACAGATGGACGAAGGGCGGCCGGACAGCATCCATTCCTATATCCCCCTTCCACTTCGTGGGTGGGGGTAAATATTGAGCATTTGAGCTGGGTTTCACAAGCATTCAACACTATTGAAGAGTATTTCAGTAATATCACAGCATGGTAGCATGGGTGGAGAGCTCAAAGTGATGCTGGTGTTAAAGGGTACAACTTGGTGAAACCAACAAGCATTTAGGTGGTTCTGACAAACCAAGACTCCTAATCAATCTGGGATTCAAACCCACTTTCAAAAGAATCCTGGCATGGCTGACCTTACAACTTCAATGAACTAACCAACACGGGTATGGTGATGACAAACCAATCACCCTAATCAATCTAGGATTCAAACCCACATTCAGTAGATCCTCGCATGGCTGACCTTACAACTTCAATGAACTTACCGGGGGCACAGTTGGCCAAGTCGTCTGAGGCGCTGCGATTCGCTGTACAGAGTTGCATCCCTTGGGCACGCCAGAAACCTATGATTGTGGGTTCGAATCCCGGTTCACCCCGATTATGTTTCTAGGTTTGTCAGCACTGTAACCGTGCTCGTGGGTTTCACCGAAGTGGTAAACATCTGAGACATGCATCACTTCGGGCTTTCCTCCCACATTAACATGATTAAGCTGACACACCCCGATATAACTGGAATACTGTTAAAAGCGGCGTTAAATCCAACTCACTCACTCACTCAATGAACTTACCAGCACGGGTTCGATGCTGACAAACAAGTATTCTAATCCTAAGGGGGAATATGTTCTTCAAATTTTTAAGCAGATCCTTGCAGGGTTAAGGGATCCAAATCACAAGTGCAAAGAAATATTGAGTATGGCTTTACACTGTTTTCAGCAATATTCCAGCAACATCATGGCGGGGGACAACGGAAAATGGGCTTCACACATTGTACCCATGTGGGGATTTGAACTTGGGTCTCCATGACAAGCCAACGCTTTAACCACTAGACTACCCCACAGCCCCTGAAATGTGATCTGGGACTACTTGTTGTGTAAGGGTCGAGACTCACCCCTGTTAGCCACCATAAGTTTCTTGATGGGCTGGACGATGGTCGATTCGCCTGCTGTGTAGTATCGGAGGGCCTGGGGCTGTGTGGCAGTGAGAGGACTTGACTGAGCCACGCGGGTCAGTTGACCAGCCGCCTGGCAGATCTGACCGGCTCGGGCCTTGAGCCGCAGCATCGTGAGTTAGTGTGGAAACTGTACCTGCAGACAACATCACGCGTCATGTCACATGTGTAGTATGGGTGAAACGATACAGCAAGATCACGATATATGTATCACGATACGCATATTTACTGGGGGTGAAACGATACATCAGTGCAACAGTGAGTGAGATACGATACATAATACTTCTTTTTTTCTGTATCGATACAAGACGATACACTTGCTGAAATAAATTACTTACTGCTCATTTAATGACCTCAAGCATTTTTGTCTGTCAAATATTTCCAAAAGTGTAGTAATTTGCGTTTCAAGTATACGACTCAAAATGGCTCTTACGAACATGTCTACTGCTAGCTTTTCCTTTTGAACCTTCTTTGAAATATTTATTGTCAAGAAGCTTCCATGCGATTTGAGGAAAACATGCCTATCGATATATGTATCATATTGTCTCCCATGTATCGTGACATGTATCATGTCGTGACCTGGTTGTATCATTTCAATATTTACATCAAAACTGCGAGGAAACTTCTTGACTAGAAATATTTCAGAGCCGGTTCAAAGGTTAAGCTAGCTGTAGACACATGTTCAATGCAGCTATTTTCAGTAGTGAACTTGAAACGATAATTACCATACATGTTGTGATATTTGACAGACAAAAATACTGGCTGTCATTAAAAGTCAATTTATAATTCACTATTGCCATGACTGATAAAATAAGGCATACCTAACCATGCTAAGACGTAATTTTGCATTTAATCTTTGGTATTAAAATATAATGAGATATATATCGATGATAATCAGGTGTTCCCTTCCTGGGACACTTCTTACCTCCCTTGGCTGAGTGTTCTAAAAAGAGGCGGTTCTATTACGTGGGGTCCTTGAGGTTTGTGCCGATAGTATTTGAATATTTAGGCACCCCTACATATTTAACATCCTGTTTCATAAATTCACATCACCTGTAGATCCAGAACTTGATAACACATACTGAGGTTTGTAAGTGGAGCTAGCTTTCTGAGCTTAGCGGCCAGAGCTGAGATTCCCTTGTGTAAAATTTGCAAAAATCAATGCTGAGAATAATGTTTTCAATGTTGACAGAAATAGATGATTGAGAGTGACGTAAATCTCACGAACATCGTGACACACATTAATGCACTGATATTGATCACAAGTTGACGGTGTTATTGACAATGTTAATGTTTGGCCGACCCAACAAGGTGCACTATTGAACTATCCATTTACTCATTAAAGTGGAATAATTGTAATAGCAATGTAAAGCAAAGAATAAAATGTTCATTTCCACAAATTCAAACAATACTTAATGGCACCGGTGCCCCGGTCATGTGGAATGCATTGTTGAGCATTTGTTAAATGGCTTGCGGGAGATATTTGATCAAGTTAACAGACCGGAGACTATGGCTAGATATTGCATTTAATACTGTCATACACATTGATAGAGAATCAGATGGCTCAGCAGAATCTGTCACAAATACAACCGAAGTACTGTTATACAGTGTATCGCAGAACTACAGATAAGCAGCATATTTGCATCAAATACCCCCCAAAATATTCAAAACCTAATTACTTTCAACTAACTTGCGTACAGAAACGCATGCATTAAATGAAAAATTAAATGTATAAAAACTGCTCACGTAAATACCCAATGAACATGATGAAGCTTTTTCAGCATGCGTACAAAGGAGCTAATTTACGTAACATAATTACAAGCTAATTTACTTTCCGAGTCAAGCCTATATATTTAGAACAGTTATATACATCTAAAACATTATTTAATTTTTTTTAAATCTTAAAATGTTCTCTAATTCTGGGGAAAACCCAAGAGTGATGAATAGAGGAGTGAAAAAATATTGTTACCCAATGAAAAATGTAAATAACCCAAATAAAATAGAAACCCTAGAATAAAATCTCAATTGCTCAAAAAGTTATCTTGAGCTGTGTATCATATCTCCTTTCTATAATGACACGTCGACAACATGACGTCACCCACTCCCCCACAGAATTTCCCTCGCTCATGAGCTTGAAATCATTCAAAATACCTCCCCTGAACCCCAAACCAGCGTAGAGCTTCACAAGTGAAATTGTGGCCTTGACCTAGCGAGCCCTCAATATTACATTTGACATTTCAGCTGAAAAACTCCCGCTAGTAGGCTTTCCTTCTGTTTGTATTTGATGTGACATGCTCAACATGCTATGTAGTCGTAGTCGAGCTTATTCCAATCATGAAGGAACTGTGTATTTTGACCTACTTACAGCATTGTGTCAGTCAAACAGGACACAAACATGCTTCATGGTGATATACATGTAATTACCATAACATGGAGATGTGATAATCATGAAAATCATGATAATATAGGATGATGGTGTAATGAAAAGGGAAGAAAATATTTGGAACTTGTAAAAGTCCTCTGGATCATAAGCATCACTGTACAATGTAACATTCTCCATGACAACACACTCACACATCAAGGGGTGAGCATCTTCCGTGGATCCGTGAATTTCCACTAATTTTGGTGCTCACAAACTTAGTAAAAATCTGATGGGTTCCCCCATAAATGATTAATGGACCATGCTCCATTGCAAATAAGTTTCAGCTGGAAAGGAAAATAGCCATTGTCATCCTGCATAAAACAGTATTTAGAAATTTTCATGACCTGACCGTGAAGATCTGGGGTAGAATAGGTGCTCAGCAACCCATGCTTGCCGTAAAAGGCGACTATGCTTGTTGTAAGAGGCGACTAACGTGATCAGGTGGTCAGGCTCCCTGACTTGGATGATGCATGTCATTGTATCACAATTGCGTGACCGATGCTCATGATGTCAATCACTGGACTGTCTTGTCCAAACTCGATTATTTACAGACCGCCATCATATAGCTTGAATATAGCTGAGAGCGGCATTAAACAACAAACCAATAAACAAAAAAATTCAAGATTATTAAGAACATTTTTGGCAAAAAACGTCAATGAAGCAATCTGAAAACCTGAAATGGCCTATCAAGAAAAGATGTTTGTTTGTTTGTTGTTTATCCCTCTCTCAGCAATATTCCAGCTATATGATGATGGTGTGTAAATAATCTAGTCTTGACCTGACAATCCAGTGATTGATAAAATGACAACAATCCAAACATCTGATCCATCAGGGTATGATGACACTGTTAGCGAGCCAGACCACCTCATCCATTTGGTAGCTGGGGACCTATTCTAACCCAGAATCTCCACAGCATGCATTGTGAGCAGGGTGCATCAAGGTATCACCACAGATAGAAACCCACATGGATGCTACCAGTGACACTCTCCAGGTCACATCAACCTATTTATATGGCTGTGACTGTCTTGAGTAGGGGACCAGTCTAAATTTACGACCCGGATACTCCACCCCCTTTGACCCCCGGGGAATTGTTTTACTGGAACCCTGGCAAATGTTATTGACATACATGTAAAAAATTATCAGATCATGCTTACGCTGAAGTCTGCTGAAGTTATATCTGTACTAAAACGTACAAAAGTCGAAAACAATGCGTGTTTAGTCAGAAAGAAATGGAAACTTGCGAAAAAAGAAAAAAATGCGACTTTTTGTATTTAAATAGTACATCACGTGACTGATGTAGTCCTGTGGGTACCCAGGTCCTTCTCAGGACCACCCCGACCCTAGTTACCAGTCCCAACCCTACTAATACCTAGTCCATGCAGTGGTTATAAATAGGAACTAACATTTTTGGTCCATATAATAATAACATATAACAAAACCCTTATAAAAGGCAAATTACTACTAGTCCTTGTGATACCTCAACTATTGGGCAGTTTGGCAAGGACTATAGGACCAGGAGCTTCTTTGACAGGCATTTAGAAGTTGGAGTACTAAGTAAAGAGTGACGTTTTGGTGTAGGTTCCATGACCGTTATCAAGCAAGTGATGTACAGAGTATGGTTGACAAGTTTATATACTGGCTAGGAGACAGTGTTTATACAGTTGAGTAGGTTTAAGATGCAGTTACACTGATGGAGTGAGTGAGTGAGTGAGTAGGGTTTAACGCCGCTTTTAACAGTACCGGTATTCCAGTTATAATATGGGAGGAAATCCCGAAGTGATGCAGGTCTCAGACGTTTACCACTTTGGTGAATCTCACGAGCACGGGTACGGTGCTGACAAACCTAGAAACATAATCGGGGCGAACCCACAATCATAGGTTTCTGGCGTGCCCATAGTCGAACCCACAATCATAAGTTTCTGGCGTGCCCAAGGGACGCAAGTCTGCACGGCGAATCGCGGCGCCTTAGACGACTGGGCCACCCGAGCCCCCTACACTGACGGAGTGGAGAAGCTTGTTATGTACACAGAAGGGTTAAACATATTGGTTGATGAAGCCTGTAATATAAACAACAAAAGGATTATGACTGATTGGGGTCTTCGATGAGTTGGTGGTACGCATACAAGTCAGTGCATTCAAGTTAGGAAAAAGCAACTATTTCAACCAGTTGAACAGATTGCTAACACATGTATCACATGCAGTAAGGCAGAGCTGATCAAGGTCACTGAGGCGTGACTACATATACAATGAGTTGGGTTACAACTGTGAAATGAACCGAGTTAATTAAAAAAATAGTTGCTTTGATCAGGTCACAGATAACTTCTACACCAAGTTACCTCATGAACCATGTATTACTTCATGATCATAGCGGTATCTAAACCTGCTAACCCTCTAGAATATTTCATAAGGGCTGCTATCATTAAACATGTTCAACAAATTAGAAAAAAGAAGGTTGTCCTGACATGTTCCATCTTCCCGAGGCAAGAGCGTTCACTAGCCTTTATCAAAGTCTTGTTTCCACCCTTTCCACTTCAAGCCCACTTTCCGGTGCTAAATATGATTGCACTATCGCACATATTGATAGTCCAATCAGAGAATGTTTCACTAAATCAACTTCAATGAGTGGTACACCTTGTATGTGATTTACCACTGACTGTCTTTGTTGACACGAATATGTCATTTTCATCTTTTAAAACCCCAAACGATTGCCGATGTTTTGTGTCAGAGATGAAATCACAAATGTTTTCATAATCCGATCAACAAGGTCTTCGCCTATGGTATTTGCCATCTTTGTGAACAGCGATCTGATTGGATATCACAATTCATTACAAGGGTACAACTCGAGATGTACACGAGGTGGCGCCAGGGTCAAGCCAAGACAAGTGGTCTTTATGTGGCAAGGGTGAAAACTAGGCTTTGATACAGGCTAGTGGACAAGCGTGCCTTAGGAAGACAATCAAGTTCACGTGTACATTTTGTTTTGTATGTTTTGAGAATGTAATTCATGCGACAGGAACCAAACAAGTGTTTTTCGGTCTATTGAAAGATGTTATACATAAACAAAAGCAACAAATCCAATTCTATAACTGACCCGTGAACATGGTGAAAATCTGGTGTAGAATAGGTCTTCAGCAACCCATGCTTGCCATTAAAGGCGACTATGCTTGTTGTAAGAGGGGACTAATGGGATCGGGTGGTCAGGCTCGCTGACTTGGTTGATGCATGTCATCAATCCCAATTGCGTGGATCGATGCTCATGATATCAATCATTGGCTTGTCTGGTCTAGACTTGAATATATACATCAATGCAAGGACAATGTGATAGACCACTTGAATGTTGTAACCCTGACCTAACAACTTCCGGACAAGAGTGGTACGACACTATTTGAAAGCTTCAAAGAATCAGTATGCTTTATTGTACCTCATAAGTTGTGAAATATTGCCCGACAGAAAGGCAAAGTTGACATCATCCCTCTTGTCATACAGTCTTGTGGAGAATTATTGTCACTGAATCTTAAAAGTGATTGAGTTGGGTTTAACACCACTTTTAACAGTATTCCAGTTATATAACAGCGTGTCAGCTTAATGTGGGAGGAAAGCCCGAAGTGATGCAGGTCTCAGACGTTTACCACTTCAGTGAAACCCACGAGCACGGGTATGGTGCTGACAAACCTAGAAACATAATCGGGGCAAACCGGGATTAGAACCCACAATCATAGGTTTCTGGCGTGCCCAAGGGACGCAACTCTGCACAGCGAATCGTGGCGCCTTAGACGACCGGGCCATCCGTGCCCTCTAAGTGATATGAGAGGTGGAATGTGATTGGACTATAGGAGGGACATAGCCATAACTCGTAATAACCACTGGTGGCGCTACGATCGAGTCACAAAATTCAAGCCTATTTCGGCAAGGGTGGAAACTGGACTTTCATAGTCTGTTAATTCCCTTGCTCTCGTGAAGATGTGTCTGTACATGCTGTTATCAACAGTCCATGAGGTCACTGACCTTGCCATGTGCTGTCAACAAAATCGCTGAGTCTAGCCATAACAAGATAAACTACTTCTGCCTATCTCACACTTTATGTGTAGTACACATCCACCGGACAGACTGGCGTTCACACAGCAGACCTCATGCAGGTGGTATGGATACATCAGCTCACTTTTCATAGATTAGATAGACGTGGTTTAATGGTGATGTTTTTGACAATTACATTTTTAATTAAATCAAGAATATATTTCAGATGAATGACAAAAGAGGGTGGTTCAACTAAATAAATTCTTACCATATACACAGGCACCATGATAAATGGTTTCGATTAGTGAGTGAGTGAGTGAGTCAGTCAGTCAGTGAGTGAGTGAGTGAGTGAGTGAGTGAGTGAGTGAGTGAGTGAGTCAGTGAGTCAGTCAGTCAGTCAGTATGAGTGAGTGAGAATGAGTTAGCATAACGCATATTTAAAAGGTATTTCAGATATATATCACAGCATGTCACTTGATGTAGGACAGTCCTGAAGCAGTTTTTAGACATATACCCATGGTGCAACCCATGGCCACAGGTATGGTGCTGACAAACCAAGAAACATGATCGAGGTAAATCTGGGATTCGAACCCACCATCCTGGGTTTCTAGCATGTGTAAGTGATGCAACCCTGCACGCCAAAAGTGATTAAGTTGAGTGAGACTGACTTTACACGACATAACATGACCTTGACTATCACAGTATCTACCAAGGCGCTAGTGTGGCTCACACATTCTATCAACATGGGAATTGAACCCTTGTCTTTGGTGTGCTGACTGAACCATTAACCTGTACACTACCCAACCTGACTTAATCCATTAAAACAACAGCATGGAGGCAAAATATCTAGAAACTAGGGCTGGGACTAGTCCAGGGGTCCGGAAACCGTCATATGTGCCGGACATGTCCGATTGGGAATCTCAAATGTCCGGACATTCTTAAATTTTGACCGGACATGATCAACAGTTAGGACTGAGCAGTTTCTGTCTGCAGTTGTAACACAATGAAGATTATCTACATTGACAAGCTTTGTTTGTTTTGATTGTTGTAAATACATCGTACCTACATGATAGTCCAGTCGGTCAATCACTGTAATAGGCAATAAACTGAGGATTTATTACTGAGAACATCTTTTAAATTTGAGTTAAAGTGGTTTACAACTGTACATAAATACCTGTGTACCTCATTATCCTCAAATTTACTACCTGGGTAGTCACCTCTCTGTCACACCCTACCCGGGTCTCAAGAGATAGGTACAAAATGTCTGATTGGGAATTTTTTACCATAGCCCTGGCAACATGTATTTAGATACAAGTATTAAACAATCTGGTCATGCATACACAGAGGTTGACTTAAGTCATATCTTTATTCAACCATATAAAAAGTCAGAAGGAATGGGTGGAAATTCAGAAAGAAATGCGAACATTAGTGACTTGTAGTGTAAAAATAGAGTTCTAGATAAATTTTGTCATTAACCAATATATCCTGTGACTAACCACGTGTCCGGGTAGTCCTGTGGGTACCTGGGTCCTACTCAGTACCCACCCAACCCGGGTACCCGAGTTACCCGTCCCAGACCTACTAGAAACATACAGTGATGGATATGACAAACAGAAATAAAAAAAAAGGAATATTATTTACATTTGTCATAAATAAATATAAATTCATTATCATGACTGAGAAGCACTAACTATGCTAAAGGTGTTGCCTGCAACAGGTGCGAACACGAGAAAAACACACTGCAAATTAAATTTTACTTATTATTCTTAAATTACCGTTTTGTATAAAAATAGAGTTCAAATGATTCATCGACATCACTTAGGTATATAAAATACAGCTATCAAAACCATGTTACTATGGTTACAATGCATTTGGCAGTATGTGTCTCATAAATTATGCTGAAAATGAGACAAACATGTGACCGGTCAGACTGACCAACAGCTGTCCTAAAGCAATCGACGCCAGCACAGACCTCCAGTCATTTCATTATTGACAAAACCTAAGAAATACATGTACCGTATTTAACGTAATAAGCACCCAGGGCGCTCTCAAAATTAGAAAAAGGGGGCTCTTATTAGAATATTATTTTGGTGGAAAAAAACAGAGTTGAAAGATCGTTAACTTCGAGGTTTAATGCCAGCCTGAAATGTTTTTTTACGACAGATATATTTTTCCAGAATATAATTGCCCATAATTAAAGGTGCATATAACACATGAGTGCGTATTATACACGTATAAATTTAAGTCTTGTGTACATTGATCAATCCGAAGGGATGCTAATTGGGATTGTTCACTAGCCAATATATCAACAAATATCGCCTTGGGCGCTTATTAGAGCGGGGCGCTTATTACATAAAAACGGTATTCACATATTTTCTCCACTGATCATATCACAATACGTATACGGCTAGTATCTCGGTTTACATGTGCATCGCTAATATGTGCAGACTGACACGACGTCCTGAAATACTATGTGTTGTAACAAAATTAAACAGGTTGGCTCCTTGCTTCACATAAAAAAACATATGCTAAAAATAGATCCTGTCTCTAACAAAAAAAACAAGTCACTCCACACACACACACACACACACACACACAGACACACACACACACACACACACACACACACACACACACACACACACACACCCCTCCACAATGATAGTCCCTTAGTAGTCAGACAGGAAAGGTTCACAATTCATAAACACAAGGGATGGTGGGGTAGCCTAGTGGTTAATGCATTCGCTCGTCACGTTGAAGGCCTGGGTCCTATTCCTCACATGGGTACAATGTGTGAAGCCTATTTCTGGTGTCCCCGCCGTGATATTGCTGGAATATTGCTAAAAGCGTGTAAAACCCTACTCACACACTCACTCAGAAACAAAACTATCTGAAATAATTTATTGCCAAATTTATAATGCTGACAGAAAATTGAATGTGTGCTGCTCTTTTTTCGTTGTTTTTTTTACAAATTTAAATATAATATTTTTTTTTCAAGGACGTTAACAAGAAAATAGGTAAATCAGAAATAAATATGTTGGTATCTACAACCCACCAACATCTATTGCCAAATGGTCCGGCCAATAAATACTATTAAAAATGACAAAACAGATTACTGGCAAAACATTATTACGTTGACTGAAAGGTTATGGTCATCATTGTGTTCCTACAAGTGCCCTATGCTTCTTTCAACACCATCTCCCACCATCACCATCAATTAATCAAATGAAATAAAGATTTTCCCAACCAGGCCATTGAGCATCCACAAGTACGAATAATCAATAGACGCAACCAAAGTAATTAAGTTACCACGTGGGTTCTTCGATTACCTTCAACAGAGCCTCCGAGAGATTACTGTGGCCACTCCGTACGTGGAAATCCTTGGTTCTTCTCTCGTACTAGTTGGACTGTTATATGTGTCAGTGAGGAGTTTCGTCAACAGTCAAAATCCATGACCATAAATATGTACAAAATATGCTGGTCATATCAGCTGTCAGTGGCGAGCCATGAAAGAGACTGTAGTACCCCCAATAAGTGTTCCTGTCTTAAAGATGTATTAATGGAAGTAGGATGTGTTTTTAAATTGACTTTCAAACATAAATCCAACAGGGACACCTTTCATATCAAAGATTCATCCAGGAATCCAATCTAAGCGCCCTTGGACGACAACTTTGGAAACAACGTGTTTCTCTTTTCCAACAAACTCATATCCCCACCAATATATGTTCGGTTGTGTGCAAGACAAGAAATATGATATGGTTTTCAAGATCTGCTCCGGAAACGAGCAATCACCACCATTTTCAGTCCAAGTCAAAGGCGTTGCCATGGAAACTCGAAAAAAATTATTTTTTTAAATTCACTTACCGGTACTATGAAAAGGTACCAGTTCATCACTAGACCTATCTCTGTGCCAAATTTGGTTGACACATATCTCATTGTTTTTGAGTTCTGCTCCGGAAACAAAACGTGACAGACAGGCAGAAGAATGGACAGCACCCATGCCTATGTCCTCCCTTCCACTTGGTGGTGGGGGATAAGCGAGGTAGACCAAAAAACATAAATCAACATTCGTTTCATTTATTTTGCAGTTATACCATCAGGGATTTATCAGACATGAAATAATTCATCCCATATGCATACAAATAGAAAACTGATGCAATAAAATGCATCCACTGGGATGCAGAAATTGTGTGTGCAAGGGAGAACTAATGCTGTTATTTCATATTCTGGTTCCACTTAAAATCTATTTCTGGAGCATAGCCATGAAAATAATACTATACACAGTGGAATGCGTCAGGATCCTCTAGCACTAGCACTTGTCGGTTTGTTACATTTGGGGAACTCCATATCTGTGTAACAGTGCTCCTGTTGACTTTTGAAACCTGTGGACTGGCAACTCTAAAAATGACCAGCCCCCCCCCCCCCCCCCCTCCATTTTTTGTCAGTCCCAACTTTTACCAAGTTTTAATTCTTTCAACATCATCAACAATGCAGTGTACATGGCTGACAAATTCAACGACGTTATCTTTCAAGTAACTTCGTGAGAGTACATGTCATTCACACAAAATTCAGTCACAATATTCAACTCAAGTTCTAGACAACTTTATTGACTATCACCTATGTTTTGTTCAACAACAAAGATTTAAACGGTTCTTTATTTGCCGGTCTACAGGGACTGACAGTCACATGAATTCCAAGCCTAATGTTACTGGTAAAAAACTATTAATTATTGTTAAACAGGAACAATGAGCAATGTTATATCATTGCCTTACATCACATTTCTCCGAGGACCCCATGTTCTACTAGGACCCCTAAGACTAAAGCCTTTGAGTCCCATGGACACATGCTGGAACAGACAAAACACTGTCAATCTTGAAATTAACGCAAACGTGAATTAAATGCCAAAAATGCAAGCAGTCTTTGCTCACATTAATTAACGACAAGCATAGTCGCCTTTAACGGCAAGCATGGGTTGCTGAAGACCTATTCTATCCCAGAATCTTCACGGGTCCAATAGTAAAGGTATCCTAAGGACTAGTAGAAGGGTTTAAGGGTTTTGCTATATGTTATCATTATAAGGACTAGTGGACAAAAACTGTTAGTTTCTAACGCTGAAAAACAGGTTTATTGAACAGCAGTTGTAACTAGTTTGTAACAATGTTATTCAAAGAATAGGAATTACACAATGGGTTATCGGTGAGTTATCACTGCTGGGGTCAAGAGTTCTACCCAATCGTGTCAAGCTTGTTGACACATTCTCCGCATTCCAATCAGTGAACTGTTTTAAGTTCAATTATTTTTTTGCCTTTGAATTTCCTTAATGCCAGTCAACAGAGCAAACATATAAACCGTGTGCTGCTTTTAAGAAAACATTGTTTAGTGTTTAAACGAAGTGCTTTACTTAGTGCTAATGAGCGGTGCTATTTGTGTTTGATTGGATTATTGTTAGGTTGGATTAAGGTAAGGATATGCATAATTCAACTGTGGATGGGGGGGGGGGGGGGGGAGAGTCGCATTGATATTGAGTTGTTTTTGCCTAGGGGTTAGCAGTGGTACAGGGATTGACTTAGCTCGCGATTCCACAATATTCTCGCATTGTTTGTAGATAAAACGTAGAGCTTTCAATAGTTTTATCTGCATTAACACTTTCATTTTCACCAACAAAAATCTAAAATGTCATATTGCTTGAATAAATTTATCTACGGTACCTAAAAATGTCAATAAAAAACTTACACACTTAATTATTCAATCGTCAAATAATGTCAATCGAAACAGCGATAAGCATACTCGCAACATTGCATGCTATCTCCTAATACTGTGCATAACCGATTCCTATATCACTGCATGGAGCTTTGCATCAGCTGACAATGGTGAGGTACAATTTTTTTATCCCTGATTGGCAAACAAGTGTTTGTTTTTACATACTAAACACTTTGGCAGCGCACGAAAATCTTATTCCGTGATCTACAAATCCAAGTCAATAAACATATTTTCTAAAGACTTAAATCCTAGCAGAAATCAAAGACGTTGATCTACATGTATGTGCGTCCGTGCAGAAATCAAGAGAAAAAAAGACAATCACGGGTAAAGTTTCAAATGTGAACAAATTTCGATTTGGAATGACAGCAAAACAAAAACTAAATGCATAAACATACAACTCTTTCTCCATAATAATCTACAAATTGCAGATCAGAAACGATTGTAATTTAGATGAAATTCACTTAGCCAGTGACGGCACCAGTGGAAGAGTTTTCATGATCGCACCCTCGTGCAAGAATGGCTACCGTGCGTGAATTACAAATTTTGAACTATTTCTAGTGGCCCAACAGCAAGTTGGATTTAGATTTTTTAGAATATGCTACGATACGTTTGCTTCCAAATTTGTCCATAAAAATTGAAAACTGTGACTTAATCATTCAGATGTAACTCTTAAACATCATGAATGTCAACAACAGTCTTTTCAACTTCCGCTCGTAAACATTTTCTGACTGCTGAACATGGCAAACATGCCGCCTTCTGTGTGAAATAAATGACTTAATTGTTGCTAATTAAACAAGAGGGTGAACCTGGAGCAAAAGTCATTGTATAATGAACAGTCACTTCTAATTAATTGAAAAGTGCATATTGATAAGATTTCATATGATACGGTTAGAGACCCCGCCTCTGATATGGTACACACTTCTGACGGAAATAAGACAGCGAAATTGACGAAAGCACTGGAATGTAAATAATATATTTTTTGCCAACAAACTGTAATACCATTTACAACAGTCGCTATTTCTGTCATCACTCTAAATATATTGAATTACGATCTAAACACACATTGTCGAAATTTGATAACTGCAGATTGTTGTCTCCTGCATGCAAACGAAATGAACAGCTGATGGTAGTAAACATGCCTCCTAAATGATTTATTAATTTTCCTTGCGAATAACTCCCCATCAAGTCGACAATGAACAGAAATACACAAATATTAGTGTAATTTCTCCTAAAGAAGAACAGAAATGTAAGTGGATTGTAATTTTTTTGTTAATACTCATGGAAATGCTGAAAATCACGTTTTTTAAAACAGCAGTCCTCGGGAAAAATCATCTTCCATGTAAAAATATAATCAAAGATTGAAAAAAACACTCCGAAAAATGTTATCGAAAACCGGACAACCGCCGCGGATTGTCCTGTTTTCGATCAGAGCTCTCCGCGTCATAGGTTTTCGGACATCATATGTTTTCTATCACAAATACTTGAACTAAAACGTGAAGTGTGGCATTAACAAATTACAAATGTAAATACTCAGATGATGGCTTGTTTTTAAGATAAGTTGTCTTTTAGCCTATAAGTGAATGAGATGTTTTACAGTTGTTCATGTGATTAGCGAGAAAACTATGAATGTTTCTTCAGCGTCCGAAAACCCATAACATGGGGACATATGTTGTATGAATGTCTTATGTTTGCAATGGAGTTTTGTTTTTTTCAACAAAAGGTAAGTAAGTACAAAGTAAGTTTTCTTCAATATGCTTCAACATGGGGAAAGGGTCAGACATTGCACGCTTGTGACAGTTGTCCTTGTGTCTGGGGGAAGGGGGGTAAAGTTTATGGCAGTATTCCCCCAGGCCTGGCAGGTAGCCAGGTGCGCGGAAGCTATGCCCAATTTTTAAAAGCACTGATTTAACTTTGAAATTTTACTGCATCCGCTATCTTTGTTTATTTGACTTATTGACTTTTGCCATTGACATTTTACATTACTTGGTATGAATGTTGTCCAAACTGCAAGAAATTGCTTTAAATGCAATCAAATGTTTAAAAAATTCTGGGGTGGGGGGCATCCCCCCCCACCCCTACACCTTTCCTCTTTTTTCAGGAAAACCTGCTCACATCCGTGAATTCTAATGCTAATATTTTTAAATACATGTATTTGCAGTGGAATAATTAATGTTTGAAAATAGAATTTACATATCTATAAAATCTAGTAATATTACTTGCAACATTATTTGAGTGACAAGTACCAAAAATCAAATACAGTTTCCTCACTGTGTGAATATGAACCATCTCTGAAAATTAGTAAAATCTAATCACACGCCAAAAAATCTCATTGCTTTTGGACCGGGGGAGATTTTCTCTCATAGGTAAAATATTCCAGGATAATCCCTGTGGTATTAATGTGGAGACGCATTAATTTCCAGATTTACAGTATATAATTTAGGTACATCCATGACCCAGTTTTGTATGTTTTTTGTTGTTTTACTCCGCACTCAGCTATATGACAGCGGTCTGTAAATAATCGAGTCTGGACAAGACAATCCAGTGATTGACATCATGAGCATCGATCCACGCAATTGGGATCAATGACATGCATCAACCAAGACCCGAGCCTGACCACCCGATCCCGTTAGTTGCCTCTTACGACAAGCATAGTCGCCTTTTACGGCAAGCATGGGTTGCTGAAGACCTATTCTTCCCCGGATCTTCAGATGTTTATAGCGACTATCCGAAAGAAATCTGCCACTGAATATCAGGAATATTGTGACATCATTACCCTGACTATCACCATGCCGATGTTTCATCTTCATGCATGGCTTTAACATCCGCGTCAGGGCTGGAATTGAGTGCCTGGAGCAATGAGGTGTACAAGTATTGTCATTTACATTCGTGTCTTGTGTATGTTATTCAGCCATGATGCAGGTAGTCCAGATGTTGTTCACGATATCATTTTTCAATTAGCATGGTTATGAATATATCACAGACATACCGTATTCGACGGAATAAGTGCCCTGGGCACTCTCAAAGTTAGAAATAGGGGCTCTTATTAGAATATAATTTTGGTGAGAAAAAAAACAGACTTGAAACATCGTAAATTTTGTGGTTTGAGCTGAAATCCTGAAATGATACATAACAAAAGTCTACACTCAGACATATTTTCCAGAATTTAATTGCCCATAATTAGGGTGCAATATTTTAACACACAAGTGCGTATTATATACGAATAAATAAGTCTTGTGTACATTGATCAATCGGAAATTGATTGGGATTGTTCACTAGCCAATATATTAGCAAATATCCCTGTGGGCGCTTATCAGAGCGTAATCAAACATGGCAAAGTCTGGCTCATTTAAATTAATACCAAGTACACAGGCAGCATGATGCATGATTAGGAGTGAGTGAGTGAGTGAGTGGGCTGCTTGTTCTAGTCCCAACTGATGCCAATTTGAAGTGGTAGCAGAGTCCTGTACACAGCCATGTCCAGGCCGGGCAAAAGTGTGTATGACCTGGCAGGGTGACCATGTTGAACAAACGCGCAAAATGACACGCTCAGCAAGATGACACACACAGCAAGATGACACACTCAGCAAGATGACACACTCAGCAAGATGACACACTCGGCAAGATGACACACTCAGCAAGATGACACACTCAGCAAAATGACACTTGGCAACAGGACACACTCAGCAAGATGACACACTCAGCAAAATGACACTTGGCAACATGACACTCTTCAAGATGACATACTCAGCGAGATGACACAATCTTCCAGATGACACACTCAGCAAAATGACACACTCAGCAAGATGACACACACAGCAAGATGACACACTCAGCAAGATGACACACTCAGCAAGATGACACTCAGCAAAATGACACACTCTTCAAGATGACACACTCAGCAAGATGACACTCTGCAAAATGACACACTCAGCAAGATGACAGACTCAGCAAGATGACACACTCGGCAAGATGACACACTCAGCAAGATGACACACTCAGCAAGATGACACACTCAGCAAGATGACACTCTGCAAAATGACACACTCAGCAAGATGACACACTCGGCAAGATGACACACTCAGCAAGATGACACACTCAGCAAGATGACACACTCAGCAAGATGACACACTCTTCAAGATGACACACTCGGCAAGATGACACACTCGGCAAGATGACACACTCAGCAAGATGACCCCCTTGGCAAGGTACCACTCAGCAAGATGACACACACAGCATGATGTTTAAGATGGGCTAAACAACCAACAGTCACACCCTTCTAAGCCCTCATGGAGACTGAAGATAATAGGTCCTCAGCAACCATTGTTTGTTGTAAGAAATGACCAAATGGATTGAGGGGTCAAGCTGACATGGTTGATTGAATGTCATCTATCCAAATTACATAGATTGATTCTCATGATGTCAATCATTGAATTGCCGGGTCCAGACTCGAATATTTAGAGACCATCTGAAATATTGCTGACTTAGGCATTAAACAACAAACAAATTCATCATTTTGCAACGGAATCCAGGTCTGGTACAACAAATAACAAATATTCCATTTCCAGATAAATTCTGAGAAGCTCACTAAAATTACCCGTTCCTCTTGCCACTGCTTGAATGATGTGAACCTCTTGCTGAAGGCACTCTTGCCAAAAGCACTCTTGCTGAAGGCACTCTTGCTGAAGGCACTCAGGGCCTAAGCTATTTACACCTGGTTGACATGTAACCAGTAATTCCTAGTTTTAAGGAGGGCTGTATATAACTAAATATATTACCATTGTCATTTCAAAAGGAAAATGCAGAAACAAGTATCAAATATCAACATTGTTACACAACATGATCAATTTGTGATAGTCAAGAACAATGAACATGAAGAATGACATCTCACAATGTCCAACACAGTCAACCTTGAACGACCTCATTGAACGACCTTGTGGGCTCAAGGTATTAAAACCTTCCCACATGAAACAAAAAAATTGAATAGCGTAAAACGATCCTTTATGTTAATAGCTTGTGGGCCATCTGTTAGCTAAGATTGCATCATGTGTGTATGCTGTAGAAGACTGCAAGCACACACATAACGAGGTCCTGAGCCGATCCCCTGCTGCCATGTGTACAACATGGACCATGATAATGAATTTTCACTGCATACTACTCATAGTCACAGCATGGTAATATCTGATGTAACTGTCTACTGATCTAAACATGTTTCAGGACTTTCACTATATTTGCTAATAAACAGAAATGTTTACCGACCAGACTTGTAACCTGTGCACTGAGGTGAGGTGAGGTGAAATGGGGTTTAACTTCCAGTCCAAGATTATTGCACTTATATAGCGACGTGCATGTACGTGTGTGTGTTTGTGTGGCTGCTTGTACTAGTCCGGACTGATGCCGATTTATAGTGCTAGCTCACTGAGATACCCCATGCCGCAGTTTAACATCAATATCCCACTCAGACACACTATACTGACTCCAAGCCGACCAGTCCTTGTTTTAGCCCCTTAATGCCAAGCGCCAGACAGGGTAACAACAAGTACCATATTTTAACGTCTTTTGGTATGACGTGGCCGGGGATCGATCCTTCGACCTTCCGCTCTCCGGGCGGACGCTCTACCACTAGACCTTGGAGGCAGTCACCTGTGCACTGAGCAGAGGGCACCTGTATTTTGGCTTGGACTAAGATGCTCTTACAAACAGCAGAGCTCAGGATAACTTTTTGCGCATTTGAGTTTCTACTCTAGGGTTTCTATTTTAATTAGGTTATTACATTTTTCATTGGGTAACCAATATTTTTTCACTCATCTATTCATCCCTCAATTGGGTTTTTCCCACAATTAGTGAACATTTTAAGATTTTAAAAAAATTAAATAATGTTTTAAATGTATATAACTGTTCTAAATATACAGACTTGACTCGGAAAGTAAATTAGCTTGTAATTGTGTTTCAGAAATTAGCTCCTTTGTACACATGCTGAAAAAGCTTCATTGGGTATATACGTGAGCTGTTTTTATAGTTTGAGTTTTTCATTTAATGCATGCTTTTCTGTACGCAAGTTAATTGAAAGAATTGGGTTACTTGGCATTTCACAGTAGAGGGCTGTTTATCAGAGACACTACAGTAAGCTGGTGATGATGCAAGTTGGTCAATAAATGTTATCTTGGTCAAAGAGTGCAAGTATGTGTGTACTTTGGACCCGGACAGACCCAATATTTCCATTTACTCTCAGACGGTTAAATAACGACTCAAAGTTCACGTCGCTTCACCCGTGCTCTCTTTCTCTTATCAAAGTGACTTGACCCATCTCAGAAAAGGGTAACCTCCGATTTTTAAACAAATCCACAAAGTACTTTTTACAATGCAATGAAAATAACTGCATGGTGTATACGACTGTAGACATGGTAAACAAGATTGTGAGCAAATCTCTTTATCATGTTTGTCAGTGCAGCACTGGCAACAGTTCACTGTAGATATGAGTGACTTAGTTTAATGTGATTTGATGTGACGAATCTTTGAGACACCACTTCAGCACACTTTTGTTTTGTTGACTGCTCTTGCATAATGCCCATTACAAGCAGTACTGTAGGACACTGTAAAATGTTAACAAAAATGTACACTGTATATTGTTAACAATAAGGTTAACAATAATGTACACTGTAGATTGTTAACAATAATGTTCACTGTGAATTGTTAACAATGTTCCATTTAGATTGTTAACAATAATGTACAATTTTGTTAACAATAATGTTCACTGTAAATTGTTAACAATAATGTTCACTATAGATTGTTAACAATAATGTACACTGTAGATTGTTAAGAATAATGTTAACTGTAAATTGTTAATTATCTTCGCTGTAAAGTGTTAACAATAATGTTCACTATAGATTGTTAACAATAATGTACACTGTAGATTGTTAACAATACTGTTTACTGTCAATTGTTAATAATGTTCGCAGTAAATTGTTAACAATAATGTACACTGTAAATTGTTAACAATACTGTACACCATAGAATGTTAACAATACTGTACACCATAGACTGTTAACAATACTGTACACTATATACTGTTAACAATACTGTACACCATAGACTGTTAACAATACTGTACACCATAGACTGTTAACAATACTGTACGCTGTAAATTGTTAATAATACTGTACAATGAACTTGAGCGATTTTAGATTGTTTGCCCTTTGACCTTTGAATGCTTGTTTTTGCTACGCCATCTCAATAACGGCAATCTCGGATGCTCTTTGACTGTCATTTTAAATGTTGGTTTTGTTGAGAGATTCTGATCTTTTCAATACATTTTACTCCATGCATCTATCTTTTGTGTTTTTGTGCTTACCAGAACCATGAGAACTGATAGTCATACAATCTACAATTTTGAGTTTTAATGATTCAGTGATCGTATTGCTTTCTCCAGAACTTGGAATGAAAATTATTTAGCATGTTCCACAAATTCTCAATTTGTATATATATATATATATGTACTGGAAGCAATTCTGTGTCCAAAATATACTGGAATCAGACCATGTAGAAAAGAAAATACACGTTCCCTTCACAACCACCACCTATTCACAGCCTCATATTTCAGCCCATACATATCTAATAGGGAACAATATGAGGTGAGGTGAGGTGAAATTGGGTTTAACGTCGCGTCCAAGATTATTGCACTTATAACATGTATAAAGCAACGTGCATGCACGTGTATGTGTGTGGCTGCTTGTACTTGTCCAGACTGATGCCGACATGTAGTGCTAGCTCACTGAGATACCATGCCACAGTTTAACATGAATACCCCACTCAGAAACACTATACTGACTCCGAGCCGACCAGTCCTTGTTTTAGCCCCTTAATGCCGAGCGCCAGACTGGATAACAACAAGTACCATCTTTTAAAGTCTTTTGGTATGACGCGACCGGGGATCCAACCCCGGACCTTCTGCTCTCCGGACGGACGCTCTACCACTAGACCACTATGAACAGACATGGCAGACAATGTGCTTATTATTGTAATACAATATTGACATCCATGACTGCAGTGAAACAGTGTCAACTGATAACAAGCATGACAGGTGTAGCTGATCCTCCGTAACCCACACATTACTGTGGCCAGTTTCAGAATACATGTTCCCCAAATTAGCATAGCCCTTCATCATGTTCATGGCCATGTTGGCTGACCGGTTTGCAAATTGGCTGACCACTCACACAAACTTTGGCTGACCATACACAGCAATAATCAACATGTGACCAAGTAGGCCAACATTTACCAGTATACATTAAACGACTTATCAATGGCTTACTCCTAAACAGATTTTCCACCTTTCTGTGCAATCAGTTGTACACATGTCGAACATGTTGAAATCAAACTAAAAATAACATAACTATAAATTTTCATACAAGAGGTTAATTATGCTAATGAGATTGTAATTTGGGGAAAATATCCATATTTACTTCCATTATATTTGTTGTAGAACAATTATAATGCTTTGATGATCGTGAATTATATAATGTGACAGCAGCTGGCAGCGTATATTGCAACTCGTTCCATAATACATGCCACCATACTTATTACATTTAAAAGGAAGGTTGGGGATAATTTTAAAATGTCTGTCATCTCTAGGATATATAACAAAAACATTAGCTTATTTATTAGCTCTTTTACAGAATACTTATAAAACATTGGAAAGGAAGGTTGGGAATAATTTTAAAATGTATTCAGTCATAATAGTGGTATTCTGGTGGTCAAAAATTGTGCTTAATGAAAAGTAAACTTCACATGGCTATCTTGAAAATACCTGAGCAAGGAAGCAGTACTAAGTTGTTTCGTGGAAGTTAATTTTCCTTTGTGTGTGAGTCAGCATGGTCACTCAGCTATAGTGTACGTGACTATATCGTCCAGACAGATCAGACAAAATGTGTGAACATGTGCATAGAATCTAAACTAATTCGTTTGTTGGGGAAAGCTATTTTGAGTTCATTGCAAGGATAAAAATATATGTTCATCAACAGGGCCGGGTGCACATGCAAGCATCCTTTTTCAGGGAAACATTAATAGTTATCAGGAAAAAATCTCAAATCTGGTCATTATAAAATTAAAACTAATGGCAAACTAATAATACAACTTTTACACAAGCCATTAGAACTTTTCATGTCAATAAAATATGTTTATACAATCTAAACTAGAGAAGGTTAACTCGATTTAATAATAAGACATGTCAGAAGCAATATCACCAATGAAAATATCACATGATGTAGATTTCGTGTGTTTCTATTGTTTTGAACAGCTGAAACCAGTGCATTGCAAGGGAGGTAACTCTCACCAGGTAAATTCGAAAGTCAAGAATAATAAATTTACTGTTACAAATGCGTTTCTTTGAGGACAATATGATAATTTATTCAGTGACCGCATTGCACATATGAACCGATGTACTGTCGAACGACAGACATGTTTCGTCACTCCGTACGTTCTGCGGCCCGGCCAATGATGAAGCTAGTGGCACTCATGCGTGACTCGTGTTAAATGGTGATCTTGCATGCGGCAACATGCGTTGCAGCAAATGCATCAACACGAACAAAACGTTACATAAAGACATGATTAATATAGAGAGATTGATAAAAGCACGTTTATGCTAATGCACTTGCCTTTAAGCTGTGATATGTACAAGCAATGTCCTCACGCCTCCGCTGTCTACCGGCTCGAGTGTATCACTGACAGTCCCGGTTGTAAATAGACTGTCTATCACGTGAATTCTCCTCCGACCTTGACCTTCACGATGAAATGGCGTTCATGGTCGAGTGGCCATGTCCTGGTTTGTCGTGTCGCTTAAAGGAATAAGATGATTAAGATCTATATTTTATGGGGTGGATTTTGTTCTTAAATGAAAAAAAATCTAAGAAAACTACAAACCCAAACATTCATGTTCATATCACAATTGTTGATAAGCACAAATGCACATGAAATGACACAAACACACATATAGGACATGGGAACTTCACAAATTTTAATCAAATTCAATTTTAAAAGCTCATATATATGTAGTTAACGTTCAGGATATAAATTTGCAAAACAAAATATAATCTATATGGCTAAAAAACTGTAATTATAACCGTGTACACACTATTTATAATTTATTGATGGGGGGGGGGGGGGGGGGGGGGGGGGGGCATTGAGAATAAACACAAGGGTCATAAGAAATGATAGTGCTTTCTTTCGCGTTTTGTTTTTTCAGCGGGATTCATGCAAAAAATGCACCCTACCCCCTCTTATCCGACCCTCCCCGGGTACCCGCACTGAAGGTCTCAAGCGTTGGGAACAAGATGTCTGATTCGGAATTGTTTTACCGCAGCCCTGGGATAAAAATTATTTAGACCCGAGTACCCGAGTTACCCGTCCCAGCCCTAACTGTATCCCCAGGAGAGTTGGGCGTTGTTTATAATATCAATCACTTGTTTGTCCAGTCTCAATTACTTTTCAGGCCGTCGTGATAAAGATGGAATATTGCTGGCTAAGGCGTTAAACAACAAACAAAAGACACTCGCTCACTTTCGAGCCTGACCAGCCGATCCTGTTAGTCGCCTCTTACGACAAGTATAGCCTTTTATGGCATGTATATGGGTTGCTGAAGACCCCGGATCTTCATGGGTCTTACACTTTGGTACTAAAGTCGCCTTATTAACATATACCCACTCACTTATTCTTCAATAATTTCACCCCAAATAGCTACCTAGATGTTTTGACAAGTAAATGAGATTTTCTGCAGTTTATCCGCCATTATCATAAATAGGAGGGCCTGTATTATTGTTATCGTGAAATCGCGAACACTATCATTCATAAAAAACATACTTGAAGCCCCTCGCGAAATCAGTGTTATACCACGTCAAATAGTGACCTTTTTCTATGTCACCCAACGTGTATCATTCAACCAGGGACCGAGTCTATCCAATATATAGTCTTCTTTGATAGGCATTTAGAAGTTGGAGTACTAAGTAAGGATAAGAATTTATGGATGAACAACTTCTTTATTACAATTAAGAGCGACGTTTCGGTGTAGGTTCTAATACTTGCTTGATAACGGTGTTAGAACCTACACCGAAACGTCGCTCTTAATTGTAATAAAGAAGATGTTCATCCATAAATTCTTATCCTTACTCAATATATAGTCCTTGATTAAGCAACAACGCCTACAATTTACCCACAGGTCGTTACTTCATTCATAAAGAGATGTAGACCAGAGACCATAGGTATATGGTATATGGTAGACTAAACGAGGTTATCCACCCATACACGCCTGACTGCATGCGCCGGGGGTTCTTCTATTGTTGACCATAAGTCCCCCTTAATCTACCGCAGCTGCTTAAATTGTCACTTGCTACAGGAATAGTTTTACACAAGTGACAGGAAAAATGGGAATACAATTTTTGTATGACTACTTCTTGAAATGAATAATTGTTATAAATACACATCAGATAATAAGTTTGTACATCTACATTTTGAGATATCGTCTGTATATACTCACCGTCAAAAGAAACACGAAGCATAGAAACATATAGTGAGTGAGTTTGGTTTTACGAGCATTTAGCGATATTCCTGCAATATCACGGCGGGGGCACCAGAAATGGGCATCACGCATTGTACCCATGTCGGGAATGGAACCCGGATCTTCGGCGTCACGAGCGAATTTTTAACGCTTCAACCACTAGGCTACCCGACCGCCCCTGAAACATATTGAGAAGTATGTACGTTAAGAAGAGATGTTTCCAATGTGTACCAATAAATGACAAAACTAGCAATCAGTCAAGTATTACCACAGCGTGTCTTTATTCTTATCACGATATGCTGCACGTGATTTCCAAACTTTACACGCTAATCTGAACGAGGCAAAATGGTCATGGATCTATGACGTCACATGTGACGCGTTTATGGGCATCGGTTTTAAGCAACATGACAATATGTTCGTTTATGCATCGAACCAATCTAATATCTCTTGAATATGAGTAATTCTTTATATATTAACCAACAGGTGTGGTATTCGCGTTTCTTTTGGCGGTGAGTATAGTTCACGAGTTTGTATACACTCCGTTCCTTTTTGCGTGAAGTATTGACAATGTCTTGGAACACACACTCGCCGATATGAGAGCCTTGGAGATATAGAGGATGACTGACTTCACCCGCCTCTGTCTCTCCAGACGGACACCCCAAGTTAGCCTGTGTCAGTTCCTCGGGAACTTCCAAAATGCTACTCCTCTGGGTAAGGGCGGAGTTGCACCCGACTCGCCTAAAATCCGACTCGCCTAAAAAAATCTGACCCGACACGCATAATAATATTTTGGTATGCGTTTGGCAATATAACTTAGGTTAGGCCTTATGATCACAATTACTAGTATATTCATACACAAGTATGGAAATAATATTTTAAAAAACAACGTGTCATCGATAGAATTTGTCTTCTGTCATATTTACATCTGCACTTCATGTTGAGTCAGTGAGTCAGAGCCCAGTCGTTTACGCTATTGGGACCGAGACTACAACACTACCATTTAGGTTCATTATGTGTATAAAATGCATTACTATGTATTTCTGATAGTTACATACTTATTCTAAAATACAAAAACCGACAGTTGTTCGCTCAAAAAAAAATTAGGCGAGTCGGGTCAAAATCATTTTAGGCGAGTCGGATTTTAGGCCAGTTGGGTGTATCCTTAAGGGCGCTGTTACGAAGCCCTATTCACCACCTGCATGTAATAACATCTTGACAATACTCCACACTTTGGGCACATGGATGGTCAGTAAGTGGTCCAACTTAACCGGTCAGTGACCCCGATCATCCATAAAATGACCAGTTTGACAGCCCAGTTAGGCAAAATGCAAGATGTGTCTATCTATGGTGGCCGGGAGAGGACATCGCTTTCTCGCCTGCAATTATGGCCGCGAGAAAGCGATAACGCGAGATGAGAAAGCGATAACGCGAGACGAGAAAGCTATAACGCGAGACGAGAAAGCAATATGGCGAGGAGAGAAAGCAATAACGCAGACGAGAAATCAGTAGCACGAACTATATAGACTTGAAAGTGTTATCGCTCTATCGCTTTCTCGCGGCAAAGCGATGTCCCCTCTCGGTTACCATACCCATCTCTTAGGAGCTCGCCGAAACAGTAGATGTGTCATTGAGCAATTGGTATGACATCTCTTAACCCTCTAGAAATTCCTCCACATCTGGAACCAGCCACATTAAGTATCATATTACTATAACTAAGCAAGGTTTTCCCCAGTGCTTGACCATACCACACTGCTCGTGGCTAAAGCACAGAATCACATGCAGACTGAGGATGGAGAGGTCACTGTAATGGTATAAAAGTCATAGGGGATTTGGGTGGGGGTTGGGGTGGGGGGTGGGGGGAGAGGGTCCTTTTTAAAGATCATGGATTCGTCTGTGAAAATTATAAAAAAAAGGTAAATTACATCAAATATATAGTTGCTATATTAGTACATTTTGTATATTAACACTACAAACGACCATTTAAAGAATATTACAAAAGAATTTGGGGAAAAACATAGAAACATTTCAAAGTCGTGACATCCTGTTTATTGCGTCATTTTATATATTAAACACTACAAACGACCATTTAAAGAATATTACAATAAAAATAGGGAAACTGGCAAATCTAACAAATACTGTGTTGGAACCAGAGACTGTTAATATCCAAATAGACCACTGTGAAATAAGCCAGATTTTAACCCAAGAATGTTTTTTTTCACAGTTACGTTTATCCTTTAAAGTGAATTTGTTTTTCGCGCGCTTTTTAACGCCGGACTCAGCAATGTTGCTGATATACGTAGGCGGCCAGTAAATAATTGTGTCTGGAAACTCGGGATCAGATTATCCAGTGATAGATATAGTGAGCAACGAAATACGCCGTCGGGGTACGATGGCACAGAGCAGTAAAGATATACAGACATTTCTGGTAAACTTAGAGCTATAAAATATATAAAGATGATGTATAACTGAAATCACATCTGCATCTCTGCACTGACAACGCTAAAGCCCCATCTCACATTCACGAATCTGAACACTATTTAACGTTTTTCCTTAAATCGTGTTAGAACGATGAGTGAGTGAGTGAGTATGGTTTTATGCCGCTTTTAGCAATATTCCAGCAATATCACGGCAGGGGACACCAGAAATGGGCTTCACACAATGTACCCATGTCGGAAATCGAACCCGGATCTTCGGCGTGACGAGCGAACGCTTTAACCACTAGGCTACCCGACCGCCCCGCTATAGAACGATGAAGGTCGCGCACTCATTCGTGTTCATTCGTAGTCGTGGTCGGTCGCGCGCGGTCGTATGGACGTCGCAGGTCGGCTTAAATCCTGTTATAAAATTTTGCATTGCAAAGTTGAAAAGTCGTGTTCAGTCGTATGAGGGTCGTGTTTGGTTAAGAAATTTGCATAAACCACAAGGTCGAGCACGAATCAACACGATTTTTCAACTTTTCTTAAATCGTGTTCGCAATTTCTTAAATCGTGTATGTGAGATAGGGGCTTAACTCACTGTACAGGTGAGATTCAGAGTTGACCACGTGGTCTAATGGAGAGTGACAGGCACTTGAGCTCTGCACGGTCTAAATATGCGGTGTGGATGATATGCCTGTTTAGGGCCGGGATATCATATTACGTGATTTTGCCCAGGGGTAGACTCTTGTATAGTATTCGGTTAACTGGACATTATAATTAACTAGAACTGCCCAAAGGCCGATCTACTTTGGGAAAATAAATTGGTATATGTATGTATGCAGTTAAACCAAATATACGTCACAATTGATCGAATATTTGAAGATAGTCGCCTTTTACGGCAAGCATGGGTTGCTGAAGACCAATTTTACCCTGAATCTTCACGGGTCTAACGTATAAATATAGTAAATGTTCAATACATTTTGACCATGTGTGAGTAAATTTCAGTTTGTTTTCTTCATGGTTGATGTGCAAGTGTCAAATCGTGGTTAAAATTGAAGTATCGTATCGGTGTAAAAGATCTGACTGTTTATAAAATTCATACCTTACCATATCTCAAATTGTCGATCTATCAGAGGCGCACATAAAATCTTTTACATCACGTTTTCCAAGTAATCTTTCCTGAGCTGCTTTAAAAAGGAAACGCAGATCAGTCTCAACAAACACAAAACATTTCGAATAAAACCTCCTTGATATGCATATTTTAAGGCAAACATTTTTTGTGAAACGTGAAATACCAAAACCGAAAAGAATTGCCGGTCAAACATATTTTCGCAGCCGCGGATGAAACCATATGGCATGGAAAAAACAATGTCTGAAGGCATATGGTAACGATCAGCAGTCCATGTGAAGAGCGCTTCTGTCATATGCAAATAAGACATTTTGTTGTTTGCGTTTTTCGAGCTTTTTATAAACATTTTCTTGGTTCAAACCCAAGCATTCACACGAAGGTTTGTAAGTAAATAATTCCACATTGCAATAACGTTACCTAAAATACCTTTGTGTTTATTAATGTTAAAGGCTTGTACACAGTACTGAAGTATGTATATTTCCTTAACGACATTTTCCTATCTGAACGTGAGGGACAATTTCTATTACCTCATTTTAGCGCTAATTAATAATATTTTTCCTGTGTTTTTTCTATTACTTTGTGGTTACCCAATAAAACCATTATATTTTTTCCACTGGTCTAAAATATAATATAACTATTTTGTAGGCTGACATGAAGAAAACAACAAAGGCGTAATGTTTTTAATAATAAATCAAATGGTTACGGATGTATCCGCATCCAAACAGCACGAATCTACAAAAAAATAATTCTATCTTGACCGTTTGTATATTATTTCTGGTTCTCTCGCCTGTACCTGCTCAACACTGTGATGAATATTTAGGGTTTTTTGGAATGAAATAATTAAGGGACTCCATCAAAGCACCACTAGTAAAATAGCGCTTGGAAACAGTCCTAATATATTCGGGTTGCAAGACGTATTGTGATCAAGTGCCGGAAAATAATTATGAAATTTGCATAATCATTATCATTTGCATAATCATTGTCATGATTATTTGCATAATCATAAATATTGATAATAGCCACACACACTTTTCTGTTTTCTTCAACCAATAGTTTAATCCGTCATATCTAGAGACGCTGAAACAAATATTATCCAATACAGCCTATGCAAGTCTATAATATTTGGCAAGTCATGTCTCTTGGCTCATTTTTATTACATGTATTAAGATATTTTACGAACCTCTTTTTCTGTAAAATATGTTCATTTTTCATATGTTTAGAGACTAGATATAAGTCTACCAATAGTTTGATATATTTCTTTAAGTGCGAGATATTTTAAAAATATTTTTAGCCTTAACGTAACGACAATATCTATATATGATGTAATTTTGAGACTGCAGTATTATAGTGATCTCAGCACGTACACATTTCATTTAAGTTATATCTTTCAAATTCAGTCATAAATCCTGGTTTGCCCGGATTTTTATAACCGGAAGTCGCACATTTTGCAACAATGGCGGCAGTTTGGCGTGCCCAGGAACTGTCAATAGAAAATTGAAGATTAATTTCACCTTCAGGAGATAAATAGGGTTATGTGGTTGCAGAAAGATGTAGAATATTCCAAAGAAATATAGGAAGGTAAAATATCATTCTCCCAGTTCTTGATTTTCAAACCAACATTGACATGGTAGTTGAACTTCCGAGGATTTTCATCGGAGTCCGTCTTGGAATCAACGCATGTTGAGAACAGACGTGTTTACTAGTTTACAATTTATGTCAACTGTAGTCGATGTTTACATTCAAGAATAACGTCGTGTATCTAAGTCCATTATTAGCACGGAATTAATCAGGAGCATGGTAGATAGGACGTGTTCTAAGAAAATATTCTGAAAAGACATTCATCGGTGCCTTTTCTCTTGCAGTCTCTTGTATCTGTTAAATTGTGCATTCTCTCCATTTAGCTGCATTGGCAACCCATCGTTTACAACAGTGCAAGGGGGCGTGAATGTGTTGGTGTAACAGAAAATCATTCTTTCAACTTTGGCCAGCAACTGATGAGATACAAACCAAGTGGTAGGCCTACACATAGGATCATGTAACTAATAATAACAATAAAATGTTCGCCAAAAAATTCATTGACGAGGCAGCCCTTGGCCTCGTCTGCGAGTTCTTTTGTTACTATTATTAGTTACATGGTCCTGTGGCCTACATGGCGTGCATGCGTTTGGTTTCATAAGCTTCTTCATTGAACAGTTACTACAGCAGTCAGAACTTGACCAGAAAAATATGGAAAACATGATATATAAAGTGGATGAAAAACATTAATGGCTTGGTATGTACAATGCCATATTGAGTTTCATTGTTACCATGACTCAAACCATTAACATATTCTCAAAACCTGTGAAGATCCGGATTTGAATAGGTCTTCAGCAACCCATGGCGACTGCTTGTCGTAAGAGGCATGTCGTCAATCCCAATTGTGTTGGTCGATGCTCATGATAATAATCACTGGATTGTCTGGTCCAGACTTGATTATTTACAGACCGCCGTCATATAGCTGGAATATTTCTGAGTGCGGTGTTAAACAACAAACCAACCAACCAAATCCTCAAAACATTTGACTCCACCCATTCAACAATTAATGTTTAGTTACTTTTGTGATTTTGCAATATGAAGAACTGGTCATTTCTCATGTCAGGAACAAGAGAATGTCTGGGGTTGACTGAACCTGTATTATCCTGAAACGCATCATGATTATCATGATTATAGGTGTTGAAATTTTCTATTCAATAGAAGAAGCCAGCCACTACCAACACCATGAATGCAGAGTCCATGGTGACTTCTCCCACTGAGGAGAAGAAGCCATTTGATGAGAAGAAGTATGCCATCATCACGAAGGAAACGGTGAAGATGATGGCAGAAGCCGCAGGTCACGCTGACCTTCCTGATGCTGCTGCGGCCCTGCTTGGAGAGGATCTCAGCTACAGGCTGAGAGAAGTTACAATGGTAGCCACTTAAACTTCACTTGATGTAGTGTTGTTACATAGTCATAGTCAGTGTCTTTGTAATCTCATCATAATCAAAATGTGACAAAGCTTTGACTAAATATTTTGGATAATTCTATTATGAATCATACACAAGTATGCAGAATCGTTTCCTGATTGTCAATGTTAACAATCCATGTTAAATATAGCAAAAAATATTCCAACCCTCTAAGTCCGTTTTTTTTGTTAGGAATCCAAGCAGCTCCTAACAGGAATCTTTTAAGAGCCAAAAATGTGTTTTAAGGAGCCAACAGATATCTTAAACAAATGTTTTCGCCAGTTATGTTTATTTTTAGGAAGCCCAATTGCGAGCAGTAGATAAATTTAGGCTGCCAATCATAGACTGAAGTTACATTTGGCCACCAAAATGGTTGCTACTTAGAAGGCTGTATTCATTGCTTTTTTGTATATGGTCAAATTTGTGTTGATTGTTTTGTAGAATTGCACCCAGTTTATGCGACATGCAAAGAGGAAAAGAATGACAACAGATGACTTCAACAAAGCTCTACGCCAGAGTGATGTACAGGTGTGTAGAGAAAATACTTCTTTGAGTAAGCCCCAACTCATTTTCTCGTCCACTGTTTGGCTCAGAAGTAAAAATAATCTTGTTGCAATGTTTTAAAACTATCAAAGTGTTTGTTCTTTGTTGGTTTGTTGTTTAAATCTCCCCATGTGATCCTTTGATCATTGGGTTGAACCCCCACTTTTGCACCCTAATGATTATGATTAAGACCCTTGGTTGTCAGCACCAGGTCTGTGCTTATTGGTTTCATCAAAGTGGTAAACAGTGAAGACCCGCTTCAATTTAGGCATTCCTCCCACATGACAATGACAAAGCTGTCATATAACTGAAATGCTGTTTAAATTTGTGATAACCCCAACTTTCTCACATTATGTCTGTGCATATGGTCTACATATCTTTGCAATAAAGTGTGAGCTTCTATTTGTCTCAATGATCGATGTTTGGTCTTATTAGCAACCCATGCTTGCCGTGAGAGGCGACAAATGGGATCGGGTGGTCAGGCTTGCTGACCTAGTTGCTGCATGGTTGCAAGATGGTGGATCGATGCTCATGACATCAATCATTGGATTGTATGGCCCTGACTCGATTATTTACAGAGCACCCTCATATAGCTGGAATATTGCTGAGTGGGATGTTAAACAACAAACAAACAAACAATATGTGATATGTTATGATGCTACAAGTTTGCAACCATGTGTTTCTAATTTCAGCCTTTATTTGGTCATGGATCCATGGAACCTGCCAATTTTCGGCAAACCCGTGATGGGGAGCTTCACTTTGTAGAAGACATGGATGTCAATTTGGCCAATATTGCCTTTAACACTCACATTCCAAAACACATTGGAGAAACAACCATTAAAGGTATGCAAGAAAGACAATAATAATCAGTATCAGAAGACAAATGTTATGAACTGTTTTTAGGGTGTATTATTTTTTAAAATTATCCTATCTCAAACTATGCATACTTTCTTTCTTCTTCGATCCTATGTGGAAACTTGCTTGAACAAAGTTTTCAGTTTCTAAAAAAACAGTCCACCCAAACACATCTCAGCATCACCATGGTCACCACCAAAACAAATGGATCACACATATGGGACCAATGCATAGCGACCTACACGACCTGATCATGTGCTTATCCCTGCCACATCGTTCTCTTTCTCATCACCACACTGTGGAGATGTACCTACCTACACAGCGTAGTACCTCTACATCAAGGGAAATGAGTAAGAAGGATCCAGCCTGCTTAGAATGCTGAGGACCGACACGAGTTGTCAGGGCAGGTGCAGTACGGACAAGCGTTGCTCCGAATGCCGATATGTTATTGAGGAATCCTTTAATTTTTATCTGCACAAGTGTCATCGAAGTTCGAAATCTCGGGATTCTGAAAAGAAATCAAACGACACGCACAGTGTCAACTTCCAAGTTGAAGAAGGCCAGCAAACCAAGTGTCCTCTCCTCCATTACAATGGTTGTGTCTACGGAATCCTCCCTGTCCGTACTTTCGGTAGCTGAGGACGGTGTGTTGGACAGATTTTTTACATTGCTGTTAAACCTGGGAATACCTCCGGTCGATCCTTCAACCGCTCCCTTGTGTGTGTTACCGACTGCTGCTGATCGCTCCTCTTCACCTAAAGTTAATCATGTTCTTTCGGCGACAGTGACGACTAAGACACCGCTACTACTAATCATCAGTGTTCGTCTTCTAATACAGTTACTGGGAGTAAGGATCGGTCCTGCTCCTCACCCAATGCATCAACATTCCAAGGACGATCAATCCATTTTCGGTTCGGGTCCCTCCCTCCTCTTCGGCGCCAGCACCAACTGTGACTGTCCCGCTACCTGCCCAGCTGCTCCCTACCTCTTGGGACCATAGGGAACGGCCGACTGACCCAGCACTGAACTTTGAATCATTTCTGCAAGAAGTAACCACGGCTCTTCAACAACGTTCAGGCTTTTGGTGACAGTATGTCCGGTATGGACAGTTTAAGCACCGTTCCCCTCCCCCCTCCCCCCTCCCCCACTGTTGGCTCCTCTTGGCACAGCTGTTCCGGTTCTACTGATTGTGGCCCATCAAACCTCCGCCGAACTGGATTGCAGACCTGCTTCACCTTCATTATCGTACTTCGGCAGAGGATCTTTCGACGTGTTTCGCAGTTTCTTCGATGGGATCTACGAACACCACACTCCCCCCTCACCCAGCATGGAGGAATGCTCCAACATTGCCATTAGGATGCCCTGTTTAAAGCTCGTTAATAACAGCTCCCCTGGTCATCAAGGCGTCTTTTTGAGCACCGCGTACAGGAGGTGGCGAAAGATGTTTAGCGGGATACCCACCTTGAGACATTTGTCAACCATCTCCGTCTACAACGCCACCAATTGGAAGACCAAAATAAGAAAGGATGCCTGCGCCCGCAGTTTATTCCCGCTCAGTGGGACCTACGCAAGATTCTTGGACCCCATGTCACCAAAGGATATTAAAAGAGGATAGCTAAGACCATTTCGGAGGCTCACTGTTCTACCAAATAACTTTACGACCACAAGTGGGAGGCTTTTGAGGCCTATTGTCACGTTCGTGACATCTCACTCCCACCACTGCTTCTCCACAACTGATTGAAAATAACGTCCATCACTTAAGATCTACGCGGAGGCTCAAGGGATCTACTCCGGGACCTAGCTGCAATCAATTCCTTCATTGCTACTACCACGGAGGCGAAGGTTTCGACCATTGCTGAACTACTGTCACTCATCCAGTCCTACAAGTTGGCTGACCAGTCCTCCCATATCTGGTCTCCCACCTGGAATCTTTCATCATTTGTCCTTGGTCGAATATGATCCATTTGCAGACAAAGAGTTTGAGTTGATCACTTTCAAGACCTTTTTTCTACTGGCCCTTGCAACTGCTGCACGTGTTAGTGAGATCCATGCTCTGGATTCTGATTGTTAATAGAGTCCATTTCGAACGGTTAGAGAATTGAAAGGTTTTTCTGGCCCTTTGCTGGGATATCATGGCAAAGAACCAGCTTCCCTGACAACCAGATCAGTTGTTTACGAAGTTTCCCTACCACCATCTCTGCTCAATCATTCTATGGGTGTGCACCTTTGCTGGATTGCCTCCGCCTGTTTCATCCAATCCTCACCAGACCTGAGCAGTCACTTCTACCATGGCAACTGCCCTCTCTCTGCCATTATGGAAGGATATTTTGGTCAGACAGTCTTCGCTTGTCACTATCTCACAGATGTCATGGGCTTAAATCAGTTCGGTCCATTAGTCCTGGCACAGCAGCTGTCGACTGCACATCAGTGCAGATAACTGATTCGTGTACCTGCTCCTGTTCTCTCATACTACGCTCATGTATAAATCTTGAAACTTTAGCTCCTGTGTTAATAGTTCTTTGATTGTTGGCGTTCCTAGACCGAGTACTCAATTAGACGTTGGATTTGCTTTCTGTAGAGACTTAGGTCTTGAACATCGAAGTCGATGGTGTCCTGACCCTTTATTCTGCTCACCTCTGCCTTAGCATGTGTTGTCAGGTCCTGGCTCGGATATCCTCTTGTGGGTATTGTCAGGTGTTCCTCTTCTCGTCTAGGCATGCTTCAATCCCCTGGGCGTGATTGATAGCTTTGATGAAGCGTAAAAGAGATACAGAGTAGCCGCACTATGGTGTCCATAGGATATAGTGTTGAGTTCTGTCTTGTAGATTCGATTGACTGGTGACCCGTTCTGAATCCATCATAAGTCGTACAGTGCATCACTCGTTCTTTGCAGCTATGTGATCATTGGTGTAACAGTGTCAAATGTGAAAACCCATTCCTCATGTTATACGTGATGTATTGTTACGCCCGACTAGGGTATCAGGAATGTTTCACCAGCTTTGGTGTGTTGTCCCCGCTCATGAGTTATTGTTGTTTATGACACTAGGCTCTGTTTTAAATGTTTATTTATTTCACTGATTAGAACTCGCTTCCTCGTAATTGTCTCAAGAATGTAGGCTGATACAGGCAAGGGGGTCTGCGCCCGACCTTCCATCCGTGGGATCAATGCATAGTGTAAGATGGGCTAAGTTTAAAAATTAGGAAATTTTCCAATAAATTGAATATTTATATACTTATCCTATCTCACATGCTATATGCCCACCCAACCATCACAGCTCCTCATCACAGAGCAGAGCCTGTAAGCTCTGATGAAGGAGAATGATGTAGCAGTAAGCTCGTCATCAGGGCATGTAAGTTGCAATTACAATTACAGTGCGTGACCCATTTGTTTGGGTGGTGACTATGGTGGGGTGCATGCTGGGTGTTTTCAGGTGAATTGTTTTAAGAAGGTAGAAATTTTGTTCAAGCACGTTTCAACATAGGATCGAAGACGAAAGAAGAGATGCATAGTGTGAGATAGGATAAGTATATAAATATTCTATTTACTGGAACATTTCCAATACTTTAAAAAATTGTGTTATGCAAAATAAGATGCAATTAAGATTAGTCCTTTTTACAGTGAACAAATTCTAAACTACATCCATGATATTTGTCTATTCAGCTCACTGGCTTGTTGTGGAAGGAGTTCAGAAGACTGTCTCATCAAGTCAGCCTGTTGCGGGTAAGCAATGACTTAGGTTTGAATTCACTGGTGTAAGTCATTTCAGCCTATTTGATATGGGTGTTAACATCTAGGCTGGCATCACTGAAGCATTGCACTAATGTCTGGTTTCCTAACCTGCCAGTGTCACTGCCTTTTGATCTCTTGGAATGCTCAAGGTTATTTTCATCTCTCATCTCATTTCATCTCATATCTCATTTCATCTCTCATTAAATTTCATCTCATATTTCATTTCATCTCTCATCACATTTCATCTCTCATAACATTTCATCTCATATCTCATTTCATTTCTCATCTCATTCCATCTCTCATCTCATTTCATCTCTCATCACATTTCATCTCATATCTCATTTCAACTCATCACATTTCATCTCTTATCTCATTTCACTTATATCATGTGTACATCTCATTTCTTCCCTCATCACATTTCATCTCATCTCATTTCATCTCTCATCTCATTTCATCTCATATCTCATGTCATCTCTTATCTCATTTCATCTCATATCTCACTTCATTTCTCATCTCATTTCATCTCATATCTCACTTCATCTCTCATCTCATTTCATATCTCATTTCATTTCATATCTCATCTCATTTCATTCCCCATCTAGTCACCTCTCATCTCTATTCACCTCTCATCTCATTTCACCTCATCTCTATTCACCTCTCATCTCATTTCACCTCATCTCTATTCACCTCTCATCTCATTTCACCTCATCTCTATTCACCTCTCATCTCATTTCACCTCATCTCTATTCACCTCCCATCTCATTTCACCTCATCTCTATTCACCTCTCATCTCATTTCATCTCTCATCTCATTTCATCTCTCATCTCACTTCATCTCTCATCTCACATATCATTTAGTATCTTAGCTACACTGCCTACATATAGGGAGTAGTTAGACAACCGTTCTATCAAAATCTATCCTAGGTACATCAAGTAGATTGCAGCAATTATTTAGAAAACAACACTCTACACTAGCTCACACCTGTGCTTCCAAGCCCTTACGCACTGATTTGCTTTGGGAAACATGTGAAATCGAAAAGCTTGTGTCGTGGTTGATGGCGTTAGCAGCCATGTTTATGCAGAGTTGTGAACAGCACAATGTGTGAGAGAGAAATCAGTAATATTGTGTCATTAGAATTTGTGAAAATAAGAATTTAACAGTGGAGCATTCATAACCAAAACAGTGTCTTATGCAAATGTTTTTAGCTTTGTTGAGAATTGTTGAAAATTATAACCATATTATGTTATCTGACACATGTGCGATACTTGTTGGTTGTTATGAACATAACAAGCATGAAAGACTCATATTCCCTGCCAATATGACATGTCCGGTTGTGTGCAAGGCAAGAAATATTGTATGTTTTTCAAGATCTGCTCCGGAAACAAGCACTACTGCCAATTTCAGTCATTTTTCAGTAAACAATGTATTTTCTTTGATGTTGCAGGAAAGCTGAATGTGAAGAAGGAGCTCTCAGATGATTTGTTGAAATACTATGAGAACATGACCAAGGCTATCCTAGGCTGTGATGTCGACACAATGAAGGTAGGAGGGTCTATAAGTATTAGGAGAACATGACCAAGGCTATCTTAGGCTGTGATGTCGACACAATGAAGGTGGGAGGGTCTATAAGTATTAGGAGAACATGACCAAGGCTATCTTAGGCTGTGATGTCGACACAATGAAGGTGGGAGGGTCTATAAGTATTAGGAGAACATGACCAAGGCTATCCTAGGCTGTGATGTTGACACAATGAAGGTAGGAGGGTCTATAAGTATTAGGAGAACATGACCAAGGCTATCTTAGGCTGTGATGTCGACACAATGAAGGTAGGAGGGTCTATAAGTATTAGGAGAACATGACCAAGGCTATCCTAGCCTGTGATGTTGACACAATGAAGGTAGAAGGGTCTTAAAGTATTAGGAGAACATGACCAAGGCTATCCTAGGCTGTGATGTCGACGCAATGAAGGTACGAGGTTCTATAAGTATTAGGAGAACATGACCAAGGCTATCCTAGGCTGTCCTAATTCGGAACCAGTTCTCAGTGTAAACACATCTGCCACATGAAAGCGGTGCCGGACAACTATGTTTCACACTACGCACTGGCAGACTAGAACATTCACTTCATTTGTTGTTTGTTAGGCGCCGCGGGGCGGTCGGGTAGCCTAGTGGTTAAAGCGTTCGCTCGTCACGCCGAAGACCCGGGTTCGATTCCCGACATGGGTACAATGTGTGAAGCCCATTTCTGGTGTCCCCCGCCGTGATATTGCTGGAATATTGCTATAAAGCGGCGTAAAACCATACTCACTCACTCACTGTTAGGCGCCGCAATTCCCTGTGCAGAGTTGCCCCCCTTGGGACCAATTATTGTCGGTTGAATTCTTGTGTGCCACTATTTTGTTTCTAGGTTTGTCAGCACCATACCTATTCTCGTGGGTTTCACAAAAGTTGTAAGCCTGCATCACCTGCACCCACATTAATCGGACACGCTGTGATATAACTGGAATACTGTTCAAAGCAGCATTAAACCCAACTCACTCACTGGTGGACAGTGTTGGAGTGTGAACTGTATACTTTTAACTATGAAGTTGTCTTTTGTCGTCAATTGTATGTTTGTAATTATACAGAGCTCCAGATAAGCTTTTGGTGTTGTGGGTATTTTACCCATGCATTTTTAAATCATTGGGTATCAGTAATTCTATCTTGGTATTCAAATTTCTGTTACCCACTAGTTTTTACACATGTGGGTATTTAAGTTAAATATTTAAAAACACTATTCACCTAGTCCCTGCAAACTGGTGTCGTGTGGGTTCAAGAGCTTTGTAGGACTAAAAAATACCACGATACTTCTACAAGTAAGTGTGATGGCAAATGATCATGATGTAACTGTCATCGTGGTGTTTGGCAAGGTTGACGGAATGTTCGTTTATAATATCAAAATAAGTTGCTGATTTGTTAATCGAATACGCAGGGTTACTTCACAATATTTTGATGATATGCACAAGTTTTATTTTTGTAGCGTATCTGTAATGTTCGTTGCGTATTTGATACGCTTGGATTTTATTTTACTGCGAATTTCTGCATTTCTGATGCGTATTTTACGCAGATACACAGCTTGTCTGGAGCTCTGATTATAAATTTGATCTCATGGCCTGTATGTAGTATGGTTGTGTCATCATCCTACTTGACCCATGAACATCCGGGATAGAATAGGTCTTCAGCAACCCATGCTTGCCGTAAAAGGCAACTATGCATGTCGTAAGAGGCGACTAGCGGGATTGGGTGGTCATGCTCTCTGACTCGGTCGATGCATGTCATCATATCTCAATTGCGTGGATCTATGCTCATGTCAATCACTGGATTGCCTGGTCCAGACTCGATTATTTATTGACTGCCGTCATATAGCTGGAATATTGCTGAGTGCGGTGGCAAACAATCATCGTCCAGCTTGTCACGTTGTTCAGGTTCACTGAGGAATTGTGTGATGTTAGTAATTCAAAGGGCTGGGACAAAACACCAACTGTGTGATCCAATGCATATCACGATACCTTGGTCATCATCCTAAGTATTTGCTCTTATCTGGGGTGCGTAAGCCATCTTGTTCATAGACAGGATGGCCAAATACCTGGCCCATTGTGATCGATACTTGTATTGAGAAGTAAACAATCTGTTATCCGCTGATGCATCAGTGTATCGTCCCATTACTAGGAATTCACAGCTTGTTTTATTCCTTGTTTTATTCCCTGTTTTATTCCCTCTGTTGCAGACTGCACTCACAGATCTTCAGTCAAATCCAAACATAGTGCCTTTATTACCATATTTCGTCAACTTCGTCGCCAACGGGGTAAGTCAAGTGTGTCGGTTTCTGCATCACCCTCATACAGCATGCTTCATCACTGCATGTGATCATAGTGATTCACATCATTTATCATCCCCGCCACGAGGTGGAAAGGGGATACAGGAATTGATGCTGTCTGTCCATTCGTCACGATTTGTTTCTGGAGAAGAACTAAAAAAACATGGGAGATATCTTAACCAAACTTGGCATATAGATAGGTCTAGTGTTGAACTGGTGCTTTTTGACAGTTTGGGATTTTGAAAAATATTTTTTTCGAGTTTCCCTGGCAGCGACTTTGACTTTGACTGATAATGGCGGAAGTGCTCGTTTCAGGAGCAGATCTTGAAACTGTACAATATTTCTTGCCTTGCACAGAATTAGACAATCATATTGGCAGGGGATATGAGTATTTCATGCTTGTTTGGTGGGGAGTAGGCGAGTTGTATTAAACATTTGGCAGTGTTTCAAATTAAGGGGATCCTTGAGGTAGGGGTCTTTAGTATTTGAATCTAGAGACCCCCAGAATCTTTAACTTTTAACATATTCCTGTTACTGGAGGTTAACTTAGAAATCGGTTTTAACTGAAGTATATTTTGAAATTAGTAAATGACCACACAAGATCAATGAATAATCAATAAATTATATTTAAACTCACAATTTCAGGCTTACAATCAGACAGGCAATACCATGGGCTAAATATGTGGCAAAAGAAACAAGCCCTGAATTTCAATGTTAGTTTGGTTTGTGTGATACAGGTTGAAAATTGCATAAAATAAATCCCTCCAGTGTGACATAAAACAGCATTCATTTGCTATACTTTTTTGCAGGTGAAGACTGTAAGCCATGACTTATGTCAGCTGACCAAGTTACTCCATACTGTGAAGGCCCTCGTGCACAACCCCCACGTCTACCTGGAACCCCAGCCATATGTAAGTATACACCTAGAAATAGGAACAGGCTCTGTCCATGCCTGTCATATTTCTCTTCCGTACCATAACTCACAAACAGTTAAATATTTCTTCAGGAAATTTAGTATACACATCAAGCAAGCACTGAACTGGTGCCATTTGCTATTATGGAAATATCTTTAATATGTATATGTAGCGTTGCCAAGGCAACAACTTATACTTGGGTTCAAATAAGGGTCATTTATTGTCATTATCATTTATTTGTGAAACTTTGTATGTTTGGTATTTTTTTATTGATAATCAGCAATTAAAACTTATAATGATAACAGATTACAAAACCCTTAAAGGGAGCAAATTTGTACTAGTCCTCATGATACCATAAACATTAACAGCTGGGCAGTTTGGCAAGGACTATAGGACTAGTGCCAATATCGACCACTGGTTATGATGATGGAAAAGCTGTGTCTCTTGAACAGTTATGGGGCAATTCTTGAAGTGGGGACTGGGGTGTGTCTGTGTGCATGTGCCATCTGTTACGTATCATGATACCTTGCTCACGATCCGATACGTATCGCGATACTTGCATGTGCACTTATCTGTGGTGTGTAAGCCATCTCTTTCATAGACAGGATGGCCAAGCCTGGCACACTAATGATTAACAGTTGGCAGTGTCAGGTATGGCACAATGGATGAAAATATTTACATTTTCACTACTCATTTTCACTAGTACTTAGTGTTTAGTGTAACATTTATTCAAGAAAACATTAAAGATAAGAATGGATATTTTTACTTAGTGTGCGACTGTGATCAATACTTGTATCGAGAAGTAAAAAATCATGATCCACCAATACATTTTTACTTAGTGTGCAACCGTGGTCGATATTTGTTTTGAGAATTAAAAAATCGCGATCCACCCATACATTTTTACTCAGTGTGCAACCGTGATCGATACTTGTATCGAGAAGTAAAAAATCGCGATCCACCTATGCATCGGTGTATCGTTCCACCACTATTGCATGTAATGCATGTTTCTAGTTAGCTAAGCAACGGTTCCTCGTGTTTCAGCTAAATCTCCTGGTGCAAGCTGTGCTATACTGTGTCCTGGAGCCACTGGCCGCCTCTATCTACCCCCGCAATGACCACTGGCTACTCCGAGACTACGCTGCCAGGCTGCTGGCTCAGATTGTCACGTGAGTTGCCCCTCATTCCCCTGACATGGTCGTCAAGGAATAGACACACACGGGGTAGCTATGAAAATACAGGGATGCAGTGTGCTTGTACCACTAGTTTAACCATGTTAGCTGATATGTCTAAGACTTTAGAATATGTCTTCAACAACCAATGCTTGCCGTTATAAGCGACTATGCTTGTTTTGTTAGGAGGCTACTAACGAGATTGGGTGGTCAGGCTCGCTGACGTGGTTGATGCATGTCATCCTATCCTCATTGATGCTCATGATGTCAATCACTGGATTGTCTGGTCCAGACTCGATTATTTTCAGAGCGCTGTCATATAGGTTGAATATTGCTGAGTGTGGCGTTAAACAACAAACAAATAAAATCTGTTACTTTGTGGAACATCTGCACTTAATAATAATTCTCACGGAGACATAGCAGTTTACTTGATGTTGAATTACAATAGGCATTTCTAGGTAGGCCATGGGTTAAAATTCCCATGTGACTAACTTACATCTCACAGTTGAACATGCCTCAAAAGTATAGTTGATAGACTATAGAAGGTTAGAATAGTTTTTCTGGCATTTCACATTTAATATTGAGAATGAACACACAATGTCATTTAGAAAGTGGTCAAACGTGACAAATGTTATATTTGGGATAATACTATCTTAGTAAAGATCAGATTTTCGTACTTTCGTGGGTTAAGTCCAATCCGGGATTTGAACCCACTGTGAGGCACCTAATCGCCAGCACACAAAGTCAGCGATCTAACCCACTCAGCCACCGAGGCTTCCACAAACTGGTAGTCTAGATCACATACTTTGTGTACCCTTCTGACAAGTTTAAATTGGCACAGCTCCCATGGCGGAAAGCCAATGATATTGAGAATGTTTGGCATTTTAAGTGAAAAATGAATGTATTAATTATTCATCATTCTTGATATGTCCACATACTAACAGCACTATAGAATCTGGTATGGGAGCTGCATCGTAACACATGAGACACTGTAATGTAATTTCAATGTACTTGTGTTGGACTTGTGGTCAAGTCACAGGCTGTGAAGAGTTGCCTCCCTTAGCTGAGCTAGGAATTCCAGAATCACTACAGTGGTTGTCACCACAGTGTCAAACATTTAGAAACTGCATCATGTTTTACTCTTCTCCCTAATGAATGGGGGGGTGGGGGGGGGGGGGTCGGGTAGCCTAGTGGTTAAAGCGTTCGCTCGTCACGCCGAAGACCCGGGTTCGATTCCTGACATGGGTACTATATGTGAAGCCCATTTCGGGTGTCCCCCGCCGTGATATTGCTGGAATATTGCTAAAAGCGGCGTCAAACCATACTCACTCACTCACTCCCTAATGAATGTGATTAGGGCGGCACGCTCGGATGTAACCAGGATTTATCATCCCAAACTGGCTCCCACAGGCGATATCCTTGGGTGAGATCAAGCGATATCTACATTGTAGATATCACTGCAATGAAATTGCATCACTATGCTTTTCAGACCATTGTGACGTCATTGGTTACCATGATGTCACAATCAAATGACATCACTAATGGCTCTGCTACTGAAGCTGTTAGCAGTACGTTTTACACTTAAGACACTGTTTATTACTGTGTACAACTGTAAACGTTGGAGAAAGATGTTGGAAATAAAATTTCAAGTTGTTGAAATTAAATTTCACCCTTGTGTCTTTTGATATCAAATATATATCAACACTTGTCAAAAAAAGTTTAAAACTTTTATCTACTCGTGTAGACATGTTTGATAGCAAAAGACACTTGGGTGAGATTCTCCATTTATCACATGCAAAAACTGTGCATCGTATACATATTGCAATTAAAAATGGACGCACAGCATATTCAGGATGCGCCCACTTGATGCAACACCTTTGTGTGCATGTTTAGGAATGAATACTGCTATTTCATAATTTGAAACTTGTGCAGTGGAACTAAATATTTTTTAGCATGGTTTAACTTAAATGAAAACTGATCTAAATTTGAATGACTTATCTGTAAATTAAACTGTGGGAGATCTACAAGGAAGTAAATGTGATTACCTGTTGATAAGCCAAGAGGCCACGGGATCGGGTGGTCAGACTCGCAGAGTTAGTTGATGCATGTCATCGTATCCCAATTGCGTGGATCGACACTCATGATGTCAATCACTGGATTGTCTGGTCCAGACTCGATTATTTACAGAGCACTGTCATATAGCTGGGATATTGCTGAGTGCGGCATTAAACAACACACAAACAATATTTACATCACAAGTATCTTTCAGAATTAACAATTCATCAATTCGTTTCTAGCTGATTTAAGAAATTGACATTCAATGAAAAAATTATCTATTTTCTAAATAAGTCCTGTTTTGCTTGACAACGGTATAAGTATCTATACTGAAACGTCGCTTTTTACAGCAGTAAAGAAGTTGTTATCCATGAAATTGTGTCTACCTTGTCATCCGTCAAATTCTAAGTAATGCCTGTCACCCCCCCCCCCCCCCCCCCCCCCAAAGGTCATATTTTAACTCACTGTCACCATGCCTTAAATTTGTATGTATTATATTAATTTTCCTCAGACCATATGCGAATATAGTCACTACAGGTTATTAGAGAACAGTCTTGTGTACATGCCTCCACTGGCTGACACTCATCGATTCTACTTGCAGTCGCTGGTCGAGTCCTCTGAACCATCTACGTTACAACACAGAGAAGAACCTCAAGGAAACTCTTCATGACCTGACAAAGCCCCACTGCTCACATTACGGTGCTATCATGGGACTGCTGTCCCTAGGTTGTAAGGTGAGCACACCCTAGGATCTGAAACCAGCTTGGGAAAGCCATATTTTTTAAGACTAGTCCAGAGGACTAGTGTTAACCTTATTTCTCTCGTCCTCAGAGTTTGTAGCTAATCCTGCTTGAATGGGACAAAAATGTTTACCATGTTTCCTTTTTCACTCAGTTTTATTTAGTTCCAATTTGTAGCAATGTTTAATCATTGAGACTTCAGAGTTATATGCCACAAATTCTACTAGTCAATGAGGACTACCATCATTGGTTTTTGCTTTTCCTCGGTGCAATTTAATGGTCTTGAGTTGATAGACTTGCATGAATATCAAAGGCAGGAAACAATTACACAGCTGGGGGGTGTATTCCTGGAAGTCACAAGGCTTGGGGATGTATTCCTGGAAGTCACACAGTTGGGGGATGTATTCCTGGAAGTCACAAGGCTTGGGGATGTATTCCTGGAAGTCACACAGTTGGGGGATGTATTCCTGGAAGTCACAAGGCTTGGGGATGTATTCCTTGAAGTCACACAGTTGGGGGGTGTATTCCTAGAAGTCACAAGGCTTGGGGATGTATTCCTGGAAGTCACACAGTTGGGGGATGTATTCCTGGAAGTCACAAGGCTTGGGGATGTATTCCTGGAAGTCACACAGTTGGGGGATGTATTCCTGGAAGTCACACAGTTGGGGGATGTATTCCTGGAAGTCACAAGGCTTGGGGATGTATTCCTGGAAGTCACACAGTTGGGGGATGTATTCCTGGAAGTCACACAGTTGGGGGATGTATTCCTGGAAGTTACACAGTTGGGGGATGTATTCCTGGAAGTCACACAGTTGGGGGATGTATTCCTGGAAGTTACACAGTTGGGGGATGTATTCCTGGAAGTCACACAGTTGGGGGATGTATTCCTGGAAGTCACACAGTTGGGGGATGTATTCCTGGAAGTTACACAGTTGGGGGAGGGATGTATTCCGTGAAGTCACAAAGTTGGGGGAGGGATGAAAAATATCAACACTTGTCAACAAAAGTTTCAAACCTCAGTTTTAAAACTTTTATCAACTTATGTTGATGTAATTACATTAAGTAATACGTTACCACTGTTATACCGAGGCTGTTGTCTCCCACAACTGCTGCTATAGCAAAATCTACCACAGAGATCTCAATTACCTCATGCAGCACGTGCGTAGCCACCTAGCTGCCATGTGACACCCTTCACTCTTGTCTCCTTCGTCTGCTAAGCAAGATGTGGTTCCCTCCTGCTGAAGCGTTCATTGAATATTTGGTGATATTTATTATAGTTTATTCTCTAATAAACTGTGCTTTTATGGGGCGTTGCGGTAGCTACGCTTGGTTATAATTTTCCCGCCCTTTTTTCTATATACTTGGGTGGTTCGCGTATGCACGTTGTGTTTTACGTTTAACCTGTTCTTGTATGTTTTGGGGGTTAACATCACTTATTTCTTTATATAAAAGTTATATGTGTATGTTATATGTTCACATTGCTCGTTTATTTTCTTGTGACAATGCTCGTTTGTGAATCATTGTGGTGCGTGCGTTGTAACCATGTTTTGTTCTTTGTTTATAGAATACAAACAATGTCTGACATGGAACTGTCCCCAGTCTCCACCCCCTCTACCCCTGCTCCTCGGAGTTGCGCGGTGTGAAGAAAATTTTTGTCGTCCCGGGATCCTCACGATCGTTGCCCACGGTGCAGGGTTCCTTGCGGGGACACCCGGTGCACCCTGTGCGAAGGTCTGGGGCCTGCGGAGTTTGAGCGTTACCGACTGTACGTCCAGTCCGTCTCCACCCCTGTGGTGGCCGGTTCGTCCGGTCGGGGTCCCTGTGCGGGTACCACCCCCTCGGGTGCGGTGGCGGCTGCCGTGGTTACCGGTCCTTCCCCCAAACCGTTGCTTCCGCTATCGGTTAAGGACCGCGAGGCCATGATTTATGACCTCTTCGAGGACATGCCTAACCCCCTGCCGATACCGCGAGGAATCCACGGTTCCGTGGGTTCCTCCTAGGTGTACGACGAGACGTCCGACAAGGCTTTACCGGCATCAACCTTGCTGCGCGGGATTAAGCCTTCTTTGGAGAAGGCCTTCGCGGCTGCCTCCGGTTGGGGTCTCCCGTTACCTCCACTGTCGTGGAGAAAAGGGTCTTTCCCGGTACCTGACCTTGCCTTTCCCGAGGCTGGTCCTTCCGCGGAAGCCCATGTAGAGCGTTTGGGGGTTCGTGCCCCACCGGTTGCCATGGTACCACAAGGTACCTTGCAACAGCTGGACACCCTCGCTTGACACTCCATGCTGGCAATGTCTCACGGAGACACATACCTGGCTGCAGCGGCCAGTCTGGTCGAAGGTTTTCCTACGGACCGAGACCAGCGCATTTACAACTGCTTGCTCGGTTTAAATGCTTCCCTGGAGTACGTTGCCGGGGCTTCGGCCTTTATTTCCAGCACGTGCCATTTTCTTCGGCGCCAGTCGTATCTGGTTCCTTCAGGGTTGGACGCTGCCAATCAGGAGTTGCTCCTTTCGCAGCCTTGGTCTGCTCGGACCCTGTTTAATAACAAGATCCCTGGGGTTCTGAAGGAACAACAGGCCGCTGTGTCTGCCGAGGCCTCTCGGCACACACTGGATCTTGTGGGGTCCTTGCATAGGCGCCTGGGTGCCGCTCCGAAGCGGAGCGCGCCCCAGGATGCTTCGTCCGGCAGGCCTAAGGGGTCGGGTTCTTCTTCCTCTGGGAAGAAGCCCCGCTCTGAGGTTCTCAGCAGCCCTTTCGTGGGAAGAAGGGGAACTGGGGGAAGCCCAAGTCGTCTAAGGACGGCAAGGGCCCCTCCAGGTGACTCTCATTGGAGGGGTTCGTATGCCGACAGCGCCAACTTCGGTTGGCCCGTAGGCGAACCCGAGTCACTTGGCCCTGGACAGTTGCGCCTGCCGCAGCCTGTCAGGCCCCCCTCTCCTTCCCCAGTGGGAGCCAGACTCCAGACTTACTGGGAGAATTGGGAACAAGTGTTCGACGACCCGTGGGTGGTCAACACGATTCGGTACGGCTATCGGCTCGATCTCAAAGCAAATCTGGCGCTCACCGTTGCCCCGTCGGCAGGTTTCTATTCGGAAACCGATCTTCCCTTCCTCGCCAATGCCATCGGCAGGTTGGTGGAGAAGAGGGCAGTTCGGGAGTTAGCTCTACCAGAAATAACACCGGGGTTTTACTCCAGGATATTTCTCGTTCCCAAGAAGGACAGTGCCGAACTCAGAATGATTCACAACTTGAAATTGTTCAACGCACGCCGCCCAAGTTCAGAATGTTGACCTGAAAGCACTGATCATGCCGGCCGACTGGCTCGCTTCGATTGACCTGAAGGATGCTTATCTGCATGTTCCGATTCACCCGGATCATCACAAGTATCTCAGGTTTGTCTTTCAAGGCAGGCAGTATGAATGGGTTGTACTCCCATTCGGTCTTTCCTCCGCTCCCTGGCTGTTCACCCGGTTAACCACCCCCATAGTGGGGTTCCTCCACCGGAGGGTTGTCCGGTACTTTGCGTACCTGGCCGACTCGCTAGTTGCAAATCGAATGACGGACACCCTGTCACGCCATCTCGTTTTCGCACGTCGGCTCTTGGAGCAATTGGGGTGGATTATCAATCTCCCCAAGAGCGAGTTCACCCCTTCTCAGAACTTGCAGTTCATCGGAGGTCGGTTCAACACGGTGTCCCATCGCCTCTTTGTCCCCCCAGACCGGTGGAACAAGATTCAGGGGATGATTGCCAAAGTCTTAGCGGTGCAACAGACTGTTCACTTTTGGGAACAGCTGTTAGGGCTACTTGTATCAGCCCAGGACTGCACCGAACGGGGTCGTCTCCAACTCCGCCACGGAGGTGAACAGTGCGACCGTCGCCCTCCCGGATCGGCTCCGACCGCATCTGGAGTGGTGGACGGTCCTTTACAATGTCGTATCAGGAGTCTCTATGCGGCCCTACCGGGCCACGTTGAACCTGTATACAGACGCCTCTCTAGTGGGCTGGGGCGCCCATCTAGAGGGGGAGGTGAGCTCGGGGCTGTGGTGCGCAGACGAACTAGGTCTTCACATCAATTGTCTCGAGTTCAAGGCAGTGATCAACGCAGTCAATAACTGGAAGCATCGTCTCGTCGACGCCCGGCTCATGCTGGCGACCGACAACACGACGGTAGTGTCCTATATGAACAAACTGGGGGGAACCCACAGTCACTCGCTACTTGATCTCACGTTCGAGTTTTACGCTCTGGTGGACAGTGCCCCGTGCCAGATACACGCCCGTCACATCCCAGGTGTGCGGAACGTACTGGCCGATGCTCTATCGAAGCCTTGGGATCCAAGCCCCACAGAGTGGATGCTGAACCCAGTAGTGTTTCGTCCGATGGTCGACCTGTTCGCAACGCGGTTCAACAATCAACTCCCGTTGTTTGTATCACCAGTCCCGGACCCGAGGGCCATCGATCACGCAGTCGCCACTTCCACTTCCAGATAAGGTATCTGTGCAGGATATTGCTCGTTCATGTCTCACTTGCCAGAGACCTGGAAACTCTCCGGGGGTTCCATTGCCTACTATGTCTCGTCCGTTGCTACTGTACGGGACGTTGCTATGGGTACCAGTCTCTCCAAAGAGCCGGTGATACGGGGTATTATCAAGGGTTTCAAACAGCACGATCTTAAGAAGGGCCGCCTTCAGGCACCGGCCTGGGATCTTTCCTTGGTGTTGCAATCACTTACGGAAGCTCCGTATGAACCCTTGCATAGTGCTTCGTTCCGGCATGTGACTTGGAAAACAGCATTTCTCCTCTCCTTTGCCACGTGTATCCGAAATTCATGCACTCGATGTCGCCAAGGTACGATTCGATAGGGGTGACGAAGGAGCGGTCCGCCTGGGCCTGCTCATGGGCTTCGTCGCCAAAAATCAGAGAATCGGGCAAACGGAGAGAGAATTCACTGTAAGATCACTCAAAGAAATCTTACATCTTGCTGATACTGAGGACAGAGCGCTGTGTCCGGTTAGGGCCCTTAAGTATTATCTTAAGGCTTCGAATGAACGTAGACAAGGGCGTGACCGTCTGTTCATATCGTGTAACCCTAATCGCACGGTTGACATAACTCGCAACTCGATTGCGTTGTGGCTTCGTTCTGTCATCAATCTGGCGTACCGGTCTCGGGGGTTACCGGTAGCGGGGTCACACCCGCACGAGATCAGGGCGCTAGCGGCAACATTTGCCCTACACTCGAATATCTCTGTTCACAGAATATTACGAGGTTGTTACTGGCGTTCTGACTCGGTTTTTGCCAATCATTACCTCAGAAAGGTTTCTGATGAAGACGTGGGTGCACCATCTTGGGCCGCTGATCCCGGCACAAGCGGTCATCTAGGGGGTGTGTCCAGCACAATTCCAAACTCCACAGTCGTCAGTCCTTGCACGGTGGTCAATCTGGGTCGTCTCCAATGTTCCCACGCCGTGGGTACAGGAGTGGGGGTCCTGCAAACCAGCGCACTCACACCACAGGTGAGGCAGCTTTTTGTGTGTTTTATCCTTATTTGTATTTTGACAATTATGCATTTAATTGTCTGTCGTGTATTCCAACCTTGTGATACATGCTTACGAATACTGGAATTAGGTCACGCGCCTTATGCATACATTTAGTAGGCTTGCTCGGGGATATACCGTCTGAATGAAATTAATTTCCCTCTTTCGACTGTTTAACCTGATCTAAGATTTAGCTCACGCGGATACAGTGTTCTCATCCGCTGGGGCCGTTTGGAGTCACCAATCGTTTTGGCAATGACGATTGAGCCTTACGGTATGCGCATGACAGTGCTTTGGTATTCCTATAGGGTAACGCCTAGCTGGGTGCATGCGCATCGAGTGCTTCCGCCTTGGTGTTTACTTCCGCTGGTCGGAAGGAACGGTAGCAGTCAGGATTCGGGTTGTAGGTGCTCCCCACCGCCTACTGTGGTAGTCAGCCTCGGTATAACAGTGGTAACGTATTACTTAATGTAATTTGTAGAATTTTCCTATTCGGAATATTCTATAAGTAATACGTTACCACTGGGCTGCTGCCCGGCTCTCCGTCCCCCAAGCACTTGCTCTCGCAGGAGACGAGTGAAGGGTGTCACATGGCAGCTAGGTGGCTACGCACGTGCTGCATGAGGTAATTGAGATCTCTGTGGTAGATTTCGCTATAGCAGCAGTTGTGGGAGACAATAGCCTCGGTATAACAGTGGTAACGTATTACTTATAGAATATTCAGAATAGGAAAATTCTACAATTTGATATCAGAAGACAAGTGAGAGTGACTTCATATTTGTTCTGTTGAAGACTGAAACAATACCAGATTAATGTTAAAGCTGTTATATCTCAAATTCATATTTCTTTCCCAGCAAGTTGAGGAGATAATCGTGCCTCACTTGTCATCCTTCATGCCGCGGTTGTGTGCCACTATGGAGGACCTGTCTGTGGGCAACGCTATCAGCAGGGCTGATGCCTTCAAGGTGCATGGAGCACTGTTGGTACGTACACTAGGAATGACACAATACAGAAGGATATGATACAATACTGGTCTCAATATATCTCAATGCACTGGTCAGGATATGATACATATCTCAATACACTGGTCATAATGAGATATATATCTCAATACACTGGTCACGATATGATACATATCTCAATACACTTGTCACAATATGATACATATATCAATACACTGGTCACAATATGATACATATCTCAATACACTGGTCACGATATGATACATATCTCAATACACTGGTCATAATGAGATATATATCTCAATACACCGGTCACGATATGATACATATCTCAATACACTTGTCACAATATGATACATATCTCAATACACTTGTCACAATATGATACATATCTCAATACACTTGTCACAATATGATACATATCTCAATACACTGGTCATAATGAGATATATATCTCAATACACTGGTCACGATATGATACATATCTCAATACACTTGTCACAGTATGATACATATATCAATACACTTGTGAGGATATGATTCATATCTCAATACACTGGTCACGATATGATACATGTCTCAATACACTGGTCATAATGAGATATATATCTCAATACACTGGTCACGATATGATACATATCTCAATACACTTGTCACAATATGATACATATATCAATACACTTGTGAGGATATGATTCATATCTCAATACACTTGTCACGATATGATACATGTCTCAATACACTGGTCACAATATGATACATATATCAATACACTTGTCACAATATGATACATATATCAATACACTTGTCACAATATGATACATATATCAATACACTTGTGAGGATATGATACATATCTCAATACACTGTTCACGATATGATACATGTCTCAATACACTGGTCACAATATGATACATATATCAATACACTTGTCACAATATGATACATATATCAATACACTTGTCACAATATGATACATATCTCAATACACTTGTCAAGATATGATACATATCTCAATACACTGTTCACAATATGATACATATATCAATAGACTGTTCACAATATGATACATATATCAATACACTTGTCACGATATGATACATATCTCAATACAAATCTCAATACACTGATCACAAGGTAGCGGTAGAAATTGGCACTAGTCCTGTAGTCCTTGCCAAACTGCCCAATAGTTAAGGTATCTTAAGGGCTGGTAGAAATTTGCCCTTTCTAAGGGTTTTGCTATATGTTATCATTATAATGACAAGTGGACAAAAACTGTTTGCTGGATACTGAACAGATGATTTATTGAAACCTGCTGCATTTTAAGCTTCCATAATCCTTATTTAGATAATATTATTCTTTCATTATGAAAGTTAAAAATAATCATTTTGAATCGTCATGTATCGTCGGTGCTGTTCATATGTGTTGAGTATCATGTTGAAGGCCATGTACCGCATGCATTTTGAGTCATCCCAAAATATGTTATTGTTTGTTTGTTTGTTTGTTGTTAAAAGCCGTACTCAGCAATCTTCCAGCTATATGATGGCGGTCTGAAAAATAATCCAGTCTGGACCAGACAATCCAGTGATTGACATCATGATTTGGATACGATGACATGCATCAAAGAGGTCAGCGAGCCTGACTACTCGATCCTGTTAGTCGCCTCTTACCACAAGCATAGTTGCCTTTTATGGCAAGCATGGGTTGCTAAAGACCTATTCTAAGCCAGATCGTTACGTGTCCCAAAATTTGTTAACAGATGGTACTTGTTACCCTGCCTAGTGGTTGGCATTAAGGGAATAAAACAAAGACTGGTTGGCTCAGGAGTCTGTATGCACACCAATTTCGTTAAAATCAGATCTAAGTTCTTGCTGCCGCTAAACAAAGATCTGAGGACATCCCATTACGGGTCATGTCTGAACGACCTTTCACAAACTTTGACCGACCACTGAAATGACTAACAGGAAACATATGTTGACACAGTTCTCGATTAAAATTTTGAAAACTGAACAAACGAACACTCCGGAATGTCTAATATATGGGTGAGATTGTATGGCAGTGCTTCCCACGTACTGTGCAACACCCCCCTCCATTCAAGTGTTTATACCAGGAAGCGAGAGATAGACGATATGTTTGACGGAAATAGCCATACGCGATGTAACTGTCATTCGGAATACCCCGTGTTAACATTTTGGAGCTTGCATAATTAGAAAACACATTCCGACTGTCACTTTCACGATGTGGTAAGCAACGGTCTGATTGGTCGGATGAAAGGTTGTTCTGACGTGACCCATAGTGGGATGTCCTCAGATCGTTGTTTAGTGCAAGCAAGAACTAAGATCTGATTTTAATGAGATTGGTATGCACACATGTGCATGGATGTTGCTATGTAAGTGTAATCTTAAACACAATGTTTAACCCATTTTCACCTCTCAAGTCCTGAAGCTACTTACCCATAGTGACCCATGAAGATCCAGGGTAGAATAGGTCTTCAGCATCCATGCTTGCCGTACAAGGCTACTATGCTTGTCATAAGAGGCGACAAATGGGATCAGGTGGTCAGGCTAGCTGACTTGGTTGATTCATGTCGTTGATCCCAATTGTGTGGATCAATGCTCATGATATAAATCACTGGATTGTCTGGTCCAGTCTTGATTATTTACAGACCGCCTTCTTATAGCTGGAATATTGCTGAGTGCGGCGTAAAACAACAAACCAACCAACCAAGCAACCAACTTACCCATCATGTACTTCCTTTTCATTGTGCAACCTTTGTGATGGCTGAATGATTACTGAGCGTTACTTGACCCCATCAGTCACTCTCGTATATCTCAAGCCCTGTTGTTTTTTTCAATTTTCAGCTTGCTGCAGAGTTAGTGTTAAAGCGTAGAAACAACGACTTTGAAAAGCAATACTTCCAAGCTGATGCAGAAGACTCAGGTACTCTTGAAAACAGTGGCATGGAAAGTGTGGTGTGTAAAAAGACTCCTTGTGAAATATACAAAGAATTGTACGAGTACTTTGGGGACTCACTGTCCAGAAGGATGCCTGAACCGAAGCAGAGACACATGTTTAAGCCGGAGAAGAAGGAGGAGATGGTGAAGTTGTTCGAGGGGGAGGGGGCAAAAAGTGGGGAACAGCTCCTTGAGGATTTCATGGAACAGGTACGAATTCAACAGAAGCTGGAAAAGGAGAGAAGAGAGCGAGAGGAGAAGGAAAGACGTGAACGAGAGAAGATTGAAATGGAGAGAAGAGAGCGGGAACGGATTGAGAGAATGAAGCGAGAAGAGGAAGAACGAAGGCAGCGTGTGATACAGGAGAGGTTGAGGCGGGAGGAGGAGGAGAAACGGAGGAAGCTGTATGAGGAACAACAGCGAAGACAGGATGAAATGAGGAGAGTGTATGAGGAAAAACAGCGGAGGGAAATTGAGAAGCAGACCAGGTTGTACGAGGAATCGCAGCGAACTCAGTTTCCTGACACTCGGCGCAGGATTCCTCGACAACCTCCTGTGACTTACCCAAATGAAGATGAAGAAGATGATGATGACTTTTTGATGGAGGAGGAGGAGGAAGTGCATGGTGAGGCGGACAGTGAGTATAGTTTGAGTGGGGAGGAAGGTGGGTCAGGGAAAAGGGAGAAGTGGGATGAGGAGTCGGAGGAATCAGAGGAGAAGTCAGAAGAGGAGTCATTCGAGGAGCCTCAGACTATGGCAGTCACAAGCATCAGTGATCCAAATAAAGGAATCAAGTTGAAAATAAAAAGGCAGCCAGGACTAAAATTGCAAATTAAACGTGATAAAGTGTCAATCAGGGAAGAACCGGGTTATATGGAAAAACCTGTTGAAAAACATAAGGACAAAGAGTCTAAGCATAAACGCAAACGGAAGACTCAGAAGAGTCCCAAAGATCATGACCCATTTGAATTTACAAAAGCTGATCCCAATTATGCGACTAAGGTGACCTATACTCCCTCACATATATACTCCTCCCCTGGTGGTGAGAGCAGTGGCTCTGACAACCAGTTCAGAAAGTCAAAACTGACACTCAAACTCAAGGTGCCGTCTAAAGAATCAACATCAGAATAGTTCTTTTACCTGTATTTGTGGAAGTATTGTTATATATACATTGTTGTACATTTTGATAATGAACATGACGATAAATTTCTATAAAACATACGTTGGTGTTTTAATCCCATGTTATGTACTCTGAGACAGCATTCTTATGTTTATTTGCATATTTATTTTGTACAAGTTTGTTTTAAACCAACCGAGCACTGTTGGATAACACTTGTTCCACAAATCAATTTCAGCGCTATGACACCCATACTTTAACATAGTATTACAACAGCCAAAGCACTAAGATCGCTTTGCTGAAAAGGACTCTGGTGTTGAGGTTGATGTTGATTGTTGTTAAACGCCTCACTCTGCAATATTCCAGCTTTATGTTGGAGGTCTGTAAATAATCGAGTCTGGACCAGACAATCGAGTAATTGACATCGTAGGCATCAATCCATGCAATTGGGATAGGCAGCGAGCCTGACCACCCGATCATGTTGACAATCTTTTAGAAAGAGATTGATACAAGATGGTCCTTTTGGGATTTGGGCATGCAGTTAAGAGTTGATTTGAACCCATTAGTGTACAAGCAGGCAGGTGCAGATGGACTCGAATTAAGGTGTACAAGCAGGCAGGTGCAGATGGACTCGAATTAATGGTTTTCAAGGCTGGCAGGTGCAGATGGACTCGAATTAATGGTGTACAAGCAGGCAGGAGGAGATGGGCTCGAATTAATGGTGTACAAGCAGGCAGGTGCAGATGGACTCAAATTAATGGTTTTCAAGGCAGGCAGGGGCAGATGGACTCGAATAAATGGTGTACAAGCAGGCAGGTGGAGATGGACTCAAATTAATGGTTTTCAAGGCAGGCAGGGGCAGATGTGCTCAAATTAATGGTGTACAAGCAGGCAGGTGGAGATGGACTCGAATTAATGGTTTTCAAGGCAGGCAGGTGCAGATGGACTCGAATTAATGGTTTTCAAGGCAGGCAGGTGGAGATGGACTCAAATTAATGGTTTTCAAGGCAGGCAGGTGCAGATGGATTCGAATTAATGGTTTTCAAGGCAGGCAGGTGAAGATGGATTCGAATTAATGGTTTCAAGGCAGGCAGGTGCAGATGGACTCAAATTAATGGTGTACAAGCAGGCAGGTGGAGATGGACTTGACTCAGTGGTGAACTGGATAACTTAAGATCGGCCACCATTACTATTGCTCCTATATGTTCTCAGAAATATGTCAGTGTCCTTAGGCTTAAGTGCTTGGAAAATAATGAATTTACAATTGCCCTTGAAACTCTTCCATGTAAATTTTTACAGCGCTTGTTTTAGCGGTGTCATAACAACATCAAGATCTGTTAGGAGGGCCATTGTAGGAGAGAATGGAATCTATGCCACGGACCCATGAAGATCCTACTGCGTGGATCGATGCTCATGATGTCAATCACTGGAATGTCTTGTCCAGACTCGATTATGTACAGACAACTGTCATATAGCTGGAATATTGCTGAGTGCAACAAACAAACAAACTATGCCAGGGGACGTCGGTTAGTCAAGGGGATCAGTACATAGATGGCCTGGGTGTCACCTGAAGGATTGTGTGTCAGCCACTGACTTCATGCTGACGCCGACCGCCTCCGTGGTCTAGTGGTAGAGCGTCCGCCCGGAGAGCGGAAGGTCCGGGTTCGATCCACGACCGCGTCATACCAAAAGACGTTAAAAGATGGTTCTTGTTGTTACCCTGTCTGGCGCTCGGCATTAAGGGGTTAAAACAAGGACTGGTCTGTGTCTGAGTGGGGTATTCATGTTAAACTGCGGCTTGGTATCTCAGTGAGCTAGCACTATAAATCGGCATCAGTCCGGACTAGTACAAGCAGCCACACAAACACACACGTACATGCACGTCGCTATATAAGTGCAATAATCTTGGACGCGACGTTAAACCCAATTTCACCTCACCTCATGCTGACGCCCGTTGTTTTGCCTGTCTGATATATATTCGACAACAAATCATATCACTTTATTGAAAGAGACCAGTCGAGACAGACCGGAGCAAGGCGATGTCGTTTTTGTGTATTGGCAAAAAAGGGAAAAGTCACGCTTCAGATTAATTCTTTCAAACTGCCATACAACTCTAATGGTTAATGAAAATGTTCGGGCAGTTCACTTTAACTCAATCACACAATTCCAGAATTTGAAATTTTGAATTTGTTTGAATTGAAAATAAGAAACCTTAGAAAGCCTTGAGTTCATATTCAGCCCGATTACGTTTGAGTTTTATGCTTCCAAAGTTTGAAGAATACGAACAGGATTTCAGTAGCGATTGTTGTACAGCTGGAACTTTGCCGCCTGGGTAACGACATTCACTTCAAACTGTGCAGAAGTACTGACATTTCTATTCTCCAGAAAATGTCACGTTGCCGCAACTGAATTATATGTACACTGATGTATGAGAGAGTCTACGCCAAGGTACAAACCAACATTTTGCTGGTTTCACAAAGAAGACGTACATATATAGTCTGTCACACAGACCCTGACACAAAAGTAACCAATTCAGCCCATGCAAGTCTATAAAATTTGGCAATTATATCTGGATTACTGCAATATCTGAATATGAAGAAAGTTTCGGGGCTCTTTGGTTACTTTAAGTTACCTTTCTTTCTGTAAAATAGTACGTTTCAGAGACTTGATGTTAGTCTAGTACAGACGTTATTACTTCTATCAATGATCAAGTAGTTACTACTGTGTCCCTAACGAGGGTAATTTTAGAGGTGTTCCTTAATTACGCTGTATATATTACAATAGTACTTTGATATAATACACGGAATCGTCGAGGACGAGCAGTCATTGATTCAGAAGTTCATGAGTAACCAAAGACAATGTTCCGAACAGGAAGTAGACCTGGGCCCATTTGCACAAAGCGATCTTAGCGCTGTGACTATTGTAAGCCTATGTTAAAGTATAGGAGTTACGGTCATCTTAGCGCTATGACTCTTGTAAGCCTATGTTAAAGTATGGGAGTTACGATCATCTTAGCGCTAAGATCGCTTTGTGCAAGTGGGCCCTGAAGACTATCTGGTGTAAAAGAAAGCTTGGACAATTGCTCATCTATTATTCGTGAACTTCCAGCAAACATCCCTTGAGGGAAACTATGGTCACATGGTACCAGTTGAATGACTGTATGAATATGGTTTTTCTTCAGGAAAGCAATCGCGGGTCACCTCAGTTCTCGATATCGTGGAGTTTCCTGAAACCTTTCTCGCCGCAGTCGCCCAATCTTGGATGTTTTCGACAAGTGCAGAACTTGAGTTGGCGCAATATGGTTTAGTTGTTCCGTTTGAATGTCACTGTCTCACAGTCAAAGGTTCAGGGAGGCTCATTCGCCAGACATATTCGCGCATAATGTTAACAGCTGAATCAACTCAGCATTTGCCGGGGGATTCAAGAGTCAAGAAACGCTTAGCACCCGTGATGCAAATAAAGACTTGGCAAGACACCAGTTACGGCTACAGTTGTAGTGTGTAGCCCCATCCCCTTACGTGCATATCTACACACATGATCATGTATATTCAAATTTAAACTTCTGCATATTCTTTGTTGCTTAACGCCGCACTCAGCAGTATTCCAGCTATATGACGTCGATCCGTGAATAATCGAGTCTGGACCAGACAGTCAAGTAATTGACATCATGATCATCGATCACGCAATTGGGATACAATGACATGCATCAAACAAGTCATCGTGCCCGTTAGTCGCCTCTTACGACAAGCATGGGTTGGTGAAGACCTATTCTCCCCCTTGTCTCGTGTTTCTTCAAATATATTTGCAAATGTATGGTTATATATGCATGTATTGCAAGGATGCATTCATGCATCTGCAGACCGCCTCCGTGGTCTAATGGTAGAGCGTCCGCCCGGAGAGTTCGATCCCCGGCCGCGTCATACCAAAAGACGTTAAAAGATGGTATTTGTTGTTACACTGTCTGGCGCTCGGCATTAAAGGACTGATCAGCTCGGAGTCAGTATACTGTGTCTGAGTGGGGTACTCGTGTTAAACTGCGGCATGGTATCTCAGTGAGCTAGCACTATAAATCGACATCAGTCCGGACTAGTACAAGCAGCCACACAAACACACACACGTAAATGCACGTCGCTATATAAGTGCAATAATCTTGGACGCGACGTTAAACCCCATTTCACCTCACCTCATACATCTGCAAAATGTTATGCATGTTTAGTTGATGCATGTCATCGTATCCCATGCATAATAGATGCTAATAATGTCAATCACTGGATTGTCTGGTCCAGACTCGATTATTTCATACCGCCTTCATATAGCTGGAATATTGCTTAGCGCGGCATTAAACAACAAACAAAACAAACAATTTGCTGTCTCGTTTCTTATATTTTTCCAAGGAAATACACACACACACACACACACACACACACACACAAACACACACAAACACACCACCGACAATCTATGAGAGAAGCTGATCTTTCACTCGACACATGAAAAACATAAGGTAATTGGGTTTGAACAGCTGAAGTCTTATGTGTCCATTTTAAATGTCACGAAGCAGCATTCACGAGCCGCGTGATTGGCAGGTGCCCTTGTTATAACCTGCCTTGCCACTCTTCACCAGCATCCAGCTTCGGAATACCATTGTTTCTTGTAGTATTCCCATCGCGTGTCACGCTAATGCTGTTGGAGGAAAGCCCAGAGTGATGCAAGCTTTAGATGTTTATGACATCTGAAAACACCGACGAGTAGGGCATGGAGCTGACAAATAAAGAATCACATTCTGGGATAATTTCAGCTTCGAATCCACGACCAAAGGGTTCTTGAACGCCTAAGGGACCCAACCCACCATTTGCGGTGCCTAGAGTTTTCTTTTGTTTATTTGTTGTTTAACGCCGCACTCAGCAACATTTCAGTTACATATGACGGGGGCTTGTAAATAATTGAGTCTGGACCAGACAATCCAGTGAGTGATATTATGAGCAACGGTTCACGCCGTCGGGGTACGAAAACACGCCTCTAACGACCAGCATAGGTTGCTGTTGACTTATTCTACCCCGGAATCCTTACGGAGATACTTCATAGCAAGGGACAGGAATCGTATATATCTGTCTTCACGTACCATGCAACGTTGCATGCGAATGGTTTCAATAAAGGTTTAGGGTGAAATAAACTCGGCAGAAGAAACATGTTAAATATGTCATTTCTTATATCACATTATAGGGTGTTTCATGGCTCCGATAAACCAATCAACAAATTTTAGTTCCGACAGATAAGTCTTAACACGCTTCATACATATTGTCACTGACCCGTGAAGATCCGGGGTACGAGGGGCGTTCAGTAAGTTTTGCAACTTCAATATAAGACCAAGTCGCAGAATATCTTTTGCACTTTTATTTTTCAATATAATCTCCATTCAGCTCAATACACTTATTCCATTTGTCCTTCAAGCTTTTAATACCACTTTTATAGAAATCCGCAGATTGGCCCTCTAACCACACCTCTGTGGCAGCCTTTATGTCCTCGTCATCCTGGAAGCGTCTTCCACGGAGGGCAGATTTCATTTGCCGGAACAGGAAATAGTCACTGGGGGCTAAGTCTGGGCTTTAGGGTGGGTGATATAACTGTCTTTTGTCACTACGCGTCTCTTTCCACCTGCAACAAGACTTGTCCCTTTATCGATCAGTGTTATGTGCGAAAACACCACAAACCATTCAAATTTGAGTAACCATTTGTGACTAATGGTACTAATGGTCAAAGAGTTCCTCGTAAATATTTTTTTGGTAATAGGTGTATTTGGCAACATGTGTTATATTTGGGAAGACACCTTCTTAGAAAAGTACAAATTCTAGTACTTTTTTGGTGAAGTCCCATTCGGGATTCGAACCCATGCTCTCAGAGTAAGGCGCGTAATAGCTATCACAAAATGTCAAGCGACCAATCCACCAAAGCTTCCACAAAAACGGAAATCCGCCGATTGGTAATCTAGATCACGTAGTTTGTGTACCCCTCTGATACGTGTAAATTAGCGGTCACAATTGTTTCCACATACTGAAGAACATAAGTGCTTGTATATGGCAGCCGTGACAGACAATATCCCTGTAAACGTCCACAGCAAAGGCGGGTGTGGCACAAGTTGACTTTATAATTAGTTATGCCCATTTGCGCATAGTTTCTGTTTGTTTGTGGTTTAACGCCGTACTCAGCAATATTCCAGCAAAATGACGGCGGTCTGTAAATAATCGAGTCTGGACCAGACCATCCAGACGTTGACAACATGAACATCGATCCACGCAATTGGGATACGATGACGTGTATCAACCGTCAGCGAGCCTGACCACCCGATCCCGCTGGTCGCTTCTTACAACAAATACAGTCGCCTTTTACACCAAGCATGGGTTGCTGAAGACCTATTCTACCCCGGATCTTCGCGGTTTATGGCCATTCGTTTTGTCCCGGAGTGATACGAATGGACACTAATGGCCCCACACATCTATTTGATTTTGCTCGATAAACTATTGCATGCTTTTCCCAACAGCTTAGATTGGGATTTCCTGATGTGTTAGAGGGTACGTCTGGCACGATACATTTAAGGGCGGATTACTCAAACCTTGTGTTCATACGCTGTTCCTCACATAACTTGGCAGTCGTCAACACTCGCCCCTTTCCGTAACCTGCAAGAAAACGGTATTCGGCTTGTCCCGGAATAACACGAGTTGGTCACGAATGACCACTCGCCCCTTTCCGTAACCTGCAAGAAAACGGTATTCGGCTTGTCCCGGAATAACACGAGTTGGTCACGAATGATTACTTGGGAGAATGGAAGGGGTTATTACCACTGAGTGTTTCCCTATGGTTAATATCATCTATTAGGAATAAAACATATAGTATGCTCGCCATGCGATTGTATACATGCCATATTATTAATATACATGTATTTACATGCGTGGTATTTAAGATACGGAAACACGCTTGGCTTTTTGTCTCTATTCATCTCCATTATTTTATTTAGTGAAGTGAAATACATATATTAACAGGCTCTCAGCTTGATTAAGTCAGGTCTTTGAAAGGCATTTAGAAGTGATACACGTAAGGTCATTCACCTGATGAAGGAGTAAGCATATACTCCGAGTGAGTGAGTGAGTGAGTTGGGTTTAACGTCGCTTTTAACATTATTCCAGTTATATCACGGCGTGTCAGCTTAATGTGGGAGGAAAGCCCGAAGTGATGCAGGTCTCAGACGTTTACTACTTCGGTGAAACCCACGAGCACGGGTATGGTGCTGACAAACCTAGAAACATAATCGGGGCGAACCGAGATTCGAACCCACAATCATAGGTTTCTGGCGTGCCCAAGGGACGCAACTCTGAACAGCGAATCGCCTCGCCTTAGACGACTGGGCCACCTGTGCCCCCATATACTCCGAAACGTTGTGTTACTCATAATAAAGAAGTGGACATCCATATATTTTCTTCCTTTTGTAGTTTGTCTTACAGACACTGATACAAATATGTATCAAATACAGCCCTCGCAAGTCTATAATGTTTGGCAAGTCTAGATTACTGCAGTATCAGGAATCGTAAATGGGCTCTGCTTTCAGCAGATATTTTGTTTTACGATTATAGAAAGGGTAGGTCGTGTTTTGTTCACTTTTAATTATGGTTGAATGTTGAAACGCATGTTTCCTTTGACATTCTTATGTGTTTTGAATGTAATATAACTAAATTTAGATTTCAGTGTTTATAATTAGCAGTTGAAACTGAGAGAGAGGGGATTAAAACTTAAAACGTAGCATCGGAATTATTTCAGCCATATACCTACGTGAATATCGACAAGCACATTATATAGATACATCAATTCTATTTATAAAAAGGAATTAAACTGGAAGGTATACAAAGACGTCAGAGGCGCAAGTAGGCTAATTATAAGTGGAATCAAAACCAGTGTTAAGAGGTCGCGAAGCAGCCGGTTTTAGGGCATGCCCTCACAGAAATTAATAAAACTTAGATGCCCTTAAAAGCTATTTTTCTGCATTTTGGTACCGTTTATGCATCAAATATTAGTAATTTATATATTATAATTTGTTATGCAAAAGACGCGCACCCCAATTTTTTGAAAAAATAGGGGCTCTTAAAAGCTATTTCCTGCATTTTGGGACGATCTATGTTAGATTTTATTTGTAATAAATATTAGTAATTTATGTATTATAATTTTTAGTAGTAGTATATTTTTTTTTCTCACCTATGATGATAAATGAAATTTGAACATTAAATCGAATCGACAATATTTCTTTTTTTTATTTTACATGTTTATGTGCTGGTTATTTATATTTGTTATATGACTCGAGTCAACCTATCATAATGAAAGCATTGTGAGAGCGCGGTTTGCTTTCGTCACAAACCATCTTACTCTAAAAAGTGCGTAAAGAGTCCGATGTTCGAGTTAGACAATAACTATCATGTTCGACCGTGTAGAGTTTGAATTAATAATTTACTGCATGTATGGTAAATTTAGGCTTACTTATAAAATAATGTGCATTTTATCAGGTGTAAAATATCGTGCTTTTTTTCTTAGATGTAAGCAATTGCTGCTTCAATGGTAGTTTCGCCCCTGCTCACAAACTCATACGCATGGATCAATTTTGTCCATGTGAGCTACATAGGCTACGCTTGCATCATCGGGTTCTGCAATCTGCTGCACACGCTCATGGTCTACTCCTTTCTATCTCCCACAGTTAAAGAATTGCAGTGGTGGCTTTTCACAGTATGTTTCAACAACAAACATTAAACAACAGCCAGGCTTCACACGTTATTTGTTGGGCGCCGCCCTTGGCGTGTACGTGATGAACAGCATATAACGATGAACTGATATGATGCAACAGTGAACGACTCTCAATCCAGATTATCAGGAAGAATACGTATCATGATTCAAATGATTGACAGCTGCGGCGGCTGTGAACGTATTGCCATTCCTCTGGCCTCCATTCCTTCTCCAAGGCACATACATTCCACCGTGGACATAATAATACTACAATAATAACACCGATATCTGTATTTTAACCAACATATGTGCATTCATGTGCAGTTGGCAAACATATGTGACAGAGCTCATTTCTGATTGCTTGTAAATATTAGAGGCCGCATGTCCTCTGAAGGCAGGTCAATAACAATCACCTTAAGACATGGCTTAAGTCAGGACTACAATGATGAGGTGCAGCAAGGGTGTCTATTACAACCGTGGTTATTTTCCATCGATTGCGTACGGTGGTGATTCTTATAAATATCATCTTTATGATATGCCCATTTCACATTTGCCAAATTATTACCTTATATGCTTATGTTGATCCCTGTTTGCAATAATGTTATTATCAAATAATAAATTTAAAGTTGAACTTTGTCAATTATTTGTTTGCGGATTGTATATATTTTCACTATTTGAATTTAAATTGTTTCTAAATGCAAAATATGTTGTGATGTACAAGTCATGATACAGTCCAGATTATCAGCAATATCAGTGAGAAAACAATAAATGAAAATGGGTAAATGATTGCGCCTTGATTGACGTTGTACTAAAGATTGATTACTTTCTTTTATATCATTTACCCACCAATCCAAAATACTACCTCGTAAACCAGCTTGAAAATGTGATTGAAATTTGAATACAGATATCATGGAAATACTTATACAAATGTTAGAAAAATACCCTAAATTGATCTACATATAACTTTATAACGTATGTTTGCCTTTCGTCAACAATGGCATAACAGGGACCAATTTCCAAAGGGTTTAGAGATCCGCCGGTTCGTAATGAGCTGTTAAATATTAAACAGGATACTATCACAAAAATGAAAGCCGATTTAATGAAACAATTGACTTGCCTTTGCATGTGTTTGTGACGGGTGCCATCGGTGGTGGTGGGGGGGGGGGGGGGGGGGGGGGGACACTAACATTTATGCAAACACCTGGTATCTTCACTGTTTAAAAGTGATATATTCTGAATCGTACAATCGATTCTGCTTTTAAGAAGATGTCTTATGAATATGGAAAGGGACTTGTCGCTTGTATTTGTTATTGAATGCATCGTTTCGTTTCATAATTATTATTTTTTATACGGTCAGGGCCTGGTGTTCCTTAGAGGGATATACTGATTTTAGTGGTTTTATCTGTGAATATTTCAACAACAACAAAACGATCTCACCGAAGTGGTAAACGTCTCAGACCTGCATCACTTCGAGCTTTCCTCTAACATTAAGCTGACACGCCGAGATATAACTGGAATACTGTTAAAAGCGGCGTTAAACCCAACTCACTCACTCAAAAAAAATAGTCGTTTCATTAACTGGGCTTCCTGTTTTCATATAAAGAGAACGCACTGTCTTCGTTTTTTATGCAAAGTAAATATTCAGCTTATTTGCTTTGTCAATAAATGGAAAACAGATACCCCAAATGAGGGCAGTATGTTAACTGAGGAAGAAATCTCTAAAAATCACGAATCAGTAAGCCGACAATATTCCAGCAGCTCTGATGTCGCAATTCACGCCCTTTGAGATCAAATGAAGCATGCTCTCCAGGGAATTCATCAAAGAGCATCATACGACTCTTGCTCAAAAGGCGGTTGGTCAGAGTTGTTCCTGCAGTAATCAGGACCTTAGTACTTTCAAATAGTTTCATATTTTCAATATGTTTCATTTTGTCAAATGTTGGAATGTGGCCTGAATTGTTTAAAAGGAGAATTGACTTTCGAAATATAATCTGATTTTTGTTCCATAACTTCTCATTTTATTTCTTTTATCTTCCTTGTGTTTATAAAAATATTATAATGAATACTCATATATTTTTCTTTTTTTCGATTTTTGTAGTCCGCATTTTTTGCTGCTGCATTCACACATGAGTTCCGAACTTAACCAAGGTTTATAATTGAGTTTATTCATTGCTTTGGAGAAACTCATCATTTGAAAAATTATTATAATTTCACCAAAACATAATCAATCATTTCATCTACGTCAAGTTTTAAAAACATATCCACCGAAATCTCTCTATTTTAACACCATATATAGCTCTGAAATCACAGACTGTGGATTATTTAGGTCAAGTTATTGATGTTTTTACTTTATCTTTAAACAGCGTGTGGCGTTAAATGTCCTAAACTGAATTTTAATTAGTAAATATTCCTGATAACATTTTTACATCCATTTATCTTTTAAACACATTTACTTTACATGACTTTTCATGTTCCTGGTGTTTTCGTCTGTTGTCAAGGGCAAATATCGGACGTTTTGTTTTGAGCATAAAATAACCATGATTTTCTTTCAGCATGCCATGAAACAATAAACTTTAGAAATCAATTCCTGCGTCTCAGGCTGGTATTTTATAGCCGTACCGGTAGCAAGGTCTGCATTGACAGTCATCCAGATAGTGGAAACAGACGTGAGTGATCTTTCAGCAGACATCTAACACCGTCTGAAAGGGGAACATTATTTCACGTGCGCGTGTACGTGCAAATTCCTGCAGATGCATGCCGTCAGCCCACTCCCCCTTCCACATCCCCCCTTCTCTATCTTTATTTATATCTCGTAAAAGTGCATACTTATGTTTTGTAAATACAACATAGGCATATTTGGTTATATGGGCTGTTTCAGTAGAATCTCGTTAATTCGGAAACTACTTAAGTGGGATACTCCATTTTTCAGTACCAGTTAATCAGGACAGTTGGTAATCCTTTCGAATTTACTAAGTATTGTCCGGATTTAAGAGGTTTCATTGAATAGAGAGACAACTTCACGCATCCATGGGTGAGTGATTCAGTGAGTGGTTGTGTGAGTCGGCGAGTGAGTGGTTGGTTGAGTGGGTGATTGGATGAGTGAGTGGTTGAGTGGTTAAGTGAGTGGGTGATTGAATGAAAGGTACCCCATTCATGTATATCCTATGACGAGATGTGTAAAGTATTGCTTAAATATTTTGACAATGCCCAAGTGTCGTTTACCAAAAAATGTAATGATATGATGTGCTTGTATGATAACAATGTCGGATAAATTGGATTACAAAATTAAGCACTTGTCTCTGTAGGTTAGGTTTTGGAGATATATGGTTATTTCAAATGTATGGTAACAAAATGTATTATTTTCAATGTGTCAGCAACGTTTAAAGGACAATTTCCATCAAATCTGACACAGTGATTTACTTGTAATTTAAAGACCGTCCTATTAAGCAACATTTAAATGTTCTATACATTGTGAAAACTATTTGAACGTCACAACAAACAGCAAATTCAAAATTGCCCTTTCTCGTTTCCGTTTAAGTTGTCATGGCCTGGAAAATGAGCGTGGGCGTCACTCCAATAGACCTAGAAATTTAAGAAAATGTAATCTTCCATTTTCCATTTTTCTAGTGTGTCAGACTTTCAGTTAAGACAACTTTACGCCAACACAAAGCTTTATCTTTATCCTAATATCCATAAAGTTACACTTTGATGACATAGACAAACTCTGACATCATTACAAATCTAGCAACATATTTGTACTATGCACATATGGAAAGAACTGTACGGTTAACTGTAATACCGCCTGTACCATAACGTTCGTACACAAAGTCACGAGGCTCAAAAGTACTGAATTGACGGATTGAATTGAATTGAATTGAATTGAATGTGGGGAATCGAAACCGGCGTGACGAGCCAACGTTTTAACCATAGCCCACCGCCCCCATTTAACAAAGTACATGCTTGACATTGAAATCGAGTCCATTTTCTTACAAGTACTTACAAGAAATTAAGATATTTGATTGAATTTGTCTGCATTGGAATATGACACCTAGATAACGCGATAAAATGAAATCATGTTTATTTTTCCTCAAAATATTTGTTTGTAGCCTTACATGTATTGTCATCACTTGTTTGTCTTCTATGCCCAGTGAAAACTGTTTGAGAAGAAAATTCCCTGGAGTTGATATTTTATATTTACTCAATATACAGTTGGAATAGATTCGTTATCATATAGGATTCTTGGTTTGGGATCAATAAAGTGGTAAACTTCTAAGACGCGAAGGGGGCACGGGTGGCCCAGTCGTCTATGGCGCCGCGATTCGCTCTGCAGAGTTGCGTCCCTTGGGCACGCCAGAAACCTATGATTGTAGGTTCGAATCCCGGTTCGCCCCGATTATGTTTCTAGGTTTGTCAGCACCATACCCGTCCTCGTGGGTTTCACCGAAGTGGTAAACGTCTGAGACCTGCATCACTTCGGGCTTCCTCCCACATTAAGCTGACACGCCGTGATATAACTGGAATATTGTCAAAAGCGGCGTTAAACACAACTCACCCACTCTAAGACGCGAATGGCCTTCTGTTCTCCTCCCACATTATGCTGACACTCCATGATATGGCTGCAATACTATTGAAATTGGCGTTAAACCAAGTTTACTCACTCACCTACTCATCAAATAGTGCAATATTAGTATGTTACAAGTAAACATAGATACTGCATTAAACCAACATTTAAGGTGGAGATCAATATGTGATAGTGACGATACTAGGTGTTCGCGAAAAGGTCTGAGTATCCAGCCCCACAGTCACAAACACATGCAAAGGCAAGTCAACTGCTCACCCGAAAAGAAACACGGGAACATAAGGTATAGGACAAAATAGGGAAGTACATCGGACATCCTTTTTGTCACCGCCGAGCCAAATTTGTGAATGTTCACCCAGGTAGCGCTGCCTAGTCAAACCCTCCCAGAACTTTTTTCGGAGAATGTGAAGATTCACCAACACTGCAGCCTCCTTCTTCCCGCGTCGCTATATGGCTGAAATAATGCCGATGCGTCGTTAAATTTTAACTCCCTCCCCCCTCCCTCCGTCCCTCTTCTTCTTCTTCTTCTTCTTCTTCTTCTTCTAGAAGTGAGACTCGGTGACTTGGTTGATTGCATGTCATCGTTACCAGGCGCCGTGGTTCTTTACTCATAATATCAATCACTGGATTGTCTGATTGTACCTCCAGACCACCGCCACATAGCTGGAATATTGATGAGTGCCGCGTTAAACAATAAACACTGGTTTCCCCAGTGTTTAACGTCTACGACCTGCGTTATTTTGTCTTCTTTTCCAATAATAAGCTCAAGTTACTGCTGGATATAACTAGAATACATAACGGCATTAAACCCATGTCACCCACCCACAGCTGGTCACACAAGCAATTCATTGTACTGTCGCACAGGTGTCGATAACCTAATATAGGTCAATGTCAGTCCTACACTGGTACTTTTGTACGCGGATTTCTTCCATTAAAAACCGCTGTGAATCATTGAAAATAACAAATATCATCACGGTGGTCCGATCTACGTGATATATGCTCAACCTTCACATCACAGCTCGTGTCAAGGTGACCCCAGTCTCTTATGAAAAGGCGACTCTCGGAGCCGTCAGTTTGCTTCAGACAACGAAACAGAGAAGATGGCAGATATTCAGCTGAGCAAGTACCACGTGTCTAAGGACATCGGATTTCTCCTGGAACCTCTTCAGGTATTATTATTCCTGCAACTCTTTAGGTTTCTCTGAAGAGTCATTGCGTTTATTAAGCCACAAAATTATTTTTTATCAATAACCAAACCATTTTATAGTAACTGATGTGTACATTATGGTTATTGTTGGAACACTGTCACGAACAAAGATGTGTCAGTTTCATTTGTCAACTTTTATTATTTATTTCACATAATCTTAATTTTCTTTTAAGGATGTGCTGCCTGACTATTTCGAGCCCTGGAATCGCCTGGCGAAGTCTTTGCCAGAACTTGTAGCCAGTCACAAGTTCAGAGATGCCGTGAAAGAGGTGGGTTGCTTTCTTGTCAACTTCTTCGCGAACTTCTGGTATCATCACTGTTTGATAGTGATTCATAAAACAATCTTAGAGTCGGAATCGTACAATGGACTCTTCTTTAAACAGAGATTTTTGATTATTTTTTAAATGTGTTTGGTGCTTTTATTTAAATGTAAGAGATGTTGTATACACAGGGAACAGTTTTACCCCGAGCTCAATTATGGAGATTTACGGCGATATTATTCGTGAACGTCGCAATGTGCTTACACTAACACCCTGCTTAGCGCGAACTGTGGATAACTTCCAATGACTTCAAATTATTTTTGATTGTATATTTTGAATGTTTCTAGTTCAGTCCTGTTACTGACCTTTGCTTTGAGGAGATAAATACCCTCAATCGAAGTCAGTTTTCAGAAAATCAAATACGGAACAAGCACTCTACCGTTGTCTTGTATTACAGATGCCTTTGTTGGATCAGTCCAAGTTGGCCGGGTACCGTCAGAAGCGGTTGGCCCACCTGCAGCTGGTTCTCATTACATCCGGGTACCTGTGGCAGGAGGGGGAGGGTGGAGCAGTGCAGGTAGGGCTCCTTTAAATACATTTTAACATTTTCAAACTTAGTATCAGATACTATCATGGTTGGGGCGATGGGAGCAATGAGCTAAATCCTGGAGCTTTTGTAACCCCACATCTCCTTACTGGCACTTACTTTCTTAATGGAAAATTATTCTTACCCCTTTCGCGAACAGCTATCGTCATCACTGATTTTCAGCGATTCATTCATATGATTTTGCCTTTTACGTCTCATGGAATCTTGTTTCCTCGGAGAATCGAGACTTGGTATTCTCTGGCGTTGAAGTTAAATTTTTCATCACCTTTTGCGCTGTTTGGAATGTGTTTCGCCCGATATTCGAGACTGAATACACTTTGGCGTTGGCGTCTTGAAAACCATTTTGACCTTTATAAAGGAGACAAAAAACTGGTCAAATGGCAGTCCTAGGAAATCTGATTCAGGTCACTGAAAACCATCTTGTGTGTCTGCCATCTCATATTTTTATATACCAGTTTGGCGCTAACTGGTTACCGTAATTACACGAACCAGTGTCTCAGCGTTGCACGAGGCATTACAACATCTAGACTTCGGCTGCCAATTGACACTAGATGGCCCATTCGTCACCACTCGCCCCTTTCCGTAACCTGCAAGAAGACTTGTCCCGGAATAACACGAGTTGGTCACGAATGTAGATGGCCCTGCATAGTTCCCACTTAGAGCTTTGAATTGTCAGAATTTATGTTATGACTTGCATTCGTGTTGCAGAACTTTCATGATTACTCCAGATCTAGTCATACAACTCAGTTGGTAATTGTAACGGGGGACATGGGTGGCCCAGTCGTCTAAGGCGCCGCGTTACGCCCTGCAGAGTTGCGTCCCTTGGGCACGTTAGAAACCTATGATTGTAGGTTCGAATCCCGGTTCGCCCCGATTATGTTTCTAGGTTTGTCAGTATCATACCCCTGCTCGTGGGTTTCACCGAGAACTGGTGAACGTCTGAGATCTGCATCACTTCGGGCTCTCCTCCCACATTAAGCTGACACGCCGTGATATGGCTGGAGCACTGTTAAAAGTGGCGTTAAAACCCAACTCACTATCTGAACTTTGATGTGGATGATTTTAATGCCGGTCTTAATGAACATATATTCAAAAGGATAACTGCTACCGGTGGGGCACCATACGCTTACCTTTTCGCGAGCACACGTTATAATTACTTTTTGACGGTGACTTCTGATATAGTCGAAATGGAAAAATGGAGATTTCATTGCTGATAGAAATGGTTTTGTTGCTTTTATTTATGTATAATCTGAATTAAATGAATTAATCTTACCATTCATCTTAAATGTGGGAATAAATGATAGCGATGATATATTACATTATTTGGAATTGCTTGTCATGTAGATGTCACTCATATATAAGTATATGATGAGTTGTGTTTCCCATAAATCGTGTTGATAGTATGGCTATCGTCTACAGTGATACATCCCGATCATTGCGGGACATTACTTGTAGGGTGGCCCTGGATGTAAGGCGGTGTCATTGTCATATACAACTTGTATTTTTAGCTTGTATAGGAATGTGTTGCTATACCACAGTGATACATAACTTGTATATCTAGCGGCTATCTGAATGTGTTTCGGAACCATTTTGACATATTACTTGTATCTCTAGCGGCTACCTGAATGTGTTTCGGAACCATTTTGACATTATACTTGCATATCTAGCGGCTATCTGAATGTGTTTCGGAACCATTTTGACATATTACTTGTATATCTAGCGGCTATCTGAATGTGTTTCGGAACCATTTTGACATATTACTTGTACATCTAGCGGCTACCTGAATGTGTTTCGGAACCATTTTGACATATTACTTGTATATCTAGGGGCTACCTGAATGTGCCGTGGCACCATTTTGACAAATCACTTGTATATCTAGCAGCTATCTGAATGTGTTTCGGCACCATTTTGACATATTACTTGTATCTCTAGCGGCTATCTGAATGTGTTGCGGCACCATTTTGACATATTACTTGTATATCTAGCGTCCACCTGAATGTGTTTCGGCACCATTCTGACATATTACTTGCATATCTAGCGACTACTTGAATATGTTTCGGAACCATTTTGACATAGTACTTGTATATCTAGCGACTACCTGAATATGTTTCGGCACCATTTTGACATATTACTTGTATATCTAGCAACAACCTGAATTGGTTGTGGCACCATTTTGACATATTACTTGTATATCTAGCGACTACCTGAATGTGTTTCTGCACCATTTTGACATATTACTTGTATATCTAGCGTTCACCTGAATGTGCCGTGGCACCATTTTGACACATTACTTGTATATCTAGCGACTACTTGAATATGTTTCGGCACCATTTTGACATATTACTTGTATATCTAGCGACTACCTGAATGTGCCGTGGCACCATTTTGACACATTACTTGTATATCTAGCGACTACTTGAATATGTTTCGACACCATTTTGACATATTACTTGTATATCTAGCGACTACTTGAATATGTTTCGGCACCATTTTGACATATTACTTGTATATCTAGCGACTACTTGAATATGTTTCGGCACCATTTTGACATATTACTTGTATATCTAGCGACTACCTGAATGTGCCGTGGCACCATTTTGACACATTACTTGTATATCTAGCGACTACTTGAATATGTTTCGGCACCATTTTGACATATTACTTGTATATCTAGCAACAACCTGAATTGGTTGTGGCACCATTTTGACATATTACTTGTATATCTAGCGACTACCTGAATGTGTTTCTGCACCATTTTGACATATTACTTGTATATCTAGCGTTCACCTGAATGTGCCGTGGCACCATTTTGACACATTACTTGTATATCTAGCGACTACTTGAATATGTTTCGGCACCATTTTGACAGATTACTTGTATATCTAGCGACTACCTGAATGTGCCGTGGCACCATTTTGACACATTACTTGTATATCTAGCGACTACTTGAATATGTTTCGACACCATTTTGACATATTACTTGCATATCTAGCGACTACTTGAATATGTTTCGGCACCATTTTGACATAGTACTTGTATATCTAGCGACTACCTGAATATGTTTCGGCACCATTTTGACACATTACTTGTATATCTAGCAACAACCTGAATTGGTTGTGGCACCATTTTGACATATCACTTGTATATCTAGCGACTACCTGAATGTGTTTCGGAACCATTTTGACATATTACTTGTATATCTCTCGTTCACCTGAATGTGCCGTGGCACCATTTTGACATATTACTTGTATATCTAGCGACTACTTGAATATGTTTCGGCACCATTTTGACATATTACTTGTATATCTAGCGACTACCTGAATGTGCCGTGGCACCATTTTGACACATTACTTGTATATCTAGCGACTACTTGAATATGTTTCGACACCATTTTGACATATTACTTGCATATCTAGCGACTACTTGAATATATTTCGGCACCATTTTGACATATTACTTGTATATCTAGCGACTACCTGAATGTGCCGTGGCACCATTTTGACACATTACTTGTATATCTAGCGACTACTTGAATGTGTTTCGGCACCATTTTGACATATTACTTGTATATCTAGCGACTACCTGATTGTGCCGTGGCACCATTTTGACATATTACTTGTATATCTAGCGGCTACCTGAATGTGCCGTGGCACCATTTTGACATATTACTTGTATATCTAGCGACTACTTGAATATTTTTCGGCACCATTTTGACATATTACTTGTATATCTAGCGACTACCTGAATGTCCCGTGGCACCATTTTGACACATTACTTGTATATCTAGCGACTACTTGAATATGTTTCGGCACCGTTTTGACATATTACTTGTATACCTAGGGGCTACTTGAATATGTTTCGGCACCATTTTGACATATTACTTGTATATCTAGCGTCCACCTGAATTGGTTGTGGCACCATTTTGACATATTACTTGTATATCTAGCGACTACCTGAATGTGTTTCGGCACCATTTTGACATATTACTTGTATATCTAGCGTTCACCTGAATGTGCCGTGGCACCATTTTGACATATTACTCGTATATTTAGCGGCTACCTGAATATGTTTCGACATCATTTTGACACATTAATTGTATCTCTAGCGGCTACCTGAATGTGTTTCCAAGCCATTGTGGAACGTGTCCAACGACCTGGGCTTGAAGCCTGTCCTGACTTATGCCGACATTTGTCTCACTAACTGCAAGGTGAAGAACGGGTGAGTTGTACTTAGAGCGTTGGTGTGAGTGATCTGAGTTTTACGTCGCTTTGAAGTATATTTAAACTTAAAGCTAAAATGGATAGAATTATCATAAAAACGCCCGCATGTTATCAGAAATGAGCGGGCCACTGTAACTTGATAATGCCCTCATATTACTTGACGACGGGCCATTATCACGCCCGTTGTTAGGTGACGTCATAGGATAGGGATAGGTGACGTAACGTTCAATAGTGACGTCATCTGGTTTGTTCTATGACGTTTCAATACATGTATTTGTAAAAGTGGGTCAGTGACATTCGTGTTGATTGCAGTAAATGTTTCAAAATCGACATTGTTGTTTCTTTTTATTTGATAACAAATTCCATCCATTTTAGCTATAATAACGGTAACACTATTTTTCAGGGCATTATCATTTGCAGAAGCCCTCGGTCTTTTCAACTGCCCTCCTTCGTCGGGCAGTTAATGGAAGACCTCGGGCTTCTGCAAATGATAATGCCCTGAAAAATAGCGTTACCCTTATAATAATATGGGTGAAGTAATTAAGGCTGTTTGACGTTTGTCTGTTTCGTGAAACCAGCAAGCTGTTGTTGGCGCCCACGGGCCAAGGAGTCGAACCTAGAATAGTCACCCACGGTTTTGAGACCTCAGATGACATTGTTTCTGCTTCAAGTATCATCCTTCACCCTGTAATCCCAACATACAGAGAATTGTATATGTGTGTTCATATCATACTATTTTTACGACACAGATGTGTAAATTCCGGTATTTGACCCATGAAGATCCGGGGTAGAATAGGTCTCCAGCAACCCATGCTTGCCGTAAAAGGCGACTGTGCTTGTCGTAAGAGGCGACTAACGGGATCGGTTGGTCAGGCTCACTGACGTGGTTGATGCATTTCATAGTATCTCAATTGCATGGATCGATGCTCATGATATCAATCACTGGATTGTCTTGTCCAGACTCGATTATTTACAGACCGCCGTCATATAGCTGCAATATTGCCGAGTACGGCGTTAAACAACAAACCAACCAACAAACAAACATTCCGGTATTTAGACACTCCGGTAGATTCCGGTTTCGACAAATTGTGGTTCCGCTGCTATTGCGATTTGCTGTCCTTGTAGGTAAACACTTAAAGTCGTCTCTGTATGTAGACATCTTCTTCGGAAAACTTCTTCGGACACTCGCTATCTCTCGGGAAATACCGGAATTAAGACACTCGTGTCGTAAACCTAGTTTGACATGAACACGAACATAATATCCTCCACATACAGTTTTGACGATATGATAATTCTGCAATGTCAAGACGTTTCAGGGCTGCGTCTTGACCCTTCATCGGGTCAACAAGCACATGACGCATTTCTTGAAGGTCATGGCGAACAATATGGATGACAACGTCTGAAATTATGTTTCGGGGCATGGTACCTTTACCAAGCTTTCACCTGTGCCGAAACGTCGTCTTATGACATATAGATGTTGCCCCCATTCTGGTGTTTGTCCTTATATGACAACTGCACCATGCTAAAATATATATTCTCCGTTATTTTGTTGGACTGCTTATTTCGCCGTCGGCTTATATATTTTGACATACATTATGTGATTTTTTCCATCAAGACATCTACAGTATAATGTTGTAAGTATGGGGGACGCCCAGTGAAATCCTGATTAACGGGATCCTATTTAACGAGTCATGGGCACGGAGAATGCCACTTTGTAAACACGTAAGCGTTTCCAGCAGAAATTGGCCAGAATGTCAGGGTAACCGGATTAAGGGGGTCCGGACTTCTGAGGGTTCACTGTATTTATTTACCAAGAATTTGAATCCTGCGTGTCAGCTTATACCCTGTGTATCTCTATTTTATTATAATAGTGACATCGAGGTCATGTACAATCTCCCCGGGGGAGCCGGCACTGAGTGGTTCTTGAAGGTCTCCGGACTCGTGGAACTTGCTTTTGGCAAAAGTGGTCAGGTGAGCTAAAACAATGTATCATCACTACGTAAATACTTTAATTTGTATTTTTAGGTCAGGTCGCAGACTTTACTTGTACACCATGATAGTGTAGCCGAAGGTAGTCAAGGCGATCAGTCATAAGGTCCTCGGTGGTCATTTGTATTAGGATGTCCACTTCCACAAAGCTCACCTGGTTTCACCTGGATGACCATCTTCAGTTTATCAGCACCATGCCATTATCACTAAAGTGTACACGACCTGTATAACTTCGAGTCTTCCTTTACTTTAAAACTTTATAACTGCGCCAAACTGTGTTGCAAAACGAATATATTTCTTTACGTTTTTATGTACTTATAAGCATCAAGCATTTGTACACATGAGACGTATTTCAAAACTGACATACCGTTTTTATTAGTTTCAACAAAATCAGTAATGGCACTGTCGTTTCATTGGATTATCTGGTTCATCGATCACTTGATTGTCTGGTTTGTTTTCTGGCTGACGTCGCGTGGCTAGAGTACTGCTGTGCTGCGTCAGGCAATAAATACTTACTTTTTAATGCAAGTAAGGATAAGAATTTATGGATGAACAACTTCTTTTTTACAACTAAGAGTGACGTTTCGGTCTAGGTTCTAACACCGTTATCATCACTTGCTTGATAACGTTGTTAGAACCTACACCGAAACGTCGCTCCTGATTTTCGGTGGTCCATTTATATAATGTCCAATTCTATTTGCCCTTTACGCCAAGTGGAATCTGTTTCGACAGAACATCTAGGCTGGTTATTCTCTTGCATTGCCAATTTATCTTCCACCTCAAGCGGGCACGCGTGGTATAACTGAAGTATTTGTTAGCTGTTTGATTGGCGTTCTAGCATCTAGCTTCGTTTCGATTTGGATTTTTACACGTCATCAAGCTGAAATGCTTTATAACTTTGTAAAAACGTCGCTAAACAGGACCGAAATAATTTTCTGAGCGGCGTCCTACCACATTTTCCTCTTGTACCGTATGACCACTCTGAGATGTCTGGTTTCTGTGTTACAGGCAGTTCAGAATGTACTGGATGATGTTAAGGCTAACGACAAGGTCTGAGATGTCTGGTTTCTGTGTTACAGGCAGTTCAGAATGTGCTGGATGGTGTTAAGGCTAACGACAAGGTCTGAGATGTCTGGTTTCTGTGTTACAGGCAGTTCAGAATGTACTGGATGATGTTAAGGCTAACGACAAGGTCTGAGATGTCTGGTTTCTGTGTTACAGGCAGTTCAGAATGTACTGGATGATGTTAAGGCTAACGACAAGGTCTGAGATGTCTGGTTTCTGTGTTACAGGCAGTTCAGAATGTACTGGATGGTGTTAAGGCTAACGACAAGGTCTGATATGTCTGGTTTCTGTGTTACAGGCAGTTCAGAATGTGCTGGATGGTGTTAAGGCTAACGACAAGGTCTGAGATGTCTGGTTTCTGTGTTACAGGCAGTTCAGAATGTACTGGATGATGTTAAGGCTAACGACAAGGTCTGAGATGTCTGGTTTCTGTGTTACAGGCAGTTCAGAATGTACTGGATGATGTTAAGGCTAACGACAAGGTCTGAGATGTCTGGTTTCTGTGTTACAGGCAGTTCAGAATGTACTGGATGATGTTAAGGCTAACGACAAGGTCTGATATGTCTGGTTTCTGTGTTACAGGCAGTTCAGAATGTACTGGATGATGTTAAGGCTAACGACAAGGTCTGAGATGTCTGGTTTCTGTGTTACAGGCAGTTCAGAATGTACTGGATGGTGTTAAGGCTAACGACAAGGTCTGAGATGTCTGGTTTCTGTGTTACAGGCAGTTCAGAATGTACTGGATGATGTTAAGGCTAACGACAAGGTCTGAGGTGTCTGGTTTATGTGTTACAGGCAGTTCAGAATGTACTGGATGATGTTAAGGCTAACGACAAGGTCTGAGATGTCTGGTTTCTGTGTTACAGGCAGTTCAGAATGTACTGGATGATGTTAAGGCTAACGACAAGGTCTGAGGTGTCTGGTTTATGTGTTACAGGCAGTTCAGAATGTACTGGATGATGTTAAGGCTAACGACAAGGTCTGAGATGTCTGGTTTCTGTGTTACAGGCAGTTCAGAATGTACTGGATGATGTTAAGGCTAACGACAAGGTCTGAGGTGTCTGGTTTCTGTGTTACAGGCAGTTCAGAATGTACTGGATGATGTTAAGGCTAACGACAAGGTCTGAGATGTCTGGTTTCTGTGTTACAGGCAGTTCAGAATGTACTGGATGATGTTAAGGCTAACGACAAGGTCTGAGATGTCTGGTTTCTGTGTTACAGGCAGTTCAGAATGTTCTGGATGATGTTAAGGCTAACGACAAGGTCTGAGATGTCTGGTTTCTGTGTTACAGGCAGTTCAGAATGTACTGGATGATGTTAAGGCTAACGACAAGGTCTGAGATGTCTGGTTTCTGTGTTACAGGCAGTTCAGAATGTACTGGATGATGTTAAGGCTAACGACAAGGTCTGAGATGTCTGGTTTCTGTGTTACAGGCAGTTCAGAATGTACTGGATGATGTTAAGGCTAACGACAAGGTCTGAGGTGTCTGGTTTATGTGTTACAAGCAGTTCAGAATGTACTGGATGATGTTAAGGCTAACGACAAGGTCTGAGATGTCTGGTTTCTGTGTTACAGGCAGTTCAGAATGTACTGGATGATGTTAAGGCTAACGACAAGGTCTGAGATGTCTGGTTTCTGTGTTACAGGCAGTTCAGAATGTACTGGATGATGTTAAGGCTAACGACAAGGTCTGAGATGTCTGGTTTCTGTGTTACAGGCAGTTCAGAATGTACTGGATGATGTTAAGGCTAACGACAAGGTCTGAGATGTCTGGTTTCTGTGTTACAGGCAGTTCAGAATGTACTGGATGATGTTAAGGCTAACGACAAGGTCTGAGATGTCTGGTTTCTGTGTTACAGGCAGTTCAGAATGTGCTGGATGATGTTAAGGCTAACGACAAGGTCTGAGATGTCTGGTTTCTGTGTTACAGGCAGTTCAGAATGTACTGGATGGTGTTAAGGTTAACGACAAGGTCTGAGATGTCTGGTTTCTGTGTTACAGGCAGTTCAGAATGTACTGGATGATGTTAAGGCTAACGACAAGGTCTGAGATGTCTGGTTTCTGTGTTACAGGCAGTTCAGAATGTACTGGATGGTGTTAAGGTTAACGACAAGGTCTGAGATGTCTGGTTTCTGTGTTACAGGCAGTTCAGAATGTACTGGATGATGTTAAGGCTAACGACAAGGTCTGAGATGTCTGGTTTCTGTGTTACAGGCAGTTCAGAATGTACTGGATGATGTTAAGGCTAACGACAAGGTCTGAGATGTCTGGTTTCTGTGTTACAGGCAGTTCAGAATGTACTGGATGGTGTTAAGGCTAACGACAAGGTCTGAGATGTCTGGTTTCTGTGTTACAGGCAGTTCAGAATGTACTGGATGATGTTAAGGCTAACGACAAGGTCTGAGATGTCTGGTTTCTGTGTTACAGGCAGTTCAGAATGTACTGGATGGTGTTAAGGCTAACGACAAGGTCTGAGATGTCTGGTTTCTGTGTTACAGGCAGTTCAGAATGTACTGGATGATGTTAAGGCTAACGACAAGGCCTGAGATGTCTGGTTTCTGTGTTACAGGCAGTTCAGAATGTACTGGATGATGTTAAGGCTAACGACAAGGTCTGAGATGTCTGGTTTCTGTGTTACAGGCAGTTCAGAATGTACTGGATGATGTTAAGGCTAACGACAAGGTCTGAGATGTCTGGTTTCTGTGTTACAGGCAGTTCAGAATGTACTGGATGATGTTAAGGCTAACGACAAGGTCTGAGATGTCTGGTTTCTGTGTTACAGGCAGTTCAGAATGTACTGGATGATGTTAAGGCTAACGACAAGGCCTGAGATGTCTGGTTTCTGTGTTACAGGCAGTTCAGAATGTACTGGATGATGTTAAGGCTAACGACAAGGTCTGAGATGTCTGGTTTCTGTGTTACAGGCAGTTCAGAATGTACTGGATGATGTTAAGGCTAACGACAAGGTCTGAGATGTCTGGTTTCTGTGTTACAGGCAGTTCAGAATGTACTGGATGATGTTAAGGCTAACGACAAGGTCTGAGATGTCTGGTTTCTGTGTTACAGGCAGTTCAGAATGTACTGGATGGTGTTAAGGCTAACGACAAGGTCTGAGATGTCTGGTTTCTGTGTTACAGGCAGTTCAGAATGTACTGGGTGATGTTAAGGCTAACGACAAGGTCTGAGATGACTGGTTTCTGTGTTACAGGCAGTTCAGAATGTACTGGATGATGTTAAGGCTAACGACAAGGTCTGAGATGTCTGGTTTCTGTGTTACAGGCAGTTCAGAATGTACTGGATGGTGTTAAGGCTAACGACAAGGCCAAGATGGCATCTGGCTTTACTGACTTGACGGCTACAATTGGCAACATGCAGACTGCCTTGGCAAGGATGAACGGTGAGTTACCACCTCCACGAAAAGCCATTGTTACGATATAATGATGACGATGATGTCGACGACGACGATAATAATAATAATAATAATAATAATAATAATAATAATAATAAGAATATAAAACTAGACATTTATAGAACGCCCTTTCCAAACTTGTTCTCAAAAGTACTTTCAGTCATAGTCTTATGCAAACAGATAGGTTTTGAGCTGTGTGTTGAATGAGTATCGTTTAGTATTTAGTTAATACAATGAAAATGTAAAATACATCACGAGAATGGGAAAGGTGGACATCTTTGAACGTTTGGGCCGAGACATTAACCTCCCATCATATTTACAACGCTATTTTGCCTTTTAGCCCTATGGAATCTGTTACGTGGCGGATTGTCGAAACTGATTATTCTCCTGCGTGGATGTTTAAATATATTTACTTAAGTAAACTTTCCACAGTCGAAGGGATACGTTCATTTGTTTTGTGATTACGATATCATAAACTGACATTATTTATTAGACGTCTCAGCCAGTTACACAAAGCTTTCTTGGGCCAAGACTGTCATAATTTAAGTATATGCTAAGTATAGGTGTAACGACAGCCTGAGAAAGTTATGTGTGTCGCGGCTCTAGTCCGTTATTGTTATTTGAGGTAAGGTAAGGTGAAATAGAGTTTAACGTCGTGTCCAAGACCCTTTTACTCACACACCGATATGTATGCATCTTTCATCAGACGTCCGGGGGTTGAATAATACAGTTCAGTTAGTCAATATAACATGTCTTTCTTAGTTTGGTACGAGAATATTCTCTGTTAATGGCGTTGAAATAACTAAAAGACGGCAAAAAAACCAACCAAAGTACAAGTAGCAAGGTAAGAAATATTTGATAGTCCATAAAGGTTCATTTATCCAACAAAGCGGATCAATGGTAATTACAGGCAAGTTCATTTCCACGGCTTCGAGAAATGTACCGGCTTCAGTGTGACCAATATTTCGCTATATTGAGTTCACTGTAGTAAAAACTAACATTTATTTTCTCACAATTATTTTCAGAGAATTTGACGCCTGAGCATTTCTACAACGGTGTGCGACCATTCCTTAACGGGTAGGTGAACTTCCACCACAGCTTCTGAATAATAAAGATAAATATTTTGGCCCAAACACAGCCTAGTCATTAAAGCGTTTGCGCGTCACGCCGAAGGCCCGGTTTCAATTCCCGACATGGGTACAATGTGTGAAGCCCATTTCTGGTGTCCTCCGCCGTGATATTGCTAGAATATTGCTGAAAGCGGCGTAAAACCAAACTCACTCACTCACAGTATCTTAAGCGACATCATGGCATGGCTCGATCGTTTTATTTCCGTCTTCGCCATGCTTGTGGTTTTGCCTCAGAGGTCAATCCATGGTACCACCCAGTATATGTAGAGGGCGTCATGGACGAACAAAAGTCTTCGGAACGGGCCCGTATACAGCCTCAGACGTATCCAACAAACATAACCTTGTCCTTTTTGATAGATCCAACGAAAGGATTTAGATGATCAAATTCACTGTCACATTTGACACTAACATATGCATGGCAAATAATCGGACCTCGCTCACGAAATGTCACGCTTGCATCCCAAGTACCAAGTTGTAAGACTCCTCATTGTTCTCGGTGCCTTAGGTTTGGTACCTCCCAATCTGTTGAATGACATCGGGTGAGTACCCTGGTTTCTTGCAAGGAACACAGCCCTTCTGATAATCTGGGTAATGCAGAGTCTTCACATTCTCCGAAAAGTTCTTGGTGGGTTTGACTAGGCAGCTCTTCCTGGGAGAAGTCCCATTCGCTGTCTGGGCTGCGTGTAGTGGGGGGCAAGGGCCCCGAGCTGATGATGACCCTAACCAGCCTGACTGTGCCAGGATCACCCAAACCCTCTTTGCTGCATTTTTTATATTTATCTGTATCATAATTTACCTCCAGGTTTGGGGGACCAGCCAGTCCTATCAGTGGTGGACTTGTATATGAAGGGGTATCAGACAAGCCAGTGACGGTACGTAACATTTTGACCCATCTGGAACATTGCCTCAAATGATGAAAAAAATGACCAAATATTTCAGTGTTATGCTGTGCTGTTCTACGCCAAACATGAATACTTTGTACTAATGAATGCTTAATTTCCAGAAACTGTCACTTTAAGCATATATAGCATTTAATTTACACTTCTTTAGAGAAATCATTATTACATACGTGTGGCGTGTGAGCAAGTGGCCATCATGAATTATGAAGCAGTCTAGCTATGCAACTTGGTCCCGGACGAGAGTTGAAATGGGATTTAACGTCGCGTCCAAGATTATTGCACTTATATAGCGACGTACATGCACGTGTGTGTGTGTGTGTGTGGCTGCTTGTACTAGTCCGGACTTAAGCCGATTTTATAGTACTCGTCCACTGAGATGCCATGCCGCAGTTTAACATGAATACCACACTCAGACACAGTATATTGACTCCGAGCCGACCAGTCCCTGTTTTAGCCCCATAATGCTGAGCGTCAGACAGGGTAACAACAAGTACCATCGTTTAACGTCTTTTGGTATGACGCGTCCCTCCGGGCGGACGCTCTACCGCTAGACCACGGAGGCGGTCACTTGGTCCCGAAGGTCTGATAATTATGGGAAGGACAATGGTGATACCATTAATTGCGAATTATTGTTGATAAATGTGTGACTTTTCCCCACAATGATTTATTGTAGTCTGTTAGTATCTATGGCGTGTGTGTGATATTGAACATTCAGGGGCGGTCGGGTAGCCTAGTGGTTAAAGCGTTCGCTCGTCACGCCGAAGACCCAGGTTCGATTCCCGACATGGGTGCAATGTGTGAAGCCCATTTGTGGTGTCCCCTGCCGTGATTTTGCTGGAATATTGCTAAAAGCGGCGCAAAACCTCTCACTCACTAGTGAACATTCGAGCACCCGGGATGACGTCAGTCAAGATCCGACAGGATCCGGAGGCGTCCATGATTAATATCGCTATGGATAACGAAGAAGTTTCTTTTCTGACAGATGATCGGTGGAAGCGCAGCTCAGAGCAGTACCATGCAGGTCCTTGACGGACTCCTGGGCATAACACATTCCCCAGGTCAGTTGTGTCTCAACATCCATCAATGTGTCTCATTTAATAACCTGTGTCCCATAACGCATCTATGTTGTTGTGTTCCAAATCGGTAATTGGGATTTGTTTTGCCTTTGTGATCACTGTGAGTGAGTGAGTTAGTGAGTATGGTTTTACGCCGCTTTTAGCAATATTCCAGCAATATCACGGGGGGGGGGGGGGTTGGACACCAGAAATGGGCTTCACACATTGTACCCATGTCGGGAATCGAACCCGAGTCTTCGGCGTGACGAGCGAACGCTTTAACCACTAGGCTACCCGACCGCCTTTGTGATCACTTTGACGTATTTGAACAACCGATGTTAAAATTCCCACGAAATGCTGGCTGATTTGACGAATATGACTCGCAAGGTACCTCAAGTTGGTAAGATTGGTTATCACGTGCAGGTCGTAACAAAATAGGTAAATCATGATTTCTCACATACAGGCCGTAACAAAGTAGGTGTAGCATGAATTATCACATAAAAGTCGTAACAAAGTAGGCATGTCATGAGTTATCAGATACAGGTCGTAACGAAGAATGTATACGTAGGTATAACATGCGTTATCACGTAAGGATCGTAACAAAGTAGGTTTATTATAAGTCACTACAAACAGATCGTGAATAAGTAGGAATATTATGAGTTATATACGTTTCAGAATATTAAAATCAATGGTTCCTAAGACAGTTAAGTTAAGTTCATATTCTTTGACTGTTCCAGAAAAGCAGGCCTTCCTGGACGAAATCAGGAACTACATGCCCCCCTCCCACAAACAAATGCTGGCTGATTTGACGAATATGCCGCGCAAGGTACCTCAAGTTGGTAAGAAGTACTTTACTATATTGGCTATCTCTCCTGTAAAAAGTTTTTGAGTGGAACTATTTCTATGTACACTCATTACCTCTTTTTTTAAATTGCAGTGGCGGAAACCAAGGATGCCAATCTCACCAAAGCATTCAACGGCTGCGTTGCCGCTTTCGTCCAGTACCGTAGTTATCATATACAGGTCGTAACAAAGTAGGTATATCATGTGTTATCATATATAGGTCGTAACAAAGTAGGTATAACATTTGTTATCACATATAGGTCGTAACAAAGTAGGTAGATAATGTGTTATCACATATAGGTCGTAACAAAGTAGGTAGATCATGTGTTATCACATATATGTCGTAACGAAGTAGGTAGATCATGTGTTATCACATACAGGTCGTAACAAAGTAGGTAGATCATGTGTTATCACATATAGGTCGTAACAAAGTAGGTAGATCATGTGTTATCACATATAGGTCGTAACAAAGTAAGTAGATCATGTGTTATCACATACAGGTCGTAACAAAGTAGGTACATCATGTGTTATCACATATAGGTCGTAACAAAGTAGGTAGATCATGTGTTATCACATACAGGTCGTAACAAAGTAGGTAGATCATGTGTTATCACATATAGGTCGTAACGAAGTAGGTAGATCATGTGTTATCACATATAGGTCGTAACAAAGTAGGTAGATCATGTGTTATCATATACAGGTCGTAACAAAGTAGGTATATCACGTATTATCACATACAGATCGTAACAAAGTAGGTAGATCATGTGTTATCACATATAGGTCGTAATAAAGTAGGTAGATCATGTGTTATCATATACAGGTCGTAACAAAGTAGGTATATCATGTGTTATCACATACAGGTCTTAACAAAGTAGGTACATCATGTGTTATCACATACAGGTCGTAACAAAGTAGGTACATCATGTGTTATCACATACAGGTCGTAACAAAGTAGGTACATCATGTGTTATCATATACAGGTCGTAACAAAGTAGGTATGTTATGTGTTGTCACATACAGGTCGTAACAAAGTAGGCATACCGTGAGTTATCACATGCAGGTCGTAACAAAGTAGGTATATTATGCGTTATCATATACAGGTCGTAACAAAGTAGGCATATCCTAAGTCGTCTAAGGCGCCGCGATTCGCTGTGCAGAGTTGCGTCCCCTGGACACGCCAGATACCTATGAATTTGGGTTCGAATCCCGGTTCACCCCGATTATGTTTCTAGGTTTGTCAGTACCATACCCGTGCTCGTGGGTTTCACCGAAGTGGTAAACGTCTGAGACCTGCATCACTTCGGGCTTCCCACCCACATTAAGCTGACACGCCGTGATATAACTGGAATAATGTTAAAAGCGGCGTTAAACCCAACTCACTCACGTAACAAAGTAGGTATATCATAAGTTATCACATACATGTCGTAACAAAAAAGGTGTATCATGAGATATCACATACGGGTCGTAACGAAGTAGGTATAGCATGAGATATCACATACAGGTCGTAACAAAAAAGGTGTATCATGAGATATCACATACATGTCGTAACAAAAAAGGTGTATCATGAGATATCACATACAGGTCGTAACAAAATAGGTATATCATGATTTCTCAGATACAGGTCGTAACAAAGTAGGTGTAGCATGAATTATCCGATACAGGTCGTAACAAAGTAGGCATGTCATGAGTTATCAGATACAGGTCGTAAGAAAGTAGATATATCATGAGTTATCTAAGCAGTCGTGATTTTAGTAGGTATATCACGAGTAACATAAGCAGGTCGTTATAAAGTTGATTTACCGTGAGTTATCACACGCACGCACGCACGCACGCACGCACGCACGCACGCACGCACACATGTAGGTCGTAACGAAGTAGGTATATGTAGGTATAACATGCATTATCACGTAAGGGTCGTAACATAGTAGGTTTATTACAAGTGACTACAAACAGATCGTAAATAAGTATGAATATTATGAGTTATATATATTTAGGAATATTAAATCATCAGTTCCTAAGACAGGTAAGTTAAGTTCATAGCTCTGTCAGCTGGAAATGAAACGCTTACAAAAAATGATCAGATAGAAGCAACTCCTTCCAGTGTGTATTAAAGATGAAATTGTTCTCAGAATGAAGACACATGAGGTGTCATTGGAGAGACAGGGGCCCGATCCACGAAGCGTTCGTACCTCTACGATATTCGTAAGCCTATGATAAAGTATATTGCTACGATAGCTCGCAACGCCACGAACGCTTTGTGGATCGCACAACGCTAGGTGGAATTGAACACGGGTCTCCTGCGTTTTAACTACCCTGCCTCGATTTCAGTCTCTGGTTATCTCCCAAAACGAGGCTTTTATTACCGTGGTTTTTGGCGTCAAGTGGTTTTCTACCCTTATCTTTAGGAAAGGTGTAGACAAACAAATATCGAATTGTGCCGTGTGCAACTAGACAATCCAACTGTGACGTATTTAGATCACGTGTTACTAGGTCTTCCAGCCTTTGGCTCTCCCTCGATGTTTTTCTTTAACATGTTTTCCATGCCTGTAGGTACATCGTGACAGCATCAAAGTCAGACTCTCCCAAGAGTCTCGCTTATAAAGACACCGGTAAATCAGGTGAGGGATATATATATATTCTTGTCTTTATTATGTGTCAAATGTTATGGGGAATATTTTTATGAACGTTATCGGATGTTATATACAGTAAATAAATATAATGTTGAGTCATTGTCAATATTTCCGAGTTTTTGTCTAAAAACATGGAATAGGAACATAAAATGGGTTTATGGCTGCTTTTCACGAGTGGCGTATTTTAAAATATCTCCTTTTCACCCGTCACGAGATGAGAGAAACATGGTATTTCACATGGAATATCCTATTTTTGATATAGTTTTTGTGTAGTTGTCCTCATTACAAATGAAAAACCTTGAAATATAAATTCTGCCTTCCTACCTAACACACAGGACCGGTTATTGTTTGCCAAATCTTAAAAATATAAAAAGTGGTCAAGTAACAAAAATGGCGCTTTGCGGAACGACTATTCTTAATTGACGAGTTAAATGAGAAATTTACAGTTTATAGCGAAACATTTTCAAGAGAATAACGAAAGGTATAGAGCGATATTAACTCCATAAACGACCATCTGCCTTTAGTTAGCCTTGTCAATGTGGAACTAACGTAAAACAGAAGTCAACATTTTGTGTAGGGGCTAGACACTTACAATAAAGGGAGACAATTTGAGGGGAGGTCACTCTTGTATGACAATAGTTCCGTCAAAGTGTTGTGTTCACAGCAGTTAAATATCAATTGTGATATTCACTGCAATGAAAATATAACTTTCCTCAACTTCGGAAAACTTTTACACTGAAGTACGTAATAAATGGGGCAGGGGTGGCCCAGTCGTCTTAGACGCCGCGATTCGCTGTGCAGAGTTGCTTCCCTTGGGCACGCCAGAAACCTATGATTGTGGTTTCGAATCCCGGTTCGCCCCGATTATGTTTCTAGGTTTGTCAGCACCATACCCGTGCGCGTTGGTTTCACCGAAGTGGTAAACGTCTAAGACCTGCATCACTTCGGGCTTTCCTCCCATATTAAGCTGACACACCGTGATATAACTGAAAAACTGTTAAAAGCGGCGTTAAACCCAACCGACTCACTCATTCACTCACATAATAAATTGTCTTCTTTCAGATCTCATCCCTTTCCTGAAGGAAGTGCGGGATGACACGGAGAAGGTGCAGCAGTAAGGACTGTCCGGATGCTGACAGTGTGCTGGGCGTCTGGTAGGAGTTATAACACAACAGCATCCACAGCGTCACATTCAGGAACTTCATATTCTAATAATAAGAAATTCTTTGAAAAACATAGATAGTTTTCCACGTCTTGGTGTATTCCATGTATTTTACTGCTGTAAAAATAACATTTTATAAATTTGATAATTGCGTAATGTTAAGTAATGGTGGTCATTATTAATTTCTCTTTTAATAAAAAAACACCCATCTGCAGTTTCAGAACATTTGGTGAAGTATTTTCGGGTTTTACGTTGTTATATTTTTTTCAAATCGCCCACAACGGCCGACTACAGAGACTAACGTCTATATAACTCATATTAATCATCACCAATGATTTTTTTATCAAGACCTGGTTAAATCAGAGTAATTCACTAAATATTACATGTCTCTTGGAAACGTGATATACGATTCTATCCCAGGCTTTGGCCTTTGAATTAAGTTTTTGAGCTCTACACTCACTGGCACTGTTAAAAAACAAATAAACACTTGCACTTTTGAACTCAATATTGTGAGAGTGGAATGTGCTACGTTTAGATCAGGACACACTTACCCTTTTCGAAAACACCTGGTGTCACTAATTACTTTCAGTGATCAATTGATTTTCCTTATTATTTTGCCTTTTACGCCCTTTGGCAGATAATCGAGACTGGTGACTCCCTGGCATTGATGTTCTGAATCACCATTTTCAGCTTTTCTGGCCTCACTGGTGTTGGAAGACGGCAGCAGTAACAGCATCACTGGCCGCCACTCTGTTGTCTGTTTTGTCACACTAAGGACGCCATATTGGCGCTACCTTCCTAACGTAAGTGCGAGGACGCCAGAGTGCCATGGATTAAGTTCTGTATTAGTTCCTTGTGTTAGCAGGCATAATAGACCGTGTTTTGGAAGGCTGCAGCTCTTTCTGATGCCAATGCTGCTATAGAGCTTTTCATACGAAGAGTTGTGAAAACTGACAATGCATTGTGTAATAAAAGCTGGAAGTTATTTATTGTGTAATGCCTTTATTGATATGGTGTTTGAGCATGAGTTTGTTTGTTTGTTAGTTGTTAAACGCCGCACTAAGCAATATTCCAGCTATATGACGACGGTCTGTAAATAATCGAGTCTGGACAAGACAATCCAACTGACATCTTGAGCATCGATCAATGCAATTGGGATACGATGACATGTATCAAACCAAGTCAGCGAGCCTGACCACCCGATCCCGTTAGTTGCTCTTACGACAATATAGTCACCTTTTACGACAAGCATGGGTTTGACAACTATTTTCCACGTGGACAAGATAAAAAAAACTAGGTGACTGAAGGGTTTTGTTGTTGTCATTATTATGATCAGCGATAGAAACAAACATTTGTTTGTTTGTTGTTTAACGCCACACTCAGCAATATTCCAGCTATATGATGGCGGTCGGTAAATAATCGAATATACGAGGGCATGCATCAACCAAGTCAGTGAGCCTGACCACGCGATAGTCGCTTGTTTGAGCATTAGATAAATTATTATTTTGTAGTGGGGGAATTAGTGGGGTTTTTAACCGGCTATGGCATTATTACACACGTGAAACATGTCCAGAGACGTTTACTCCTTGATTTTGACAGACCAGTGTTCATAGTTAATATGAAACTGGAATTTGCCACAATCAGCGGATCCTGGAACGATATCTTAAAATAGTGACCGTACCATCTTCCCCAGGCAAGGGCGTTAACTGACTATAAAAGTCGAGTTTCTGCCCTGCCGAACTACGCAGGCATTTCGATCGTAGCGCCATGAGTGGCTATTACGAGTTATGTCCCTTTTATGTATGTCCTTCCTATTGACCAATCAGATTCCATCACTCATATCTCTTGCATTTGCTTCAAACAAAATGGCGGTGCCCAATCAAGACGGTCTGATCGATAATCAAAATCTTTATTGTAATAAAACGGGTCATACCCCGCGAAGTGCATCAAATCACGTGAGCACCTTGATCAATAACATGGAAAGATTTGGGAAATATCTGTCGACACCCACCTGACGGAACGTAATCTGTACGTTGAAATCCATGTTGTTTACGATTAGACTATGCATAGTCCAGCCAAAAGGAAACTCCGGAATCCCAGCCTAGTTTGGCAAGGGTGGAAACTGGACTTTAACAGATATTTTATCCACCACACCCACCCACACGCACGCACGCACGCATACCCTGACGCACAGACAGGCACACACATACTGAATCACACACACACACATACACACACTGAATCACACTCACACACACTGACGCACAGGCAGGCACACATACACTCACACACACACACACACACACACACAAACACACACACACACACACACACTGACTCTCTCTTTCAAACACACACACACACACACACACTGACTGTCTCACACACACACTGACACACACACACACACACACTGACACTCTCTCTCTCTCACACACACACACACTGACTCTCTCTCTCTCTCTCTCTCTCTCACACACACACACAAGGTTATTGGTCGGTTAAAATCTCAGAAGAAACTTGTAAACATCATCTACTACAAGGAATATTTTAAGATAGCTGAAGTGTGTGATGGACCAAGATGCGCTTTGAGCGGTATTTGAGGTATAATACGTGTGAGGTGTGAGGTGTGAGAAATCAAGTGACGTTGTTTGTTAACGGTGACATACGTGAATTATAGGGATTATTCGAACCGACGACTGGCGGAGCCGGGAGCGGTTGAGGTATGTAAATGTTCTCGACAACAAGCCATCAATTACTATGACGTTCGGATGGACACAATGTGTTAGACTATCTAAAGTAACCCATTAAATCAATCGGCGTGGAGAGCTGACTTCTCTGCGCCTGGTTCGACCATGTACGTGTACAATAGAGCACGTCCGAGGGTTTTTATTATGTATAAAAAAATTTAATTATAGGGTTTGATATTTAATATCAGGGTTTCAATCAATCAAAATTGTCATTTGATTTTACAATGGAACACATTGTGTTCAAATGCAAAATAAATTTCTAGCAAGAAACATTCATATGTTGCAATCTAAACGGAGGTTGTATTAATAAAATTACTGGGATATTATATGAAATATGAGTATTACATACAGCTGTAACAAAGCTGCCTGCGTACTAAGACAACCTCCATTTGTCCACAATTCCTGAAACGCGGAGGGTGAAGAATTGCATATTAAAGCACAAGAAGAAAAAGATTCTGCAATTCGCTGTGCAGAGTTGCGTCCCTTGGGCACGCCAGAAACCTATGATTGTTGGTTCGAATTCCGGTTCGCCCCGATTATGTTTCTAGGTTTGTCAGCACAATACCCGTGCTTGTGGGTTTCACTGAAGTGGTAAACGTCCGAGACATGCATCACTTTGGGCTTTCCTCCCACATTAAGCTGACACGCCGCGATATAACTGGAATACTGTTAAAAGCGGCGTCGAACCCAACTCACTCACTTGAATGCCCACGAGGTTTCTCAAAAGTGTTTATGTGTTTGTTATTTATTAATAACAGAAAAGAGATCAGATTTTGTGTAGATAAAGTTTTTGTCAACTTATACTCGTATATTTGATATGAACCCGTCAATGAGAACACATCTTCTAAAATATTCAGAAGATGAAAGCAAAATAATCTCATAAAAAACATATTTCTCAAACAATGGTTACAGAGTTCAAGTCCTTAAAAAGCTTTCAATATATTTTATGGTAGACATGTGGAGGACACCCCTCCTCTGTATCCGCTCATGATGTATGTTCCCTGTCTTTTCAGATGAACATTTAATTTGTGTTTCTGTCGGGTGCCACAAGTGGAGCAGGATATGCTTACTTTTTCCCGAACTGAGAATATCATCAATATTTGATAGTGATTCATAAACACATGTTTATGATATAGTCGGAATCGTACAATCGACACATATTATGGAATGTTTGCTTGTCGGTTCCAATAAGTAAATCTTTGCTATAATCACGTGACGATATAATTTCCTTGACATATATACTAGTATATATGATGAACTGATGAATATAGATACATTCAAATCAAGTCACCTTGATACGATCTAGCCCGTGAGAAGAATAAATTCCTATCAACACGAGAAGACAAACGTGTTAAAATGATGGCCATGGTCACGATACAATTTTTAAGTGTCCTTGAAAACATCCTATGACGCCCTAAGTCAAATAAGAAATATCTACATGTGCCTCAAAAGGAATGTGTGGATGACAACATTAATCAGGTTATATAGCAACTGTGTGCTATTAAGCTGTCATCCCCGTTTGGTCAAGGAATAAAATACGTTTATTAGGACATAAACATTCTGTGATTTTTCAATCTTGTGTGAATAATATGTTGATATGCGGCTGGCATTTTGTATGGGTGAGTGAGTGAGTGAGTTGGGTTTAACGCCGCTTTTAACAGTATTACAGTTATATCACGGCGTATTTTGTATGGTGATGACCTTTATGTCAGCTACAGCTGCGATACCAGATATTTTGTATGGTGATGACCTTTATGTCAGCTACAGCTGCGATACCAGATATTTTGTATGTGATGACCTTTATGTCAGCTACAGCTGCAATACCAGATATTTTGTATGGTGATTACCTTTATGTCAGCTACAGCTGCGATACCAGATATTTTGTATGGTGATGACCTTTATGTCAGCTACAGCTGCGATACCAGATATTTTGTATGGTGATGACCTTTATGTCAGCTACAGCTGCGATACCAGATATTTTGTATGGTGATGACGTTTATGTCAGCTACAGCTGCGATACCAGATATTTTGTATGGTGATGACCTTTATGTCAGCTACAGCTGCGATACCAGATATTTGAATGGTGATGACGTTTATGTCAGCTACAGCTGCGATACCAGATATTTTGTATGGTGATGACCTTTATGTCAGCTACAGCTGCGATACCAGATATTTTGTATGGTGATGACCTTTATGTCAGCTACAGCTGCGATACCAGATATTTTGTATGTGATGACCTTTATGTCAGCTACAGCTGCGATACCAGATATTTTGTATGGTGATGACCTTTATGTCAGCTACAGCTGCGATACCAGATATTTTGTATGGTGATGACCTTTATGTCAGCTACAGCTGCGATACCAGATATTTTGTATGGTGATGACCTTTATGTCAGCTACAGCTGCGATACCAGGTATTTTGTATGGTGATGACCTTTATGTCAGCTACAGCTGCGATACCAGGTATTTTGTATGTGATGACCTTTATGTCAGCTACAGCTGCGATACCAGATATTTTGTATGGTGATTACCTTTATGTCAGCTACAGCTGCGATACCAGATATTTTGTATGGTGATTACCTTTATGTCAGCTACAGCTGCGATACCAAATATTTTGTATGGTGATGACCTTTATGTCAGCTACAGCTGCGATACCATATATGTTGTATGGTGATCACCTTTATGTCAGCTACAGCTGCGAAAACAGATATGTTGTATGGTGATCACCTTTATGTCAGCTACAGCTGCGAAAACAGATATCTTGTATGGTGATGACCTTTATGTCAGCTACAGCTGCGATACCAGATATTTTGTATGGTGATGACCTTTATGTCAGCTACAGCTGCGATACCAGATATTTTGTATGGTGATGACCTTTATGTCAGCTACAGCTGCGATACCAGATATTTTGTATGGTGATGACCTTTATGTCAGCTACAGCTGCGATACCAGATATTTTGTATGGTGATGACCTTTATGTCAGTTACAGCTGCGATACCAGATATTTTGTATGGTGATGACCTTTATGTCAGCTACAGCTGCGATACCAGATATTTTGTATGGTGATGACCTTTATGTCAGCTACAGCTGCGATACCAGATATTTTGTATGGTGATGACCTTTATGTCAGCTACAGCTGCGATACCAGACTATGAGCCTCAATATATTTTTTTAAACATCTTGGCAGAATCTTTTTCAACAGTCTGAAGCATATTTATTTATCAAGAATTTCCTGGGACAATAAATCTTTTTGGCAACATCTGTGTGATGTAGATATGTTCTGTGTGATGTAGATGTGTTCTGTGTGATGTAGATATATTCTGTGTGATGTAGATGTGTTCTGTGTGATGTAGATATGTTCTGTGTGATGTAGATGTGTTCTGTGTGATGTAGATATATTCTGTGTGATGTAGATGAGTTCTGTGTGATGTAGATGAGTTCTGTGTGATGTAGATGTTTTCTGTGTGATGTAGATGAGTTCTGTGTGATGTATATGTGTTCTGTGTGATGTAGATATGTTCTGTGTGATGTAGATGTTTTCTGTGTGATGTAGATGAGTTCTGTGTGATGTAGATGTGTTCTGTGTGATGTAGATATGTTCTGTGTGATGTAGATGTTTTCTGTGTGATGTAGATGAGTTCTGTGTGATGTAGATGTGTTCTGTGTGATGTAGATATGTTCTGTGTGATGTAGATGTTTTCTGTGTGATGTAGATGAGTTCTGTGTGATGTAGATGTGTTCTGTGTGATGTAGATATGTTCTGTGTGATGTAGATGTTTTCTGTGTGATGTAGATGAGTTCTGTGTGATGTAGATGAGTTCTGTGTGATGTAGATGAGTTCTGTGTTCTATACATATGTTCTGTGTGATATAGATGTGTTCTGTGTGATGTAGATGTGTTTTGTGTGATGTAGATGTGTTCTGTATGATGTAGGTGTGTTCTGTGTTCTGTAGATGAGTTCTGTATGATGTAGATGTGTTCTGTGTGATGTAGATGTGTTCTGTGTGATGTAGGTGTTTTGTGTGATGTAGATGTGTTTTGTGTGATGTAGGTGTGTTCTGTGTGATATGTATGTCTTCTGTGTTATGTGGATGTGTTCTGTGTGATGTTGATGTGTTCTGTATGATGTAGATGTGTTCTGTGTGATGTAGGTGTGTTCTGTGTGATATACATGTGTTCTGTGTGATATACATGTGTTCTGTGTGATATACATGTGTTCTCCGTAATATAGATGTGTTCTGTGTGATATACATGTGTTCTGTGTGATATAGGTGTGTATTGTGTGATATACATGTGTTCCCCGTGATGTAGATATGTTCTGTGAGATGTAGGTGTTCTGTGTGATGTGTGTTCTTTGTGATATAGATGTAATCTATGCGAAAAAAACATGAGGTAAAATTACACAGTACAATCAGTACATTCCATTCTGCACATCTGTTAAAAACGTAAAACTGCAGGTCCAAGGTTATCGTAAATAAATCTTAATCACTTAATCCTGACACAAGATGACACGAGCAATGAAACATTAAAACATATTTAAATTTTAAACGAGATTTGCAGCGTTTGTTAAATAAATCCCTGTTTGTCACTGACTATGAAAAATATTACCCGCGTTAGATCAGACGCGTCATGAATATGTGACCTTGACCCGGTTCAAGGTGACCTAGCTTAATTTGCAATGTACAGCAATTTCCATTCACACGTATACCAGACAGCGGGACAGATAGTATGTCTGACTCTATACAACTAACTGACTACCACGTGTCCACAGAAACAGGATTTTTGTTGGAGAAGCCTCAGGTAATATATAGCCATACTGTTGCAAATACGTCTCGTTATCTTTGAATAGTAATTGCATGATTTTGTCACAGTAACTAATGATATGTTTTAATATTCTGAGGATTCTACGAAGGTTAGTGCTGTTTTATACTCGACTCACGCTCTTATGACTTGAGGAAATTGCCGCTGAAACATCACGTCCTTTGGTTGCGTTCGGCGAGGTGTTTTTTTAAGTGTTCCCGGACAACGTAGAACTAGCATAAAGCATTAAGCTTTTGTCGCGGCCCTCTTTGCACGTCAGTTCAGTTCCCAAATATATATTTTAATTATTGAATATCATATAAATATTATGACACTGAACCTCTTTTCAGAACTTAAGAAATTTTAACTGAAGTTTATTCTAATCTTCTCCAGGAATATTTACCAGACTACTTTGAGCCATGGAACCGCCTGGCGAAGTCTATGCCAGACCTGGTAACCAGGCACATGATGCGAGAGGCCGTGAGAGAGGTGGGTCAGTTTTAATGGAGTGGCCGTGGTTGTTGTTTTGTCATAAGCTCAGTAGCTGTGTCAAATATACAGGAGGTAATGATTGACTGACATACTAAAACTGCCGACCGCCTCCGTGGTAGAGCGTCCGCCCGGAGAGCCGGCCACGTCATACCAAAAGACGTTAAAAGATGGTACTTGTTGTTACCCTGTCTGGCGCTCAGCATTAAGGGGCTAAAACAAGGACTGGTCGGCTCGGAGTCAGTATACTGTGTCTGAGTGGGATATTCATATTAAACTGCGGCATAGTATCTCAGTGAGCTAGCACTATAAATCGGCATCAGTCCGGACTAGTACAAGCTGCCACACAAACACACACACGTACATGCACGTCGCTATATAAGTGCAATAATCTTGGACGCGACGCTAAAGACCATTTCACCTCACCTCACTAAAACTGCCCGCCCACACACAGACACTACTCCACCCCCAACCCCCAACCCCCCACACACATACACACACACACGCACCAACTGTGTTGCAAAACGAATATATGTCTTAAACGCGGAATCTCTGCACTCAGCAGACGGACCTCAAAATTAACAGATCGTACGTTTTTATTAGTTTCATCAAAATCAGTAGATGCACCAGTGTCATTGGATTGTCTGGTCTATCGCTCACTTGATTGCCTGGTTTGTTTACATTCCGCCGTCGCTTGGCAGGAGTACTGCTGTACAGCGCCAGGCTGTAAATACTTACTTTTTAATGAATGGCGCGTGTGAATGGCAGAACATGCTTTCCCTTACCGCGAACATCTTTCATCACACATTTTCGGGGGTCCATTCATATATTTGTAACAGCTGTTTTGCCCATTTTTCCCTTGTATTTCCGTTTCATATTTACAAATTATATTTTGAATAATATCGATCCACAGGACACGATACAAGGTCACGTACTGACCATTAGGAATTTCCAAATCTTACAGTTTCAAAAACGTTGGAAATAATTTTTTGACCAGCTGTTGCACGTACACTTGTTAACGTCGGACTATACCAGGACGAAGTACGCAAGTAGTTCTAAAATGAGTTAAATAGAATCATGTTTCGAAGTTCAACACGACACCTAACTATAAACTATCGGGCTAAAGCCAGGACATGTATACATAAAAATGTGATATTTTGCACATATTTCACCTTAATCTAGGGTTTTAAGTCCATAACATAGTGTTTTTCATCACGGGATCTGAAATGTTTTTGCTCATTTCTTAAAAGCTTTCGGCCAAAATAGTCCCCGTTATACCTCGCCCCGAAGGAGTTCCGGAAAACAATTGTGTGACATTCTGAAACAACTGTGTGATTTCATATCAATATAGATCCCTCATATTCAAGTTAAAAGCTTCACTGTCGTTGTTTCAGATGCCTCTGTTAGATCACTCCAAGTTGGCCGGGTACCGTCAGAAGCGGTTGGCGCACCTGCAGTTGGTTCTTATAACATCCGGGTACTTGTGGCAGGAGGGGGATGCAGGAGTAGTAGGGGTAGGCCACCTTTAAGTTGTTGTGACACTTAATATTTAGACGGGGCTGTCGGGTAGCCTTGTGGTTAAAGCATTCTCTCGTCACGCCGAAGACCCGGTTTCGATTCCCGTCATGGGTAAAGTGTGTAAAGCCCACTTCTAGTGTCCCCCGCCGTGATATGTACTTGTATGTCTAACGTCGACATGAAAGTGTTATTTTGTCATTATGACGTGGTACCTCTATGTCTAGCGTCTACATGAAAGTGTTATTTTGTCATTATGACGTGGTACCTCTATGTCTAGCGTCTACATGAAAGTGTTATTTTGTCATTATGACGTGGTACTTGCATGTCAGGCGTCTACATGAAAGTATTATTTTGTCATTATGACGTGGTACTTGTATGTCTAGCGTCTACATGAAAGTGTTATTTTGTCATTATGACGTGGTACCTCTATGTCTAGCGTCTACATGAAAGTGTTATTTTGTCATTATGACGTGGTACCTCTATGTCTAGCGTCTACATGAAAGTGTTATTTTGTCATTATGGCGTGGTACTTGTATGTCTAGCGTCTACATGAAAGTGTTGTTTTGTCATTATGACGTGGTACTTGTATGTCTAGCGTCAACATGAAAGTGTTTTTTGTCATTATGACGTGATACGTCTATGTCTAGCGTCTACCTGAATGTGTCGCAGTACCTCTGTGGCATGTTTCCAACACCCTGGGTCTGAAGCCGGTCATCAGCCACCCCGATGCGTGTCTGGCTAACTGGAAGTACACTAATGACCAAGGGTGAGTATTAAGACTAAGGCCAGAAGCTTTTATTAGCTCAACGACCAAAATAGTCCATCAATTATATTATAACAGTCATTCAGTCTTAATTCAAGTACTTAAGAGGTCCCTGGCCTATAGTACATGTGACAGAGATTTTAACTATTATTTACAGATTTGGTTCTATATAACAGTGCGTGGAATATGTACATGGCTAAGTTTTGCATTATTAATTTATTTAGACTGTTTAACAATTGTCGGAATTTCACAATATTTGGATCGTTAAAGTAGTATACAGGAATATATTTTTTCTCACAGTGGAGTACAATGGACATACAAGTATAAAGTGATAGTCATCCTCTATATCTTGCATATTACACATTTTACATAAACTTTCTGACCTTAGAGTTTTTAAGTATCTCCCACTCTCGATGCATAAATCATGTGATGAACATCGAAATCTTTATAGTGTGTAGTCACATTTAACCTTTCATCTTCACTAGCTTTTTGCTTCAGGGTAAGCGAGAGATGAGGTAACTCTGCGCGTGATTGGACAGAAAAGTCACTGGCAAGTTCAAACACTGCCGCAGACACAATCATATAATCTATTACACTTGCCCCATTTTGCCCACTGAATGTATAATCCCCAATTTCACGGTCGGTTCCTGATCTTCCGTTCATGTGACAGGCCGATGTGACAGGGAGTGACCGATGTGACATGGAGTGACCGATGTGACAGGGAGTGACCAATGTGACATGGAGTGACCGATGTGACAGGGAGTGACCGATGTGACAGGGAGTGACTGATGTGACAGGGAGTGACCGATGTGACAGGGAGTGATCGATGTGACATGGAGTGACCGATGTGACAGGGAGTGCCCGATGTGACAGGGAGTGACCAATGTGACAGGGAGTGACCGATGTGACAGGGAGTGACCGATGTGACAGGGAGTGACCGATGTGACATGGAGTGACCGATGTGACAGGGAGTGACCGATGTGACATGGAGTGACTGATGTGACATGGAGTGACCAATGTGACATAGACTGACCAATGTGACAGGGAGTGACTGATGTGACAGGGAGTGACTGATGTGACAGGGAGTGACCGATGTGACATGGAGTGATCGATGTGATAGGGAGTGACCGATGTGACAGGGAGTGACCGATGTGACAGGGAGAGACCGATGTGACATGGAGTGATCGATGTGACATAGAGTGACCAATGTGACAGGGAGTGATCGATGTGACAGGGAGTGACCGATGTGACAGGGAGTGACCGATGTGACAGGGAGTGACCGATGTGACAGGGAGTGATCGATGTGACGTCCACTTTATAATTACCAAATGAAAAAAACTCAGACAATATGTAAGTATTACATACTGTTGTTTTGGTATTTTTAGGCAACTTTATACCTTTGTGTCGCAGTTGAATGATTGAATGATTATATTGTCAACATCTCTACCCTGCCACACATATGTGATGCTGTCTGTAATATCACTCGTACCCCGGTATATTTGTGTTGGCTTCAGGGAGATCGAGGTTCTGTACGCAATTCCCGGGGGGTCAAGCAGCGCCTGGTTCTTCAAGGTTACCTGCTTCGTAGAGTTGGCGTTCGCGAAAAGTTTACCGGTAAGTCTGAGACTGTAGCATTATTATCCCCCGCCACGATGTGGAAGGGGGATGTAGGAATGGGTGTTGTCCGTCCGTCCGTCCGTCACTTTTCGTTTCCGGAGCCGAACTCAAAAACCATGAGAGATATCTTGAGCAAACTTTTCACATAAATAGGTCCAGTGGTGAACTGGTGCCTTTTGACACTCGGGATTTTTGACAAAATTATATTTCGAATTTCCATGGCATCGAGTTTGACCGGACATGTCATATTGGCGGGGGATATGAGTATTTCATGTTTGTTGATTTCTGTGAAGATGAGGCCATCGATAATTGAAATTACTCGTCAAACAAACCCGAGGGGATAAGGTCACTAAGTGACTGACCATTGGATAACCAAGCCTTGGATATGTTTGTTAAAAATATTGTGTTCCAGAAAAAAACGAGACAATTATTTTACCTCAGCTTTCACCAAAGTAAATATTGTTCGTTGTAACAACCCTCAGTTTCTTCATCACCAGTCTACACATTGGGCCGATTTGAGGTGTATCGACTATTTGTAACCAACGAATTTAGACACGGCGATCTTAGCCCTACGACTACCGTAAGCCTATGGGAGTTACGATCATCTTAGCGCTAAGATCGCTTTGTGGAACAGGGCCCAGTTCCAACATGAGGGAAAACAGCCGTTGTTCTGACCAATGAGCGGTCAGATTACATCACAGAAAACGGTAATATTTCTCAAGCACCATGTGAGTAGGCTTATCGTCATCTTCTCTGCACATTGATTCAGGAAACAGCAGAGTTCGTACAACATTCACGCACGGAGTTGAGGTAATTTGATCCTCGAGCAAAAGGGCTTCATTTCATGACTTACAATATGCATGTGTAATTTTCTTTAACCAATACAAAATGAACGAAATTACTCAAATGTCTTGACGTCAATGACTAAATGCCTTTCAAAGACTTGATACATGACCCTGCATATCGGCCGTATGTGTTCACGGGTGGTGGAGGAACGTGATGTATATAAAGTACTGACGATGGTCGTTTCACAGGATTGTATTTCCACGGAGCCATTACGTCTGTTACAGTCAGTCCAGAATGTGCTAGATGGCGTCATGGCAGATGACAATGTCAAGGTCACATCCGGGTTAGCAGGTCTGACGACTATGGTCGGGAACATGCAGTCTGCTTTGAGAAGGATGCATGGTAACCGTTTCTCCTCCTTCATCAACCCTCTGGTTGTAACAATACATTGTTTTGTATGGAATCCTAGAAGGAACATTGTCGTACAGGCACGTTGGGGCCCTTCCAAAAACAAGCGAAACGTGTCAAAATTAACCAAAGCGTGACATTACGTCAAATGGTTGATCTGTCGCGCCGTTGCAATGTCGCGCTTTGGTTAATTTTGACACCTTTTGCTTGTTATTTGAAGGGGAGAGCGAAAATGTCCCTTCTATGATGCCCTAGTCTCGCGATTCAGTATTGATCTCGCTCAAAAGGTCGTCCGACAACAGCAACACGTAAGCCTAATTCGTAAGCGTAGTCAATTAGAGTTTTCAAATTACAATAACCACCTTTGCGAGTTCTGTTACAAATTCCATTTGGCGCGGTTACATTTACAGGGAATCTATCTCTGCATTGAAAACACTGTCAGTTTATCTCCTAGATTCGTTATTATAGATGTATGCAAATATAACTCCAATAATTGAAGGATTACAAAGGTACGAATTTTGTAATGGGGTTTGAAAGGTATTCCAGAAAAGTTCAACATTCAAACCATCAAACATCCAAATTCGGATCTTTCCAAAGGTGAGGTGAGGTGAAATTGGGTTTAACGTCGCGTCGAAGATTATTGCACTCATATAGCGACGTGCATGCACGTGTGTGTGTGTGTGTGTGTGTTTGTGTGTTTGTGTGCGTGTGCGTGCGTGTGTGTGTGCGTGCGTGTGGCTGCTTGTACTAGTCCGGACTGATGCCGATTTATAGTGCTAGCTCACTGAGATACCATGCCACAGTTTAATATAAATATCCCACTCAGACACAGTATACTGACTCCGAGCCGACCAGTCCTTGTTTTAGCCCCTTAATGCTGAGCGCCAGACAGGGTAACAACAAGTACCATCTTTTAACGTCTTTTGGTATGACGCGGCCGGGGATCGAATCCCGGACCTTCCGCTCTCCGGGCGGACGCCCTACCACTAGACCACGGAGGCGGTCTCCTTTCGAAAGTATAAGGAGTTACCTTCATGCGTACATAAGTGATTTCCACGTTGAAACGCAGAGGTAACCATAGAAATGGGTACGAAATGTGTAAATTGTGGAATCAGAAAGACATTATGTATTTAAACCCACAGTTTTAGGTTTACAATAAAAGTGAAATTCAACGGGTCAAATAAGTGACAACATCAATAAGAAAACATGCCCAAGAATTAAACTGCACTCAAGCATGTTTAGAATTCGTCACTGTTGACTGACTTGAACGCGACCAGTCTCAGTTTTTGAAAGTAGAATAGAATCGGAAGCTGGAAGGGCTTGGGTATAAGAATTGCTCTTTTCAAGTAAATTAGAAACAAACAATGTCGAAAATACCTTTTATCTCTCTCTTCTCTCTGTTAGGTACAATCAGTATTTTGGAAACCCTCCTTACCAGAAACGTCTTGAACGATCAAGCCTGCCCTTTTCATGTACGCAAGGGCAGATAACTCTCATTCTAGCACAACATTCTGGAAAGTTCCCCTGTCTATTGTTGACTGCAGTTCAAAAATAGCCACGGCAGCCCTAGATATTTGTTACCAGTAGTTTAATTATTTACTGCTACTAACGTTTACTACAAATATATTGACAACAGTTTCTGTCACCATTAAAATTATTTACACACAACAATGTCAAGTATTGCCTTTCATTAATTATTTTCAGAACATTTATCAGCTGACACATTCTACAACACAGTGCGGCCATATCTTGGAGGGTATGTGTACTGGTATTGTTGACGTCATTGATTGAGTGAGTGTGTTGGGTTTAATGTCGCTTTCAGTAGTATTTCAGCTATATCACGGCGTGCCAGGTTAATTCGGGAGGAAAGTAGGTCAAAGGTGGCTACCACGTTTGTGAAACAATTGGGTACGGGTATAGTGCTAACTAACCAAGAATCATGCAAAGGGCGAATCTGGGTTTGAGGAGACAGACTGTATTGTTTAGAATTGCACTGGCCCCTATTTTATGGTCTGGGGTCGTCCCAATCTAGGTCGGGATATGGTAAGCGGTATGTGTGCCACACGGGTATTGTCTGTGTATGTAGGGTAATCATCAAAAAAACACATGACACAGCTTGGATTAAGCTGCTCAAACACCATCGTGTGTGCTAATCCTGATTTAGATGTATACGAGTCAAACGGCATGGCACCATGGCACCAAATTATCGCCAGTATGCCTATAGCGCTCAACGGATCAGTGCACTCTGAATTCATTCTCAGCTCCATTGGGAGTACACAGTCTAAGCTGCTCATGGGGACTAGAAGGTTAACAGTCACATAACCATGTCATCCTACCGGGTACCAATTTTCTGCTGGGTGAACGGATGCATATTTTAAACAAAGTCACCTGCCTTAGGAAATGTGCTTCAGTGTGGCTCAGCAACGAGTGAGTGAGTTAAGGTTAAAGTTTAACGTCACATCGGCAATATTTCAGCCATATCGTGACGATCCAACGAAGCACTAGAAACTAACAGGAGTCAAGCTTGCCGAACATGGTCACCCATCCACCTACTCTCCGCAACCAACGTTTTTAAGTTTGCCTGATTTGTGACGTGAGCAATGCACAGGTCACCCATTTGATGATTACCCGTATGTTTAATTTATTGTTCTTGTTTTTGTTGTTGTTTAACGCAGCACTTAGCAATATTTCAGTTACATGACGTTGGTCTGTAAATAATCGTGTCTGGACCAAACAATCCAGTGATCGATATTGTTAGCAACGATCCAGAAGTTGGGGTACGATGACGCATAAACAACCAAGTCACCGAGCCTGACCATCCGATCCATTTGGTCACCTCTTACGTTGGTTGGTTGGTTGGTTGGTTTGTTGTTTATCGCCGCACTCATCAATATTCCAGCTATATGACGGCGGTCTGTAAATAATCGAGTCTGGACCAGACAATCCAGTGATTAATATCATGAGCATCAATCCACGCAATTGGGATTGATGACATGCATCAACCAAGTCAGCGAGCCTGACAACCCGATCCCGTTAGTCGCCTTTTACGACAAGCATAGTCGCCTTCTACAGCAAGCATGGGTTGCTGAATACCTATTTACCCTTATTCTAATAATGATGACTCCCACAATAGAATCCGACCTCGACAATGTCGGACAAGTCCATTTTATGCACAGGTGGGTATTATCATAATTATATTTATCCATTTTTTTGGATGCGATCGTTCCGACATCGCGTGTATCTGTGTTTCCCAGCTTAAACTATGGGGAATAACTCACAAAACACTCCCCTCTCAAAATATTGTCCAATATACGATGTCATCAAGTTGCGAGTGCGTGTTCGAATCTAAAGAAATGACGTCATGATAGAACAATGTTTTATCGTGAGATAAACCACACTTCATTTTTTTGTCCTTTGCGATTTATCGCGAGGCTGTCGTGTATTTATGTAATATACATACAATCTACTTGTACACCATAAGGTTGTACATCATAAGTTGTATTGATGTATACATACAATGTACTTGTACACCATAAGGTTGTATATCATAAGTTGTATTGAGTTGTATTAACGTCGCGTTCAAGATTATTGCACTTATATAGCGACGTGCATGTACGTGTATGTGTTTGTGTGGCTGCTTGTGCTAGTCCGGACTGATGCCGATTTATAGTGCTAGCTCTCTGAGATACCATGCTGCAGTTTAACATGAATACCCCACTCAGACACAGCATACAGACTCCGAGCCGACCAGTCCTTGTTTTAGCCCCTTAATGCTGAGCGCCAGACAGGGTAACAACAAGTACAATCTTTTAACGTCTTTAGGTATGACGCGGTCGGGGATCGCACCCCGGACCTTCTGCTCTCCGGGCGGACACTCTACCACTAGACCACGGAGGCGGTCTAAGTTGTATTGATGTATACATACAATGTACTTGTACATCATAAGGTTGTATATGATAAGTTGTATTTGCAGATGGGGTGGATCGTCCAGCCCTCTCCCCGATGGGATTATTTATGAAGGTATATCAGAGGAGCCAGTTCAGGCAAGTAGCTGATCAGATCTTTAAATATATTCAGCAAGGAGACGTATTTAACAGGGGTATGTTGTGTACAAGCATAGCCGTTATCGTTGTCACTGCAAGTCCAACGGAGACGAGAAGATGAGACGAGAAGATGAGAGATGAAGTGATGGGATGAGATGCGACAAGACGAGGAGAGGAAATGGGATGAGACGAGATGAGATTAGATTGAGATGAGATGAGTCTTGCTGTTGTTTTTGCGGGTTCTGTTGATGACGAATCACTAAGATGAATCATTTTTACTGACAGGTTATTGGTGGGAGTGCAGCTCAGAGCACAACGCTTCAGCTCATTGACGTTCTCCTCGGAGTCACGCATAAGCCGGGTAAGTGGTGTCTCACTCTGTCATCTATGTGTTATTCTCATCAGGACGCACACTCCCATGGTACGTTGTGCTAAAACAGGCATCGAATTGTGTGACACTCATCGGGACACATATTCCCCAGGTACGTTGTGCTTAATCATACATCAATTTGTGTGACACTCTTCGGGACACATATTCTCCTGGTACGTTAACGTTGTGTTTAACCATGCATCAATTTGTGTGAGACTCTTCGGGACATATATTCTCCTATTGTTGTGCTAAAACAGGTCTCAAAGTGTGTGGCTCTCATCCGTACACACATTCCCCAGGTACGTTGTGTTTAACCAGGCATCAATTTGTGTGACACTCATCGGGACACATATTCCCCAGGTACGTTGTGCTTAACCAGGCATCAATTTGTGTGGCACTCATCGGGACATATATTCCCCAGGTACGTTGTGCTTAACCAGGCATCGATTTGTGTGGCAATCACTGGGACGCACATTCCACAGGTACGTTGTGCTTAACCATGCATCAATTTGTGTGGCAATCACTGGGACGCACATTCCACAGGTACGTTGTGCTTAACCATGCATCAATTTGTGTGGCAATCACTGGGACGCACATTCCCCAGATACGTTGTGCTTAACCATGCATCAATTTGTGTGGCAATCACTGGGACGCACATTCCCCAGATACGTTGTGCTTAACCATATATCAATTTGTGTGGCAATCACTGGGACGCACATTCCCCAGATACGTTGTGCTTAACACCTTATAACTTGACTAACTGATGAGTGTCAGAGGTCAGTGGGTGAAGGTGCATCCCGGTCAGTGCCACAAAAATTGTTTTTGTGGCACTGACCGGGATGCACATTCACCCACTGACCTCTGACACTCATCAGTTAGTCAAGTTATAAGGTGTTCGTTCCTTAGCAACCTGTAACATCTGTGTACGTTGTTGCTATTCATCATCTTAATGTTCCAGACAAACAGGCCTTCCTGGATGAGATGAGAGACTACATGCCTCCCGCCCACAAACAGCTGGTCCTTGATGTGATGGATATGCCACGGAAATTGACTTCTATGGGTAAGTTATTTGCAATATAGTTTATTGTTTGTTCCAAAATGGCACACAGTCGAGAACCCTTGTTTCCACATGCACAATTATGATAATAATTAGTTACGACCCAAAGCCACCTGTCTGACTTTTGCAGATGATGAAAGTAGGAGTAGTAGTAGTAGTAGTAGTAATAGACGACAACGACGACGTAGTAGTAGTAGTAGTAATAGACGACGACGTAGTTATTAGTAGTGATAGTAGTAGTAATAGACGACGACATAGTAGTAGTAATATATGACGTAGTAGTAGTAGTAGTAGTAATAGAAGACGTAGTAGTAGTAGTAGTAGTAGTAGTAGTAGTAATAGACGACGACGTAGTAGTAGTAGTAATAGACGACGACGTAGTAGTAGTAGTTGTGATAGTAGTAGTAATAGACGACGACGTAGTAGTAGTAATGTACGACGACTTAGTAGTAGTAGTAATAGACGACTTAGTAGTAGTAGTAATAGACGACGACGACGTAGTAGTAGTAGTAGTAGTAGTGGTAATAGACGACGACGTAGTAGTAGTAGTAATAGAGGACGACGACTACGTAGTAGTAGTAGTAGTAATAGACGACGACGACTACGTAGTAGTAGTAGTAGTAATAGAGGACGACGACGTAGTAGTAGTAGTAATAGACGACGACTACGTAGTAGTAGTAGTAGTAGTAGTAGTAGTAATAGACGACGACGTAGTAGTAGTAGTAGTAGTAGTAGTAATAGACGACGTAGTAGTAGTAGTAGTAGTAGTAATAGACGACGACGTAGTAGTAGTAGTAGTAGAAATAGACGACGACGTAGTAGTAGTAGTAGTAGCAGTAGTAATAGACGACGACGTAGTAGTAGTGATAGACGACGACGTAGAAGTAGTAGTAGTAGTAGTAATAGACGACGACGTAGTAGTAGCTGTAATAGACGACGACGTAGTAGTAGTAGTAATAGACGACGACGTAGTAGTAGTAGTAGTAGTAGTAGTAGTAGTAGTAGTAGTAGTAGTAATAGACGACGACGTAGTGGTAGTGGTAGTGGTAGTAAGAGTAGTAGTGAGTGAATATGGGTATACACCGCTTTTAGCAATATTCAATTTACATAATCCCCCATTTTGGGAATCAAACCCGGGTCTTCGGCGTGACGAGTGAACGCTTTAACCACTAGGCTATCCTACCGCCCCAGTTGTAGTAGTAGCAGTAGTAGTATAAGTAGTAGTAGTAGTAGTTGAACGATATTACAATGGAATATATACTGAATAGAAATTATTGGTAAATAGCTCTGATATGATGGTCATAAGTGTTCAAACCATTAAAGCATTTTAATTGTGACGTCACAATGTTTGCCTCATAATGCGTTAAAAGCAAAGCTATCTCCATCCATATAACATGCGGTAGAACTATTATTTAATCTTCAACATTCTTAATTTTAAACTAAATCAACGTCACAATTGAAGGTGCTATAAGCGAGAAGGAACATACGTTTTGTTCTTGGTGTGTTATCCAGGTAAATGTATAAAACATACATTGTTTGACCTTTACAGTGGCAGATTCGGGAGACACAGATCTAACAAAAGCTTACAACAAGTGTCTGACAGCTGTCACCCAGTTCCGCAGTTACCACATACAGGTCGTAACAAAGTAGGTATATGATGTGTTATCACATACAGGTCGTAACAAAGTAGGTATATGATGTGTTATCACATACAGGTCGTAACAAAGTAGGAATATAATCAGTTATCACATACAGGTCGTAACAAAGTAGGTAGATGATGTGTTATCACATACAGGTCGTAACAAAGTAGGTATATGATGTGTTATCACATACAGGTCGTAACAAAGTAGGTATATGATGTGTTATCACATACAGGACGAAACAAAGTAGGTATATGATGTGTTAATAGATACAGGTCGTAACAAAGTAGGTTTATGATGTGTTTTCACATACAGGTCGTAACAAAGTAGGTAGATGATGTGTTATCACATACAGGTCGTAACAAAGTAGGTAGATGATGTGTTATCACATACAGGACGAAACAAAGTAGGTATATGATGTGTTAATAGATACAGGTCGTAACAAAGTAGGTATATGATGTGTTATCACATACAGGTCGTAACAAAGTAGGTAGATGATGTGTTATCAGATACAGGTCGTAACAAAGTAGGAATATAATCAGTTATCACATACAGGTCGTAACAAAGTAGGTATATGATGTGTTATCACATACAGGTCGTAACAAAGTAGGTATATGATGTGTTATCACATACAGGACGAAACAAAGTAGGTATATGATGTGTTAATAGATACAGGTCGTAACAAAGTAGGTATATGATGTGTTATCACATACAGGTCGTAACAAAGTAGGTATATGATGTGTTATCACATACAGGTCGTAACAAAGTAGGTATATGATGTGTTATCACATACAGGACGAAACAAAGTAGGTATATGATGTGTTAATAGATACAGGTCGTAACAAAGTAGGTTTATGATGTGTTATCACATACAGGTCGTAACAAAGTAGGTAGATGATGTGTTATCACATACAGGTCGTAACAAAGTAGGTAGATGATGTGTTATCACATACAGGTCGTAACAAAGTAGGTAGATGATGTGTTATCACATACAGGTCGTAACAAAGTAGGTAGATGATGTGTTATCACATACAGGTCGTAACAAAGTAGGTAGATGATGTGTTATCACATACAGGTCGTAACAAAGTAGGTAGATGATGTGTTATCACATACAGGTCGTAACAAAGTAGGTAGATGATGTGTTATCACATACATGATGAAACAAAGTATAGGTTTATGATGTGTTAATAGATACAGGTCGTAACAAAGTAGGTAGATGATGTGTTATCACATACAGGTCGTAACAAAGTAGGTAAATCATGAGTTGGTAGGTGGTGAGTTATCACAGTGTTTAAGGCTTGGTACAGGAGCAGTGCATGTGACTGAACTTTGTGCATTGTATGACCACGAACAGACAGGTATTGATTGTCGTCTTACATGCATCTTAACTGCAGGTATATCGTGTCAGCTTCCAGGAGAACGAGTCATGAGAATAACTACCAGAGTCTAGCTAACAAAGGCACCGGTGGATCAGGTGAGATCATAACCCTACATATTTTGCGCCCTGAACAAGAACAGCAACAACAATAATGATAAACAGCAGACAAAACACACTTTTGGTGGCTGTTCTATATATCTGATATACTCTGGGTGGTCAGCCTAGTGGTCAACGAGGCGGCAACAAACCCACTTCACTCACTCACTCACTAACTCGACCTCACACAGGAGTCCCAGAGAACGTTGATAATTTATATTCATGATAACTTTGCGATAGTACTTAAACCTTAAACAATGCAACAGCTATTTTCCTATGATAATCAATTCGCCAAATCCACTGTGCACGGATTGGGTAAAAAAGAAATATTTATAAAAATATAGGTGGATAGTAAGCCTTCCTCGGACTGATTCAGTGACTTGGGACATATATACATGTACGTATGAACTGATTCAGTGACACAGGACATATATACATGTACGTGTGAACTGATTCAGTGACACGGGACATATATACATGTACGTATGAACTAATTCAGTGACACAGGACATATATACATGTACGTATGAACTGATTCAGTGACACAGGACATATATACATGTACGTGTGAACCGATTCAGTGACATAGGACATATATACATGTACGTGTGAACTGATTCAGTGACACAGGACATATATACATGTACGTGTGAACCGATTCAGTGACACAGGACATATATACATGTATGTATGAACTGATTCAGTGACACAGGACATATATACATGTACCTGTGAACTGATTCAGTGACACAGGACATATTCACATGTACGTGTGAACCGATTCAGTGACACAGGACATATATACATGTACGTATGAACTGATTCAGTGACACAGGACATATATACATGTATGTATGAACCGATTCAATGACACAGGACATATATACATGTACGTGTGAACCGAATCAGTTACACGGGACATAAAAACATGTACGTATGAACTGATTCAGTGACACAGGACATATATACATGTACGTATGAACTGATTCAGTGACACAGGACATATCTACATGTACGTGTGAACCAATTCAGTTATACCAGGACATATATACATGTACGTATGAACTGATTCCGTGACACAGGACATATCTACATGTACGTGTGAACCAATTCAGTTATACCAGGACATATATACATGTAAGTATGACCAGATTCAATGACACAGGACATATATACATGTACGTATGAACCGATTCAATGACACAGGACATATATACATGTACGTATGAACTGATCCAGTGACACAGGACATATATACATGTACGTATGAACTGATTCAGTGACACAGGACATATATACATGTACGTATGAACTGATTCAGCGACACAGGACATATTTACATGTACGTATGAACTGATTCAGTAACACGGGATATATATACATGTACGTATGAACTGATTCAGTGACACGGGATATATATACATGTACGTGTGAACTGATTCAGTGACACAGGACATATATACATGTACGTTTGAACTGATTCAGTGACACAGGACATATATACATGTACGTATAAACCGATTCAGTGACACAGGACATATATACATGTACGTATGAACTGATTCAGTGACACAGGACATATGTACATGTACGTATGAACCGATTCAGTGACACAGGACATATATACATGTATGTATGAACTGATTCATTGACACAGGACATAAATATATGTACGTATGAACTGAATCAGTGACACAGGACATATATACATGTACGTATGAACTGATTCAGTGACACAGGACATATATACATGTATGTATGAACTGATTCAGTGACACAGGACATATATACATGTACGTATACGTATGAGCTGATTCAGTGACACAGGACATATATACATGTACGTATGAACTGATTCAGTGACACAGGACATATATACATGTACGTGTGAAGATATTCAGTGACACAGGACATATATACATGTACGTATGAACTGATTCAGTGACACAGGACATATATACATGTACGTATGAACTGATTCAGTGACACAGGACATATATACATGTACGTGTGAACTGATTCAGTGACACAGGACATATATACATGTACGTATGAAGAATGTTTTTTCTGCTCAAGAACTAAAATGACTCTTTTCAGATCTTCTGCCTTTCCTGAAGGCCCTGAGAGACGACACTGAGAGGAAAAGAACCAATAGTGACAGCAGTTTGACAGCAGAGTTCCAACAGTGTTAGTCAATCTTCCCGAGGCAAGGGCATAAAAAGTCCAGTTTCCACCCATGCCGAACTTGGCTGGAATTTCTTAGCTATATCATAGCGGAGTTATGTCCCTTTAATGCCCTTCCTATTGACCAATCAGATTCTACCTCTCACATCACTTGCATTTGCTTCAAACAAAATGGCAGTGCCCAGTCAACACGATCTGATCGATAATCAAGATCTATATTATAATAAACGGGTGTTACATCGAGAAGTGCATCAGATCACCTAGCACCTTGATTTAAAACACCCGTCGACGCTGAGTTGACCGTACACACACTTTGCAAATCCTGCAGTCGACCGTAATCTGCACGTTGAAATCCATATTTACGAACCGGATGTCTAGTTCGTTACGCGATTTTCATTGAACTATACATAAGCTCATTAGTCCAGCTAAACTGTTTCAGCCTAGTTCGGCAAGGGTGGAAACTGGACTTATATAGTCAGGAAACTCCCTTGCCTCGGGAAGATGGTGAAAGTCAATCTCATTATAATCAGAAGATACGATACCTCTCTGTGTTAAGATTTATAGACACCCTATGGAAGGTAGCAACAGATGAACCCTTATAAAACTTTGACCTCCCAAACAAAAAGAAGGCTGCGTTCTTTCGCCAAGCAGACGTCATCTGTCTGTCCGTCCGATTTCTCTCTTAATTACCTGCCACATAACACAAATATACCCTCAACAGTCTCACGACCGCCTCCGTGGTCTAGTGGTAGAGCGTCCGCCCTGATAGCGGAAGGCTCGGGGTTCGCGTCGTACCAAAAGACGTTAAAAGATGGTACTTGTTGTTACCCTGTCTGGCGCTCGGCATTAAGGGGATAAAACAAGGACTGGTCGGCTCGGAGTCAATATACTGTGTCTGAGTGGGGTATTCATGTTAAACTGCGGCATGGTATCTCAGTGAGCTAGCACTTTAAATCGGCATCAGTCCACAAACACACACACGTACATGCACGTCGCTATATAAGTGCATTAATCTTGGACGCGACGTTAAACCCCATTTCACCTCACCTCACCTGAACAATCTTACAGTTAGGGTGACGCCATGGCACTCAGAAACGACAGGATGTGTAAAATATCCTCAATGTAACAACGTGGCTTTATTTGTTTGCATTCTGAACTAATCAATTATATTCTTTTTCGAGATGCAGAATAATATATGCTTCTCTCACTTGCACAGAGACTTTAGAAGCCACGACGCTGAGTCAAGCGATTGCTATTCGAGAGTAATTAAATTCTTACAAATATTGCCCGGTACAAATGCATCATTACGTTATTTAATGCAGGTATAAATGCTACTCAGTGATTTGTGATAATAAAGACGACAAAGACATACCATAATCATAAGAAATCTCAAATCATAATCATAAGAAAGCAGAGTCCACTGCACGATTTCGACTATATCATAAGCATGTGTTCATGAATCACTATCAAATAAAAATGATGTCAGGTGTTCGTGAAATGGTTTAGCGTGTGCTGCCCACGGTTGACATCCGCCACAAACACATGCAAAGGCAAGTCAATTGTTCACACAGCCACAAGATGCCCATCAATTTCAACTCGGGTTCATGACGCTAAATGGCATGGATTGGCAGCCATATTGGCTTTAATTTTTTCCAGGCTCGAAAAGGGGTCCTTTTGATAAAAGATTCTACAACACTGAGCCATGTTTCCGAAACAGGAAATGATAAATAAATAATCATTTTGGCGATATGTTATCAGCAAGTCAATTTTAAACAAATAATAATTTCGGCTATAAGTTTGACCAAAAAATGGCCTACAGTGATAGGATTTCCTCGAACATCAAGTTGTATAGTCCTATAAATAGAAATACCTCCCGTCATCACTGCTTACTACTGTACGTATGTTCATATGTTTATCATTATGTCTGAATGCTCTTGTGGATGTCTTTATACTATGATGTGTAAGTTGCCGTTTATTGCATAATAAACAAATACAAATATGTATGAATGTTTTCTTTTACAAATGCAATTGATATTAGTATTCTTATAAGAAATCCATACCACTAGGTATATCATAATCATGTATTGAGGTGAGGTGAAATTGGGTTTAACGTCGCGTCCAAGATTATTGCACTTATATAGCGACGTGCATGCACGTGTTTGCGTGGCTGCTTGTACTAGACTGATGCCGATTTATAGTGCTAGCTCACTGAGATACCATGCCGCAGTTTAACATGAATACCCCACTCAGACACAGTATACTGACTCCGAGCCGACCAGTCCTTGTTTTATCCCCTTAATGCCGACCGCCAGACAGGGTAACAACAAGTACCATCTTTTAACGTCTTTTGGTATGACGCGGCCGGGGATCGAACCCCGGACCTTCCGCTCTCCAGGCGGACGCTCTACCACAAGACCACGGAGGCGGCTGTATTTATGAATCTCTATGCAATATGGCAAAGGAAAGCGTATTCCTCCCCAATGGCGGCACCCGGGGTCCAAAGGCAAGTCAAATCTTCACCTGAACAAACACGGAACATATGGTGCTAGTGAAAATAGGGAATTGTATCAAGTCTTCGACATACTCAACATGATCTCCAATATGCAACGACCGCCTCCGTGGTCTAGTGGTAGAGCGTCCGCCCGGAGAGCGGAAGGTCCGGGGTTGCATCCCCGACGGCGTCATACCAAAAGACGTTAGAAGATGGTACTTGTTGTTACCCTGTCTGGCGCTCGGCATTAAGGGGCTAAGACAAGGTCGGCTCGGAGTCAGTATACTGTTTCTGAGTGGGGTATTCATGTTAAAACTGCGGCTTGTATCTCAGTGAGCTAGCACTATAAATCGGCATCAGTCCGGACTAGTACAAGCAGCCACATAAACACACACACGTACATGCACGTCGCTATATAAGTGCAATAATCTTGAACGCGACGTTAAGCCCCATTTCACCTCACATCTAATATGCAACACCGCTTGCACAAAGCGCAGATGTATTGTGAGTCTCAATGTGGATGGATGAGGACTCGTTACTCCATATCTCCACATGTGACACAAAGTGCCAAAATTCGCAAAGATAGATAACGAAGCTACTCAGAAACCATCGGTTAGAACTCATAACAATTTACTATGATAAACTATGATAAGGATACAAAAAGTTGAGTTGGGCACAGGTTTACAGAGTTACGTCCCTTAGGTGTGGCAGGACCGCCTTCATGGTCTCGTGGATAGAGCGTCTGCCCGGGAAGCGGAAGGTCGGAGGTTTGATCCCCGGCCGCATCAATCCAAAGATGTTAAAGATGATATTTGTGAGTTGTATACAACCGATAGTGATCCATATACACCCGATAATGATGCATATACACCCGATGATGATTCATATACACCCGATGATGTTCCATATACACCCGATGATGATCCATATACACCCGATAATGATCCATATACACCCGATGATGATCCATATACACCCGATGATGATCCATATACACCCGATGATGATCCATATATACCCGATGATGATCCATATATACCCGATAGCACGATGGCGTATACACCATACAGATCATTTTTACAACTCAAACTGGCTACAAATCGATGGAAAATATTAGAAAAAATCACAAATTTCTTTATCTGCAATACTTAACTCCAAATAGCATGTACATTATTCTATCATATAATGGGTAGGGTTCTCGGCAGGATAAAGCCAACGGATAAAAACGATATCCGTTGGGGTCATATGCGGATAGAGATGCAAATATCAAAGGTCAAGTAGGACTACTTTCACTGTTTATAAACAAACATGGCGTCGCCCTCGTCATTCGGCGATCGAGTCAGAATTAACCATCGGGAATCTGGATAAACTACAGGGATAATTGCTATCATTATCTAAAGAACAGTATAATATACTGAAAATCAGTGTCTATCTGTGACGTAGCTAAGGCATTTTATACGTTTTTGCAACTTTGGTGATATAAATTTCGAAACAATTTTGCGAGGGAACGAGGCCTAGCCAAGCGGGATCAGTATCCATATCTGTGCTTGTAGACCTCTGCGGCTTGAAACCATCTCCACAAATCAATTGGATTTTGCCGAAATATGTTTGAATTGTCACCTTGTTTCGTTTCTAATCCAAGATATTTACCATCCCCAAACACACTCGCGTGATAACCTCTATTCATCCAAAGTTGACCATGATGAAGAGTCGCCGTCTGACGTCCTGCCTGTGTGTAAGTGACAGAGCGGGTTTGCACACCCCAGGAACATTGGCCACTCGGTCCATGTGTGAGTTCTGTCGCGTGATTACAATCAACATGTACCATTTCGTATTAGACCCGTGAAGATCCGGGATAGAATAGGCCTTCAGCGACCCATCCTTGCCGCAATAGGCGACTATGCTTGTGGTAAGAGGCGACTAACGGGATCGGGTGGTCGCGATCGCTGACTTGGTTGATGCATGTCATCTTATCCCAATTGCGTGGATCGATGCTCATGATGTCAATCACTGGATTGTCTGGTCTGGTCCAGATTATTTACAGACCGCCGTCATATAGCTGGAATGTTGCTGACTGAGGCGTTAAACAACAATCAAATAGATATTTCGACCGTTGTTCCCCATCAACAATAAACATGGCTGCTGTCTCCTTAAACTTCACCCCTGAGTTTTGTCTTCCGTCGTTCACCCTAAACCCTGCAGTACCAACCGAGTTCGAAACCCGCCATTGCGATGTGCTCATGCTTAGCTTTTTGATGCATTATACCAATGGCTTGTCATTTCAGAGTTGTACCGTTAATCTTAACATGTTATTTGTCACTGTCCAATGGTTTGGGTGTGAATGAAAAATACATCGTTCCTTTGATATCCATATCTTTGTAGGTTGGCACTTGTAAGTGCAGCACAAGATTCGCTTCAAACTCAAGCTCCACTGATCCGAGTACTGAAGCACGGCGATTGACATTGTAGTGAGTGAGTGAGTTGGGTTTAACACCGCATTTAACAGTATTCCAGTTATATCTCGGCGTGTCAGCTTAATGTGGGAGGAAAGTGATGCAGGTCTCAGACGTTTACCACTTCGGTGAAACCTACGAGCCCGGGTATGGTGCTGACAAACCTAGAAACATAATTGGGGCGAACCGGGATTCGAACCCACAATCATAGGTTTCTGGCGTGCCCAAGGGACGCAACTCTGCACAGCGAATTGCGGCGCCTTAGACGACTGGGCCACCCGTGCCTCATTGACATTGCAGAACGCCTATCATGTTATGCTGGAAAGGGCTGTTGGTGCTAGGGGCATTTATTATATACTTCGGTGTGAAAGGCTGAGTTTTCCGAAGCTGAGAAAAGTTATATTTTCGTTGCAGTGAACATAACAATTGATATTTCACTGCTGTCGAAATAACACTTTGACGGAACTATTGTCATACAAGAGTGACCTCTCCTTAAATTGTCTCCCTTTATCGTAAGTGTCTGGCTCGTTCACAAACTGTTAACTTCCTTTTTATGTTAGTTCCACATTGACAAGGCAAAATTATGACACATGGTCATTTATGGAGTTAATATCGCTTTATGGCCTTTGATATTCTGTTAAAAATGTTCCGTTATAAACTGTAAATTTCTCACTTACCTCGTCAATCGAGACCGTTCGTTTCGCAAAGCGCCATGTTTGTTACTTGACCAGAGTGATTTCTTTCGCTTCCAACAGCGGTCTCTAAGTTTTCAAGAATATTTTTTGTTAAAGTTGATTTTGTATATAATCATATCTATGTGTATGATACAGAATTTTCGCGACCGTTAATATATTTGGTTACTTTTGTTTATATGTTTTATGATTTGGCAAACACGAAACTACTTTTTTCAGTCGCAAATAGAAGGGGTCCCTGTGTGTTTTGTGGGGAGGGTTTCCGTTTGAAGGTTTTACATTTGTATGAAATAATTTAATTATCCGGTAGACAACAACGCAAAGGGTATATAATAAAATAGGATATTTCATGTGTCGCGACACATGAAATATCCTCTATATATCTAACAAGTTAACGCCACGACAGGTCTGCTGCAATTTCAACACATCAGAGTAACAGGTCATCGGGGCAACATGCTGTTTGGCGTCTGCTCGGGTCTAGAGAAATATGAGAATATATTGTTCACGTCCAAACTTTGACCCACCTCTCTCACGGCGTCTCTCATCATGTGCCTGGTTACCAGGTCTGGCATAGACTTCGCCAGGCGGTCCCATGGCTCAAAGTAGTGTGGTAAATATTCCTGAAGTACAATGAAACAATGTTTAGTGTGAAAGTGTAAAGCCATAATTAAACTGGACGCACATGTTTCAAGGGTAATCTTCGGGAATAACACATTCCGTGACATTCGTGACCAACTCGTGTTATTCCGGCACAGGCCGAATAGCGACTCGTGCCCCTCCCGTGGCCATTTTTGCGACCGGGTTCCGTCTTAGCGCAAACGGGCATACCTAAAACAATTGTCAATTCGTTGCGGAATGGTTCACTTACATTTTCCCATATATTATATATATTTCAGATGCAATTTAAAGCACATCGGGACGTGCGGAATTGTACAGTTTGATTGAACACATTTAACTGTGTAACGAGTCTTCTTGCAGGTTACGGAAAGAGGCGAGTGATGCCGAATGATTCCGTGAAACATTCGTCACCACTCGTCCATTTCCGTAACTCTGCAAGAAGACTCGTCCCCCTATCGATGAATGCTATGTGCGAAAATACAACAAACCAATCAGAATGCGCGTATGATTTCAAGTTCTTCGTCAAAGAATCCCACAGAAATATTTTTTGGATTTTACATATGTCTTGCATCTAAAAAAACCCCAAGACACAGTTAAATGTGTTCAATCATACTGACTGTATAATTCCGCACGTCCCGATGTGCCTAAAATTGCATTTGAAATATATGTAATATATGGGGAAATAAACTGACGTCCAAAAGAAACTTTACCAGAGTTTGAAATCACTCTTGCTCAAAAACAACAAAACATACATGCATGAAGTAAAGTGTATTGAGAAGATCAATATATCAACATAATCAACCCTGAAAATGACAAGCATACCGCGACTGAGAATGACGTCAGAGCCCCCCAAAGTTGGGTGTGGTACAAACTCGAGCTTTCAGAATCATGGACAATAGGCAGAGTACATAAACAATCGCTCACGTTCATAACAAGTCATTAGTAGCGCGTGTGACCACCAAGTGCCTCAATACACGCAAAAACTCTTCGACGCACAGAAAATGTCAGTCGTCTGATGAGGTCACGTGGGATTTGACGCCATTCTTCTTGGAGGGCCAAGATCAGTTCTTGCCGGTTGGCTGGAGAGTGTGGTCGTTGTCGAACGCGACGATCCATCAAGTCCCAGAGGTGTTCTATGGGTGGACATGTCGGGTGAGCTTGCAGGCCACGGCAGGGCGTTGACGTTGTTGTCTGCGAGGAAGTCAGTGACAATTCTGGCTGTATGGGCTCTGGCGTTGTCATGCTGATAAATGACACCACGTGGCTGCTGTTGGAGAAATGGTAGGATAACTGGACAAAGAATGTTATCCATGTAACGCTGAGCTGTCAAGTTTCCGTCAAAAATGACCAGCGGTGTCCGCTCCTGCCCACAGATCCCTCCCCACACCATGGCACTCCCTCCACCATATGGTACGACCTCCTGCACGCAACACGCCGCCGTTCGTTCACTCCTTCGGCGGTAAACTCGTTGTCTTCCATCAGCCGTAAACATACAGAATTGACTTTCGTCAGTGAAGATAACCCTCTGCCAGTCACGGCGTTGCCAACGTCGTACAGTCCGGGCCCATCTCAATCGCAGACGACGATGTTGCGCTGTCAATACCTGTCCTCTGTATGGTCTAAAAGCCCTGATTCCAGCCCTGAGTCTCCTGGCCACTGTCTGTCGACTAAACCTGTGACATGTGATTTGTCGCCGATGACGTCACTGCCAGGAAGCGATTTCGGAGGTGCAAGGTACACAAGTACCGGCCATCACGGGGCGTGGTCACCCTGGGTCTGCCTGTTCTTGGCCTGTCAGCGGTCCGCCCTGCCTGTCTGTGACGTTGCATCAAGTTGGTAACGGCAACGCGGGAGCAACCGAAGGTTCGTGCAATATGGGCGCGGGTGGCTCCCATCTGTATCATACCCAATGCTCGTTCACGTTGTTCGACTGTGAGTCGTGGCATTTCCTTTGTGTGTTTTTTTTTATCCCTGTGGATGTCTGACTTGCCGTTGCAATCGTTTTATACCCTTACCCGCACGTGCATTTGCAGTTGTCCGTGGTGCACGTGTTTTGCACTTTTTCGCGTGTTATCTCGCAAACATGTAACAGACGATTAACATTTTCTGCATACACTATTGTTGTTTTTAGGTTATGTGTTTTAGATAGACTTCATCGAAAAAAAAATACTTTGTCTGAAATTTATATTCAGTAGGTAAAGTTTCTTTTTGACGTTAGTTTATATGTGAACCATTACGCAACGAGTTGACAATTGTTTTAGGTATGCTCGTTTGCGCTTAGACGGAACCCGGTCGCAAAAATGGCCACGAGAGGGACACGAGTCGCTATTCGGCTTGTCCCGGAATAACACGAGTTGGTCGCGAATGAAAAGTAACAATGTGTGCATTTAACTTCTGCTTTTTTCGCGTTTCAACCAATACAGCACCACCATCTACTGTCACAATACAACTTTGTCAAGGAAAAACAAAACAGAAAAAGTTTGCACTCATTGCTTTGAATAGTTGTTTGTTTCATCATTGCAAGAACTTACAACGACGCTTCATTTGTTCCGAAAACACAAAACCATCATTCCGAACGCAACCGCAAAAGCTATTGATCGAGCAAGTGATATCTCTGTGTGTTTGTGGTACACAGTGGAACCTGTGTGTTTGGTACTGTATACACGATAGCATATGCACATATGTATTTCCTCGGGCTTGTCTGAACGAAACCCAGTCTTGTTTGACCAGTAATATTCCTTCAAACATATGGACATTGTCATGGCACGGTACACAATCAATCAGGCAATATTAGTCGACTACAGGATCTGAATGCAGAGGCGAGTCAACAGATTCAGGTCAACCGGGTTTACAATACGTGTCATTTCGATATGTCATGTGACGTCGATTTCCACGTTACCCTCTCATCGTCACGTGACCTTAGCTGTTGTAAATACAGCGACAATATCCTTTCCAAGTCTAGTAGAATTCTCTGCATAAAGCAGAATCGATTGTACCATTCCGACTATATCATGAGAATGTGTTTATGAATAACTATCAAACAGTAATGATACCAGGTGTTGGCAAAAAAATGAGCGTATCCTGCCCCACCGGTGGTATCCGTCACAAACACATGCAAAGGCAATCAATTGTTCGCCTGAAGAAACAAGGGAACATATGGTACAAGTTAAATTAGGGAATTGCATCGGATATATTTTCTGTCACTGATGCGTCAAATTTGGAAATGTCTTAATCAAACAACGTCTGAGCAAGAATCGTTTGAGGCTCTTTGAAATCTTGGAAGAGTGAGTGAGTTGGGTTTTACGCCGCTTTTAACAGTATTCCAGTTATATCGCGGCGTGTCAGCTTAATGTGGGAGGAAAGCCCGAAGTGGTGCAGGTCTCAGACGTTTACCACTTCGGTGAAACCCACGAGCACGGGTATGCAGACCAACCTAGAAACATAATCGGGACGAACCGGGATTCGAACCCACAATCATAGGTTTCCGAAGTGCCCAAGGTACGCAACCCTGCACAGCGAATCGTGGCGCCTTAGATATGCTCGATTGTATCTAAAAAATAGCGAAATGTAAACACTGAAGGGTGAAGCTGCAGGAATATTGCTCGACCTAAAGGGAAAGTTGACTATTGGAAAGTTGAAGTCATCCCTTTTGCCATACAATCTCTTGGAGAGTGTTTTGTCACTCTGAATCTATATACATAGATCTAAATATGAAACAGATGTAGCGTTCTGACTGGTCTCCTATATTTCTAGTTCAGGTGGGTAAATCAGTGGAAGGGAATTGGCTATTTAATTGTTACTGAACGATACCAGATCATCGATATACCGGAAGCTTAAGTTAAACTTCTTGGTCAAATTACCTTGTTTTGACTTTGCAAATCCGAACTGAAATTCCAATTCATACGCATAAAGAAACAGATCCGCAAGAAGGGGAGAACAATTGGTGCCCATGGGGATACCCACGTCTTGCCTAAATGTCTTACCCCCAGATTTTACGTAGATGTTATCAATGAGCAAGTCCAGCATCTCATATATTGTTTTATCAGTAAACTTCAGATAGCATTTGCTTTCATTCTTCACGGGGGCGGTCGGGTAGCCTAGTGGTTAAAGCGTTCGCTCGTCATGCCGAAGACCCGGGTTCGATTCCCGACATGGGTTCAATGTGTGAAGCCCATTACTGGTGTCCCCCGCCGTAATATTGCTGGAATATTGCTAAAAGCGGCGTAAAACCATACTCATTCACTCATTTTTCACAAATTGCCCAAGCCTCTGAATATAGCCTCTGAATATAGAATATAACTGTATCTGTGTTCACGTTTTGTAACAAAAGCTCCGTGGATCAATGAATGAAGTTTTTCCTTAAGTTTGTTATGTGGGATAGTTGTGTTCGAAGTTGAAAAATCAAATGTTTTGACAGAATGGAACTTGGTTCTTTTCTATGATTGCAAAAAGTCAATGAAATCTTTTTGGTTTTTGAGAATCAACATGGTATTAATTCCACTTGTCTCAAATACTTTCTGTGAACATAAAGAAAGTCCTTCCTTGATTGTATTAAGGATTGTGGTTAGTCTTTGAGACAGGGATTTAGTGGTACATTTGCTAAACCCAGCAATATATCTCTCGTTGTGCGGATCTTTATGGAGCTTTGGAATCCAGTACAAAAGAGGAATGGACATGTCTTCAGGTTTTAGAGTCGTCAAAAGCTGACAGTTCTGATTTATGGGTTTGGTAGATTAATTCCTCAGTTAACAGTCATTAGTCTTTAATGTAGCATTATTTGATATGTCATTTATACCAAGTTCTTTGCTAAAAACAATAATGTAGTGATGCTTACATATAATGGTAATGTTAGGCCTTGTCATTTGGAACAACTACAAACTTACACGTATGCTATGCTATGCTATGCTATGCTATGCTATGCTATGCTATGCTATGCTATGCTATGCTATGCTATGCTATGCTATGCTATGCTATGCTATGCTATGCTAAACACCATACTATACTAAACACCATAGTAACACGAAATATGGTTGCATTTGTGATAATAGAATCTGTTCCTAAAAAAACATATATCGCAAGACATATCTTACTCAGTCCAGACATCACATGCAAATCAATTGTTTCATAGCAGTTCACAATCCGTATTCCGTTAGCAAAAACAGGACAGTTTTAGAGTCTACTAACCGGAAGTGTTCGCTGACGCGGAAGTAAACAAGACCATGCTCGTGCGTTGACTCGCTGTTGTGACATGACAGCACCTAAACCCAGATCTAGTCTCATTTGTTTTGTCCAGAGGTCACTTTGAGTTTTGGATAGTAAGTATACATAACAAAACAATCATCTCATACGTACTGTCTGTACACCGATCGGCGCATCATATGAAAATAATGATGTTGGCAATTATTTGGCATTAGCTCTCCCTTCGGAGAGGAGAAATTTGTAGCCTGAATGACTGCATGGTGATAAGGTGTACAACAATTCGTGGACGATCTTATTTTAGGTTAACTCTCGAAACAATTGTTGCGTCAGAGTGACGATTTCATTCATGAAAGCAACGTAAAGTGTAATAAATCAGATGCTCTGTTAGAAGCAAACCTTTACAGTGATATTGTATGTTGGTATGTGTAACGCGGTTACCAGCAATATAATGTAATAAATGAGACAAAGAGGATTGTGGATGTAAATAGGGCGCGTTGTGGATGGGGCCGACGGGACAGTATCACTCTATACGTGAGCAGCATAGTTGTGGCCCTCCACCGTGGCATGGCAGACGGGTATAATAATGGGATCTTTGTACTCCCAATGTATCATTTCACCCTTAATTTGCAAGGGTTGAACATGCTTATTCAAATGCCAGAACTAGAATTTAAGATGGTATACAAGAATTTGATTTGTTCTTTCAGATCATTTCTCACCGACTTCTAACTCTTCCAATCACAGAATCCCATTCTGTAGGATTCTGAACCATGGCACAAGCCGCGAGGGGTGAACAGAAGAGTGGGTGGAAGAACAAGGCCACACCTGTAAGACACCTGTGCTGTTTACTGTCCCCAGTATTTTTCTCTTCCTTACACCAGATACCCGTGAAGATTCCGGGGTAGAATAGGTCTTCAGCAACCCATGCTTGCCGTAAAAGGCGACTATGCTTGTCGTAAAAGGCGACTAACGGGATCGGGTGGTCAGGCTCGCTGACTTGGTTGATGCATGTCATTGATCCCAATGGCGTGGATCGATGCTCATGATATCAATCACTGGATTGTCTGGTCCAGACTCGATTACTTACAGGCCGCCGTCATATAGCTGGAATATTGCTGAGTGCGGCGTTAAACAACAAACAAACCTTACACCAGAAACAGCCATAGAGGCGTTTATTTTATTCCCCCCCCCCCCCCCCCCCCCCCCCCAATTATTATTTTTTTTTTGGGGGGGGGAGGGGGAAAGGAAGAGAAGAAGTAGTTGAGAGTGGGGGTATTAATATGTAGGGGACACACACTCATGTATTAGTCTTCATGACTTTGATGTCTCTCTGTTCTGTCCAGGTCAATATTCAGCCCCCAGCCTGAAGCAATTGTCATTAAAAATTCCTAAATTGGAATTAAAGAATTGCCAAGTTATGTTATTTCACTGGCAACTATTTCGCAAGGGAAATAACTGACTATAAAAGTCCAATTTCCACTATTGCCAAACTAGGTTGGAATTAGGGAGTTATATATTTTGGCTGGACTAATGTGACTAAGCATACTCGTAGTCCAATCAAAATCGCGTTTTGAAATCAACATCCTGTTTGTAAACTGCTGTGCAGATTTCCGTTGATTGCCGAATTTGCAAAGCATATGTACCGTCAACTTAGCGTCAACTGATATTTTCCAAATCATTTCATGCTTCTAATCATGGTGCTCACATGATTTGATGCGCTTTGCAAAGTAAGACCTGTTTTGTTACAATTTAGATCTTGATTATCGATAAGATCGTCTTCACTGGGCGCCACTATTTTGTTTGTATCAAATTCAAGTGATATAAAGAGGTGGTATCTGATTAGTCAATAGGAGGGACATAGAAGGACATAACTCGTAATATCCAGTGGTGGCGCTACGGTCTAGCCCAGAAATTCCATCCTTGTTCAGCGAGGGTCGTAACTGGACAATTACCGTCAGTTAACTCCCTTGCCTCAGGAAGATGTCTGACAACAGGACCTCTAAACAAGAAGAGGCTTTAATGTTTAGTTTTACATTTTTGCAATAAATGAAATATTAAAATACCCCTGAATTAAAGTCAAAAAAGGAAATAATTTTTTTTCCCATTTTGTCTGTGACGTGGTAATGTTGTCTTGGAATGTAGCAGTGAGGACAATGCAAGCAAAGTTTTGTTTCTGACATTTGCAGCATGATTCCCATGAAGTCCAGCTGTCCAAGTGTCTGTCTTGGGTGTTGAGACATGGCGTGAACTCTGTTGGCCTCACATTCCTGCCAGGTGGGTGGACACTTAGAGTCATGCCAGCTTACGTCTTATTGATGTCACTCGTGAACAATGACCAACAAGGTGATGCAGCTATGAAAACAAAGTGTTGCAGCTATGATGCCCCAGTATCTGTGATACAGCAGTAACTATTATCCGCCTTTATCTGTAATAAAACAGTGACTATAATCTACCAGTAACTATAATCTAGCTGTAACTATAATCTACCAGTGACTATAATCCACCAGTAACTATAATCCACCAGTTACTATAATCTACCAGTAACTATACTCCACCAGTAACTATAATCTACCAGTGACTATAATCCATCAGTGACTATAATCTACCAGTGACTATGCTCCACCAGTAACTATACTCCACCAGTTACTATAATCCAGCAGTAACTATAATCTACCAGTAACTATAATCTACCAGTAGCTATACTCCACCAGTAACTATGCTCCACCAGTAACTATAATCTACCAGTGACTACAATCTACCAGTAACTATAATCCACCAGTAACTATAATCTACCAGTAACTATACTCCACCAGTGACAATAATCTACCAGTGACTATAATCCACCAGTTACTATAAACCATAAGTAACTATAGTCCACCAGTAACTATAATCTCCCAGTAACTATATTCCACCAGTGACTATAATCTACCAGTTACTATAATCCACCAGTGACTATAATCAACCAGTTACTATAATCCATCAGTTACTATACTCCTCCAGTTACTATTACTATAACTATAATAAAAAATATCACACTATATTATGTTATTCTCAGATTTTTCAAATGTTTAGCATTAGACCAAAAATTAAGATAAATTAATTACTGCGGCTCCAGCCCAGCACCCCTCACTTCCAAGTCCCCCTCACACGATCTGGTTGTCCCCCAAGTAGCGACATGGGAGGAATATAATGCTGCATGTGTTTCCTTCCTTTGCGTCTTGATGGAATACTCCACACTCCTTGTTTAACATTTATGTTTCATTTGAATCATGATGAAGCCCATCCATCAGCATTTAATTGTCAACTATGTTCAAAGATGCCTCAAACGGGTTGTTTAACAAGCATTAAAAAAATATTTAATTGTCCCACTTATGAAAATTTTGGAACATGTAATGATTCATGGATCATGGCTTTGATGCTCTGCCTGCAGGTGGCTTTCTGTATGTATCGGACGTGCTCAAACTTCCCAGGTTTTCCAAGTTCACGCTGGAGGAGGTGCGGAGTGTGGTTGCTAACAACGACAAACAGAGATTTGCTCTAGAAACTGACCCAGATAACGGACAGTTAAAGATACGTGCCAATCAGGGACATTCCGTTCAAGTGAGTAGATATAATTTACAATTTATGACCATATATGGGCACCATAAACTAATTTGCATCCTCGTTTATCCAGTGTATAATATCCCTATTCCGTTATGGTAAACGCCCTGGAAATATTCCCTGCAATAGCATCATTATGAAGCCCTTGTATGATGTAAAACACATCCAGTCATGCTATGAGCGAGCGAGAGCACTTCTGTGTTACGTTTGGAGAGAAAAGACAGAGGCATCTTCCTGAGTTGAGAGTGTCCTATTAGCCTATATCAAAGCCTAGTTTCTACCCTTGCCACCCCGCGTAGATTACGAGTCTGCCCCTTGTAATGAAAATCGTTGGGAGGGGGGGGGCAAAAAGATTAAAAGATATATTCATGTCAACAAAGACAGTCAGTGGTAAATCACGGGGGGGGGGGTAAAAAGATTAAAAGATATGTTCATGTCAACAAAGACAGTCAGTGGTAAATCATGGGGGGGGTAAAAAGATTAAAAGATATATTCATGTCAACAAAGACAGTCAGCGGTAAATCACTTTCATACAAAGGTGTACCAGTCGGGGATGTTAATTTGGTGAAATGTTTGGACTATTGATATGTGCGATTGTCCAGTCATATTTAGCACAGGAAAGTGGGCTTGAAGTGGCTAGGGTGGAAACAAGATTTTGATAGAAAGGCTAGTGGACGCTCTTGCCTCGGGAAGATAAGATAAAGGTGGCGACATCAGTTCCGAAACAAAGCCATGACGGTGAATCATGGTTCAAGGCTATTGATCATGATAGAATGGAGATATAATACAGTGTATTAGCAAGGAGAGAATTGTCTTTTTTGACCGAAACACCCTTAAGTAGAAGTTAGTTGGATCATTAAGTATGTTAAATATTATTACTGAATGCAATAGGTACAGAAGTATTAGCTTTCCAAGCTACCTTCTATTTAATGTAATTCAAATTTATTTGGAAATTTCAATAATGATAACCGTCATCATCTAAAAAAAAATCAGTTAAAATTGTCAGGAAACAATATTTTCTATGAAGTGTCAGGGGGATATTGGAATGGGTGCTGTCCACCCATCCTTCCATCCGTCCGTCCGTCATACTTCATTTCCGGAGCAGAAGGCAAAAACCATGAGAGATATCTAAACTAAACTTGGCACATAGATAGGTCTAGTAGTGAACTGGTGCCTTTTGATAGTTTGGGTTTAAAAAAAAAAAATGAAAATGGATTGCAACTGCCTTGCACACAACCGGACATGTCATATTGGCAGGGGATATGAGTATTTCATGCTTGTTTTGTATCATATTTTGTTGGTATTCTTGATGATTGGCAACATGCATTGTTACCTGTAGGTTGATGATCTTCAGCTGACTCCACTCACAGACAGCAGTGAGTACCCGCTGATCATCCACGGGACCTACCTACAGGCCTGGAGGAGCATTAAGTCCCAGGTAACTCGTTATGTTTCGGGTAACGTCAAGATAACTTATCAAAAGTTATGGGTTAGTCCTTGGTAACTCATGAAGTCTCAGGGAGATGAGTGAGTGAGTGAGTTGGGTTTAACACCACTTTTTTTGTACAGTAATCCAGTTAAATCAATGCATGTCATCTTAATGTGTGAGAAAAGCCCTAAGTGATGCAGGTCTAAGACGTTTGTCAGTTTGGTGAAACCCACGAGCACGGGTATGGTGCTGACAGACCTAGAAATATATATATATGGGATTTGGACTCACAATCATAGGATTCTGGCATGCTCAAGGGAAACAACTCTGCACGGTGAATTGTGGCTCTTAAGATGACTATGGTCACTTGTAGTCACTCACTCAGTCTCACGGTACTCATTAAGTTTCAGGTGAGTCCTAGGTTACTCATTAGGTTTCAGGTGAGTCCTAGGTTACTCATTAGGTTTCAGGTGAGTCCTAGGTAACTCATTAGGTTTCAGGTGTGGCCTAAGTAACTCAACAGGTTTCAGGCGAGTCCCAGGTTACTCATGAGGTTTCAGGTGAGTCTTAGGGAACTCTTTAGGTTTCAGGTGAGTCCCAGGTAACTCATGAGGTTTCAGGTAAGTCCCAGGTAACTCATGAGGTTTCAGGTGAGTCCTAATAAGTCATGAACATAATATTTAGTCTTGTGAGTTCAGGATGAGTTCTATGTAATTCATTAAGTCTCTATTCCTACCTGTCTTTATTTCAAGGGATTAAGAAAGATGAAGAGGAATCATATTCACTTTGCTGTTGGGGAGCCAGGGGAAGATGGAGTCATGAGTGGTGAGTTGTCTGCACACTGCAGTACAAAGTTAGAAATTGAGTAATTCTGAATGTGAATTATCCCAGTGTGTTCACTGAGGATGGAGGTGTCACAATCAGCCATTGCTTCGGAGTGCCATGTAGGGGTTTCCAGCACCTCATGCTTGTGTTAAGGGGGATTTCCAACTAAAACCAAATCAGTAAATGACCACACAAGACCAATAAATCATCCATTAAATATATTCAAACAAATTCTTTAGGTTTGCAATCCAAGCAGAAAATGTCCTAGGTCATTTAAGCATGATTAGTGGCAGCACCATTAAGTAGCTGGCCCTAGAATGAATGTAACGGCACTCGAGAATTTCAGAATTTTGTCACAGTCCAGCGCTTTGAAACAAGCCTGTCTCCATTCTTGAATACAGAGGAGTTATGGAACCTCCAGGAACTGGGTATCCAATCCACTCTAGGCTAGTAGACAAAAAGTCAGGTTGAAAAAGGCCTCAAATCACCCTTGTGTCGCTCGTATGAGGTACACCCAGCCTTCTAGAACTGTCCCAGCCAAAACTTCTCAAATGATCAAGTCTGTCATGTTTGTAAACAACAAGGAGCAGATAACTCCAAATTCCCCTGGTTGTGAAGGGGACATTTTAATCAGTTATTTGCTGCCAGTAACAATCACTGCAGATATATTAACATTTTCTATTCCCACATTACATTTGTCATCAGTCACCTGAACCATACATATTGGACCCTGAAGCCTTGTATCTGGACTGCTACTGTATGTACTAGGTCAGAACTGGATGATCTCTAAACCTCGTCTGTTGCAGGCATGCGGACATCCTGCGATGTGATGATCTATGTTGATGTAGCGAAGGCTCTGGCAGGTGGGTAGATACAGGTGATGATCTGTGTTGATGTAGCCAAGGCTCTGGCAGGTGGGTAGATACAGGTGATGATCTGTGTTGATGTAGTGAGGGCTCTGGCAGGTGGGTAGATACATGTGATGAACTGTGTTGATGTAGCGAGGGCTCTGGCAGGTGGGTAGATACAGGTGATGATCTGTGTTGATGTAGCCAAGGCTCTGGCAGGTGTGTAGATACAGGTGATGATCTGTGTTGATGTAGCGAGGTCTCTGGCAGGTGGGTAGATATAGGTGATGATCTTTGTTGATGAAGTGAGGTCTCTGGCAGGGAGGTAGATATAGGTGATGATCTGTGTTGATGTAGTGAGGGCTCTGGCAGGTAGGTAGATACAGATGATGATCTGTGTTGATGTAGCGAGGGCTCTGGCAGGTGGGTAGATACAGGTGATGATCTGTGTTGATGTAGCGAAGGCTCTGGCAGATGGGTAGATACAGGTGATGATCTGTGTTGATGTAGCGAGGGCTCTGGCAGGTGGGTAGATACAGGTGATGATCTGTGTTGATGTAGAGAGGGCTCTGGCAGGTAGGTAGATACAGGTAATGATCTGTGTTGATGTAGTGAGGGCTCTGGCAGGTGAGTAGATACAGGTGATGATCTGTGTTGATGTAGAGAGGGCCCGGGCAGGTGGGTAGATACAGGTAATGATCTGTGTTGATGTAGCGAAGGCTCTGGCAGATGGGTAGATACAGGTGATGATCTGTGTTGATGTAGTGAGGGCTCTGGCAGGGAGGTAGATACAGGTGATGATCTGTGTTGATGTAGTGAGGGCTCTGGCAGGTAGGTAGATACAGGTGAGTATCTGTGTTGATGTAGCAAGGTCTCTGGCAGGTGGGTAGATATAGGTGATGATCTGTGTTGATGTAGTGAGGTCTCTGGCAGGTGGGTAGTTACAAATGATGATCTGTGTTGATGTGGCAAGTGCTCTGGCAGGTGGGTAGATATAGGATGATCTATGTTGATGTAGCGAAAGCTCTGGCAGGTGGGTAGATACAGGTGATGATCTGTGTTGATGTAGTGGGGGCTCTGGCAGGTGGGTAGATACAGGTGATGATCTGTGTTGATGTAGAGAGGGCTCTGGCAGGTGGGTAGATACAGGTGATGATCTGTGTTGATGTAGAGAGGGCTCTGGCAGGTGGGTAGATACAGGTGATGATCTGTGTTGATGTAGAGAGGGCTCTGGCAGGTGGGTAGATACAGGTGATGATCTGTGTTGATGTAGAGAGGGCTCTGGCAGGTGGGTAGATACAGGTGATGTACTGTGTTGATGTAGTGAGGGCTCTGGCAGGTGGGTAGTTACAAATGATGATCTGTGTTGATGTGGCAAGTGCTCTGGCAGGTGGGTAGATACTGGATGATCTATGTTGATGTAGCGAAAGCTCTGGCAGGTTGGTAGATACAGGTGATGATCTGTGTTGATGTAGCGAAGGCTCTGGCAGGTGGGTAGATACAGGTGATGATCTGTGTTGATGTAGCGAGGGCTCTGGCAGGTGGGTAGATACAGGTGATGATCTGTGTTGATGTAGCGAGGGCTCTGGCAGGTAGGTAGATACAGGTGATGATCTGTGTTGATGTAGTGAGGGCTCTGGCAGGTGGGTAGATACAGGTGATGATCTGTGTTGATGTAGTGAGGGCTCTGGCAGGTGGGTAGATACAGGTGATGATCTGTGTTGATGTAGCGAGGGCTCTGGCAGGTAGGTAGATACAGGTGATGATCTGTGTTGATGTAGTGAGGGCTCTGGCAGGTGGGTAGATACAGGTGATGATCTGTGTTGATGTAGAGAGGGCTCTGGCAGGTGGGTAGATACAGGTGATGATCTGTGTTGATGTAGAGAGGGCTCTGGCAGGTGGGTAGATACAGGTGATGTACTGTGTTGATGTAGTGAGGGCTCTGGCAGGTGAGTAGATACAGGTGATGATCTGTGTTGATGTAGCGAGGGCTCTGGCAGGTGGGTAGATACAGGTGATGATCTGTGTTGATGTTGCGAGGTCTCTGGCAGGGAGGTAGATACAGGTGATGATCTATGTTGATGTAGTGTGGGCTCTGGCAGGTGGTTAGATACAGGTGATGATCTGTGTTGATGTAGTGAGGTCTCTGGCAGGTGAGTAGATACAGGTGATGATCTATGTTGATATAGTGAGTGCTCTGGCAGGTGGGTAGATACAGGTGATAATCTGTGTTGATGTAAGCAAGGGCTCTGGCAGGTGGGTAGATACAGGTGATGATCTGTGTTGATGTAGAGAGGGCTCTGGCAGGTGGTTAGATACAGGTGATGATCTGTGTTGATGTAGCGAGGTCTCTGGCAGGTGGGTAGATGTAGGTGATGATCTGTGTTGATGTAGCGAGGGCTCTGGCAGGTGGGTAGATACAGGTGATGATCTGTGTTGATGTAGAGAGGGCTCTGGCAGGTTGGTAGATACAGGTGATGATCTGTGTTGATATAGCAAGGGCTCTGGCAGGTGGGTAGATACAGGTGATGATCTGTGTTGACATTTGTGTTTATTGTTTCTGGGTATAATTTTTTATTTTGACATTTAATTTTTGAAACTGTCACTGTTCTACTTTCACATATTTCTACATCTATATATCAGTGAAAACAATATACTATCAGAGACAGCAGTGTTTTATGTCTTTCACAGCCGGTGTCAAGTTTTTCAAGTCTGCAAACAATGTGATATTGAGTCCAGGCACAGATGATGGAGTTATCCCCCCTTGTTTCTTCAGCCGCGTCATAGACAGAAGTACAGGTTTGTTTGTCTGTTTGTTTGTTTGTTTGTTTGTTTGTTTGTTTGTTGTTAAACGCCACACTCAGCAATGTTCCAGCTATATGATGGCTGTTTGTAAATAAGTGAGTCTGCACCAGACAATCCAGTGATTGACATAATGAGCATCGATCTATGCAATTGGGATACGATGACATGCATCAACCAAGTCAGCGAGTCTCACCACCTGATATTGTTAGTCGACTCTTACGAAAATCATAGTCGCCTTTTACGGCAAGCATGGGTTGCTGAAGACTTATTGTACCCCGGATCTCCACGGGTCAGAAGTTCATGTATTGTCACACACAGAAGAACCATCTTCCTTAGGCAAGGGCATTAACTGACTATAAAAGTCCAGTTTTTACCCTTGCAAAACCTGGCTGGACTAACGAGTCTATGCATAGTCCAATCAAAATTGTGTAACGAACTAGATATCCGGTTCGTAAACAATATTGATTCCATCATGCAGATTTCGGTCGACTGGAGGATTTACAAAGCCTGTGTACCATCTACTGGGTGTTGACAGATATTTTGCAAATCTTTTCAAACTTTTTATCAAAGAGCTCAAGTAATTTGATGCACTTCGCAGAGTAAGACCCATTTTAAATATGAGAGATGGAATCTGATTGGTCAGTAGGAGGGACATAGAAGGGGCATAAGTCATAATAGCCACTGGTGGCGCTTCGATCGAGTCTGGAAATTCCAACCTAGTTCAACAAAGGTGGAAACTGGACTTATATAGTCAGTTACTGCCCTTGCCTCGGGAAGATGAGAATTATAGGTATTGTCACTCACAAAGACATTCTCACAAAGACATTCTGTATTTGGTTGATCTAACTCGTCTGAATCTAAGACAAAACCCAATACTAATTTCTTACCACATTTGTTTCAGGAGCTGAGTTGCCTCTTGGAGACGATGCTGACCCAGGTGCACACAGTGGCAAGGTTGGCGCTGTCACTGCAGATGATGTTGCTGATGAAATGGAGATGTCTCGCAAACAGAGGAGGAAGAAAAAGAAGCACAAGAAGAGTGAAACAGACTGAAATAAACAACTACATCCCACCTAGTTACTACCAGTTTATATGACTGCAGTGTTCCTGTTTACCGGTAATTACCAGTTTTTTACCGGTAGAATTAGGCTTGGACCGGTAATTCAGGTGACTGCCAGTCCCTCTGGACCGGCAAATGAAGTCATATAAATCTTTGTTGTTGAACAAAACATTGGCGATATTCATATAAGTAAATTTTTTCGAACAAAGTCAGCTTGTCTGTTACCATCAGGGTTTCCCCTTGGCTATTTTCATTGCAAGGAAATAACATTTTCCTTTGCTTCGAGGTTAAATATCCATTTGTAGTAACTTTGTCATGAAATATTTTTAAAAAAGGAGAAAATTGTGACTGAAGTTAGTGTGAATGATGTATAGATCTAAATAAGTTACTTCAGAGAGGAAGTCTTTGCACTGAACATGATGTTGAAAGAATTAAAACCAGGTAATTTTCATACATTTTTTTATTTGTTGAAAATTGGGACTGGCAAAAATTATGGGGGAGACTGGTAATTATTAGAGCTGCCAGTCCACTAGAACTGTCAGTTTCAAAAGCCAACAGGAACACTGTGACTACACGGTGCCTACGATAATGTTTTCTCAGGAATCTAATAAAATGGAAACTTTAAACCATGAATATTTTTATGGTCACATGTTATTGTTTTCATCCATCAGAAAATTGTTTTATGTAAATACAAAGACATGAGTTATTCAACCAGCGAAGCTACAGTTTGAATATGCAATAAATCTTGTTATCTCATGGTATTATATTAGTTCTGATTTTGATGTATTTCTGTCTTATTTTTAGATCATTTGTTATGCTGCCATAGTTATAGCATTACATGGATTGTTATTTTTGCTCACGCAACAATATATTTTCTTTAATAAAATCCATTTAATTCATCTTGTGTTGGAATTTAAAACCAACCAATGTTGAGTTGACATTGAGGTCTTCATGTTGATCTACAGCCCACATTACATCCTGTCCATGTAACTGATGTTACATGACCGCCTCCGTGGTCTAGTGGTAGAGCGTTCGCCCAGAGAGAGGAAGGTCCGCAGTTCGATCCCCGGCTGCGTCATGCTAAAAAGATGTTAAAAGATAGTGCTTGTTAGCCTGTGTGCCGCTCGGCATTAAGGGGCTAAAACAAGGACTGGCCGGCTCAGAGTCGGTATACTGTGTCTGGAAGGGTATTAATGTAGAAACTGCGGCATGGTATCTCAGTAGGCTAGCACTATAAATTTGGCATCAGTCGGGACTAGTACAAGCAGACATACACACACATGTTATATTAGGTAGCTATGCATAAGTCACAATTCCAAAGAACAATGATGTGTGGTTTATGTCATGATAAGACATTGTTCTAGTAACTTGATGACATCGAATATTGTAAGACATTATTTTGAGAGGGGAGTGTCTTGTGAGTTCTTCCCCATAGATGTAACTGGGGTACCCAGTTTAATGTGATGGTCAAATGATCATATCCAAAAGCGTGAGAGGTATCACAATCGCCATTTGGGGAAAAGGTACAGGTAATCAACGTGAGGATTGTGAGAATAAGCGGGAAGTACCCGCCTGTGCATAAAATGGCCTGGTCCTAAATTCCATTCTGTGGAGGGTATCATCATTATTAAAATACGGGTAATATTTTTGAAGCTTATACATTTTATCATCATCCTTAAAAAGGCTGTGCATAGTGTTGATATCTCATTTAAGAAATAAATCAATTGTGGTTGTTGTTTATTGAACAGTAAAACACTGCAGGGAGAGCTAACACCTTGGGGCTGTTTTGTTGTATGATAAACAGCCCCGACCTGTTTATTTCGTAAGCATATTGCAATATGAACCCCTGCCACGAAGTGGGGTGGGGCAATATAGGAACAGTTTGTCCAACCGTCAGTCCATCCACTTCTCAAAGGGGACAAGTTTTCTCCAAAACTATTTAAGTTAGCAAAATATGTAATTTTTATGCGCTCATATTAATGGTCATCTTAAATGAGTTAAAACATTGGTATCTTAAATTAATTTTTATAGAGTTATGTCCCTTCATCTGTGCTTTTCAACTTTGTGCATACTGCGTGAAATGGGGACACATTTTCTCAGAAACCACTGAATTTACATGGATGAAACATTGGATGCTTATCTAAGTGATACTTGTCCAGACTGAGTTTGAAAATTGGTGCTATAAATTATTTTGTAAGGAGTTATGGCCCTTGCTCCATGCTTTTCAACTTAGTTCATGATGTCTGCAATAAGGTCAAATTTTCTCAGAGACTACTAATGTTACATAAATGAATCTTTGCATAATATCTGTGAGATACTTGTCAAGACTTAGAAAATTGGTCCTGAAATATTATTTTTTCGACAGTTACTTCCCTTGCTACATGTTTATAGCTCCTTGAGCAATGTTATTTTACAAAGTACATAGTGCCTGCAAGATGCAATAAATATTTTTTTCAGACAAGCGGCCTTTTGGTGTGTATTAATTTCACATTTAATTATTTTTTTAATGATGACATGAAGCGACCATTGTACCTTTCTCTTAAGTCTTTTTGGACTCTTTATTTTATAGCTGATATTCATTACTATATGAACAAACAAAATTCTAATGTGCCCCATTATGGGGGATGATTATGATGTTTTCTTGTTGTTTAGTCTTATGTAAGATTTCATGATTTGTTCTCACAATAATAGGAGGCAATAGGTTTGTCAGCACCATTCCCGTGTTCCTGGGTTTCACCGAAGTGGTAAACGTCCGAGACCTGCATCACTTCGGGCTTTCCTCCCACATTAAGCTGACACACTGTGATATAACTGGAATACTGTTAAAAGCGGCGTTGAACCCAACTCACTCACTCACTCTCATAATAATGTTAGCACAAGTTCATTTTCAAGCGTCTTCCTAACACAAGGGAGTTAACTGACTATAAAAGTCCAGTTTCGACCCTCGACGAACTTGTTGGACAAACTGGTCTATGCTCAGTCCAATCAAAATCGAACTAGACATCCGGTTCGTAAACACACACTGATTTCAACATGCAGATTTCGGTCGGCTGCAGGATTTACAAAGCATGTACAATGTCAACTGGGTATCAACAGTTATTTTGCAAATCTGTTCATGATCTTAATCAAGGTGCTCAAGTGATTTGATGCTCTTAGCGGGCTAAGACCCGTTTTATTACAATACAGATCTTGATTATAGGTCTCGATTTCGTTTGAAGCAAATGCAAGCGACATGAGAGATGGAATCTGATTGGTCAATAGAAGGGACATAGAAGGGACATAACTCGTAACAGGCACTGGTGTTGCTGCGATCGGGACTGGAAATTCCAGCTTTTCCTGTTGCATTTGAAGAGATTTGAAAATGAATAAAACGAAAAATGAATGTGCAGTGAATCAATGTCCGCCAGCTTGATCCTGCGGCACACGTTTCCTATCTGAATGATAGAAATATCTTGTTTTACGGCATGTTGCCAGAATAATGGTGAAATCTTGTGGAACAGTGGTGTGTTTGTGTTGGACAGATGTCAGAAGTGGAGAAGTGTTATTTCTTAGACACCTGTGGGTAGGAAACCCATTTGAGATAACTGGTATCAAACGTGTGAGATCAAATTCCGGCCCAGTGATTGGCTACTCCATGGTGATGACCTGAGGTAAGATTATGACGGACTACTTTCCTGATCGTAAGTCATTGATAAGTTGCCCGTACTTCAGTCGAATGTCAACCTACATCTGTGTTGAACGATATGGTTTTATATACATGTATCCCCGTGAACGAACACTGTGCTCGGAAAATTGTACTTGTTGAAATGTAAACAAAGCAAAATTCAGATTTTACACTCTCCTATTTTGAGAGATCAATTCGTCTAATTGGTGCATACATTGGCTAACGCGTTTGAGAATATTCGTGGGAAGAGTTTCGTAGCCCGAATTATGGAATAAAAATATATACATTACAATGATCAGGTAAATTAAACAGAAATCGTAAAAGTTTCCGTGCCGTGTGACGCCATGGCTGGTGCAGTCACGCACAACGACGACGGTAGTTTTCTGCATTTCTGACAAATTCTCTTGGTTACATTGGAAAACTTAAAAACACATAACAGTGCGCAGATTGTCTGACTGTTGTCTGATTGTTTCTCATTACTTACATGACATATTTATGTATAAACCCTCCCCACAATCAACGAATACCCTCCTCTGAAAATCCCGCGTTCTGTTGTCAGTGAACACGCCATTTTGCAAAACGTTTTTAGCTTTAGATGTAGGGTCGCATTATTTATGAGTAGTAAGCAGTGCGTCGGATGACGTCACTCATGTCCGTTGTGTTGTGTATTAATGCGCCACTGCGATCATGAGAACAGACAAAATGCATCGATTCGATGCCAAAAAGCATTCGTCACCACTCGCCCCTTTCCGTAACCTGCAAGAAGTTCTCCGTCAAAGAATCCCTCAGAAATAATTTTTGATTTTACATGTCTTGCATCTAAAAATATACCAAAGACACAGTTAAATGTGTTCAATCATACTGTATAATTCGGCACGTCCCGGTGTGAACCATTACGCAACGAGTTGACAATTGTTTTATGTATGCCCGTTTGCGCAAAGACGGAACCCGGTCGCAAAAATGGCCAGGAGAGGGGCGCGAGTTGCTATTCGGCTTGTCCCGGAAGAACACGAGTTGGTCACGAATGGCCAAAAAGGTGCGATTTTTAGGTGTGTAGGAAACAGATTACTGCACTCGTGCCTGTCAGATACCGTTTATATTACAACTCGGTTTTTTTCAAACCGTTTGTCTGTTTGACAGACACTCGTGAAGTAATCTTTATTTATCATTCAAAACTGGCTCCCACAGGAAATATCGCTTGGAGGAAATCAGGTGATATCTACACTGTAGATATCGCAGCAATTAAACTGTATCGCAATGCTTTGCAGACCATTTTGACGTCATTGGTGACCATGACGTCTCAATCAAATGACATCACTAATGGCTCTGCTACAGAAGCTGTTAGCAGTACTTTTTGTCTAAAACTGAAAAAGTTATTAGATGATAAAGAAATCTCTCCCTCGGAGTTTTTTCGTGTTGTTATATTTGATATCAAAAGACACTTGGGTGAGAGTCTCTATACATGGCAGGCATGTTGGAACACAAGGGATTATATTGATCCAATGTGACAATTCTGCCTGGCTACAGTGGGCGTTCTCTCACCAGAAATGAAATTGCTTTTAAAAAAAAACATTCAACATGTTCAACATTTTCTTGGCATCCGGCATACTACTTAATTTGTCTTGGCATCAGAACTAAGGACTCTCGAGTCACATCAGTGTACACAGCTGGTACAAGTAAATTCGACTGGTATTTCACATAGAATGCATGACCATGCATATCCACAAGCTCAGGGTTGAATAATATTGATTCGCTACAGTAATTATTTGCAATGTAAAAGGACGAAAATTAAATTTCACTTTAAAATTGGCATTCGCGATCCAGATCAACATTTCACGACATCCAGGATACTGCACTGCAGCATCCAGAATACCACGTGACAGGGCTAGCATCCTCAACACTACAGGCATAACACTCGAATCATACTTCAAATAAAATTTCACTTCGACCTTATAGGTGCAATGGGGCAGCCTAGTGGTTAAAGTGTTCGCTCGTCACGTCGAAGACCCGGGTTCGATTCCCCACATGGGTACAATGTGTGTAGCCCATTTTTGGGTCCGCCCGCTGTCATATTGCTGGAATATTGCTCAAAGCGGCGCAAAACAATACTCACTCGCTCGACCATTTTCTAACAGTATATTCCCGCAACATGCAAGCCACATATTTTCAGCAATAAAGGCTCAAGGTCCACAATACAATAACATGACATATTTATAATATCCTGCATAAAAGATTGATCTATGTGTTCAGATTGTCAATATAGCATGGTGGTGGGGTACCCAAATGAATACAATGTGTGAAGTCCATTTCTGGTGTCCCCCGCCGTGATATTTTTGCTAGAAAATTGTTTACAAAGGTGTGAAACCACACTCACTCACTCACTTAGATATAGGACGTCTCTGTGAAGATTTCATGTGGTCGAGTTAGTACCACATAAATAAACTTGCATACAAGCCTTACAGTTGATTAGAACGTGTGATTTGAGCAGCGCAGGCCAGTTTGAATGCTTCCGCCTTAAATAATCAAATAAAGTACTGTTCTTAGGAACACCGGATCATTGACTGGTCAAGTGTTTCCAATGCTATGCGGAGGCGAGCTTGGGTACATGCTTGTACAATGATCTCGCTCAGTGCAGATCCGGGGTAGAATAGGACTTCAGCAACCTATGCTTGTCGTAAGAGGCGACTAACGGGGACGGGTGGTCAGGCTCGCTGACTTGGTTGATGCTTGTCATCGAATCCCAATTTCGGGATCGATGTTCATGATGTCAATCACTGGATTGTCTGGTCCAGACTCGATTATTTACAGACCGCCGTCATACAGCTGGTATATTGTTGAGAGCGGCGTTAAACAACAAACAAACACACATTAAGCTGATGTCATTCACAAACCAGGGAGGCTGCACGCACTAGTGCCCTTCAATATCCGCTGTGCGACACATGGTGCGCTTCATTCAGAGAGTGAGTGAGTGAGTTGGGTTTGCCACAGCATGTACAGCATTTCAGTTATTTAACGGCATGCTTCATTCATCAATACCTGGGGGTGTGGCGATTATGCTTGTCGTAAGATGCGACTAACGGGATCGGGTGGTCTGACTCGCTGATTTCGTTGATGCATGTCATCGATCCCAATTGCGTGGATCGATGCTCATGATATTAATCACTGGATTGTCTGGTTATTTATTTACAGACCGCCGTCATATAGCTGGAATATTGCTGAATGCGGCGTTAAACAACAAACCAACCAACCATGGCTTGGCTGATTCAATGCAGAGCTCCAGATAAGCTTTGGTGTAGTGGGTATTTTACCCATGCATTTTAAAATCATTGGGTATCAGTAATTCTATTTGGGTATTCAAATTTCTGTTACTCACTATTTTTTACACATGTGGGTATTTAAGTTGAATATTTAAAAACACTATTCATCTAGTCCCTGCAAACCGGTGTCGTGTGGGTTCGAGAGCTTTGTAGGACTAAAAAATACCACGATACTTCCCCAAGAAAGTGTGATGACAAATGATCATGATGTAACTGTCATCGTGGAGTTTGGCAAGGTTGACGGAATGCCCGTTTATAATTTCAAAATAAGTTGCTGATTTGCGAATCAAACACGCAGGGTTACTTCACAATTTTTTTATGATACGCACAAGTTTTATTTTTGTAGCGTATCTGTAATGTTCGTTGCGTATTTGATACGCTTGGATTTTATTTTACTGCGTATTTCTGCATTTCTGATGCGTATTTTACGCAGATACGCAGCTTATCTGGAGCTCTGTGTCCTTGTACCTTTACGGCGTTAACTGACTATAAAAATCCAGTCTCATCTCTTGCTGAACTTGGCTGTAATTTCAGGGCTCTATCGTTTCGCAACCGAGTCAATTCCCTCTATGTCCCTTCTATTGACCAATCAGATTCCACCTCTCATATGACTCGTGAAGATTCCGGGGTAGAATAGGTCTTCAGCAACCTATGCTTGCCGTAAAAGGTGTCTATGCTTGTCGTAAAAGGCGACTAACGGGATCGGGTGGTCAGTCTCGCTGACTTGGTTGATGCATGTCATCGATTCCAATTGCGTGGATCGATGTTCATGATATCAATCACTGGATTGTCTGGTCCAGACTCGATTATTTACAGACCGCCGTCATATAACTGGAATATTGCTGAGTGCGGCGTTAAACAACAAACGAACAACCAACCAACAACCACCTCTCACATACTTTCATTTGCTTCAAACGAAATGGGGCGCGCAATCAAGACGATCTGATCGCTAATCAAAATCTATATTGTGATAAAACTGGTCTTAATTCGCGATGTGCATCAAATCACGTGAATACTTTTAAAAACATGAAAAGATTTGGAAAATATCTGTTCACAACGAGTTGGCGGTGCACATACTTTGTAAATCCTGCAATCAACCGAAATCTGCACGGCAGTTTACGAACCGGATGTCGATTTCGTTACGCGATTTTGATTGGACTATGCATAGACTCGTTAGTCCAGCCAAAATGTTACTCCATGATACCGGCCTAGTTCGGCAAGGGTGGAAACTGGATTTTTATAGTCAGTCAACTCCCTTTCCTTGGGAAGATGAGCTCGGAACTGTTGACTTGCATTTAACCCACAACCACCCTTTGCCACGTATATTGACAACCTGAATACATGACAGTCCTCACCCCCTTTTCATACAGCCCCTCCTCTTGTAATGGTTGACTGACATATCGGAAACAGATAATCATATTCTGAGCTACGAACCGCTCAATTATCCTTCACCGATATCCTCATGACCAAAACAATTACAACCAAGGAGTGAGTGAGTTGGGTTTAACGCCGATTTTAACATTATTCCAGTTATATTACGGTGTGTCAGCTTAATGTGGGAGGAAAGCCCAAGTGATGCAGGTCTCAGACGTTTACCACTTCGGTGGAACCCACCAGCACGGGCATGGTGCTGACAAACCTAGAAACATATTTGGGGCGAACCGGGATTCGAACCCACAATCACAGGTTTCTGGCTTGTCCAGGGTACGCAACTCTGCACAGCGAATCGCGGCGCCTTAGACGACTGGGCCACCCGTGCCCCCTACAACCAAGGAATAATTAATTGATTGGTCGAGCCTCAGCCTACAAGAAATCTGAGACGGCCATTTGACTTGCAGCGGTTCCTGTAGTTATCATGAACTCATTCCGCAAGTGTTTCGTTATGCGTTTGTCGCCGATTATTTACCCATAATTATTATTCAGTAGGCGCAACCGTGCAATTAGTAGAATCTTCGTCGATACGCTTTGATTAATGATTCCGTATTCATTTATTATTTATACCTACCTTCGACCATGTCGTGCTTGTAGATTGCTGATTTGTAATTTATAAGGCAGACTGATTGTTGCATCCTGGAAAACTTCATGTTGGGCTAGACAGGGTTCGGGTTTGCTTTTCGGGCGAGACAACTTTAGTGCGTTCAGGGTATGCGTCTGGTTTTTGTCTATGCTGATTGAGATTGATGGCGTATCGGAATGTTTTTTTCAGACGACCCCCGGGTATTGTGTGTGTGGGGATGTGTTTGGGTTGAGTGTTGCTTTTATACACATGGATCAGGTTCATATCCCAAAGGTCAAATTTGAAGCCTGTTCGCTGGATGTCTTCTGATTCCGACAAGGTACATACATATTAAACTTGCCACGCAGTCTGGATAAAAAGGGTCATTATGACCGTGTCGTTTCAAGGTCGTTCGGTATATATGGCGTTTTACGGCTTATTCGGCAATATTACAGCTACGTCATGTCGGTCTTTAGTCAGTGATATTACAGCAACGTCATGTCGGCCTGTTGTCAGCAATTTTACAGCTTCATCTTTTCGGCATTTAGTTAGCAATATTACAGCTACGTCATATCAGTCTCTAGTCAGTGATATTACAGCTACGTCATGTCGCTCTGCAGTCAGTAATATTACAACTACCTCATATCTGTCTGTTGTCAGTAATATTACAGCTACGTCATATCGGTCTGTTGTCGGCAATATTACAGCTACGTCATGTCAGTCTGTTGTCAGCAATATTACAGCTACGTCATGTCGGTCTGTTGTCAGTAATATTACAGCTACGTCATGTCGGTCTGTTGTCAGTAATATTACAACTCCCTCATATCGGTCTGTTGTCAGTAATATTACACCTACGTCATGTCGGTCTGCAGTCAGTAATATTACAGCTACGTCATGTCGGTCTGTTGTCAGTAATATTACAGCTACGTCATGTCAGTCTGTTGTCAGTAATATTACAGCTACGTCATGTCGGTCTGTTGTCGGCAATATTAAAGCTACGTCATATCGGCCTGTTGTCAGTAATATTACAGCTACGTCATATCGGTCTGTTGTCAGCAATATTACAGCTACGTCATATCGGTCTGCAGTCAGTAATATTACAACTACCTCATATCGGTCTGCAGTCAGTGATATTACAGCTACGTCATGTCGGTCTGTAGTCAGCAATAAAAGTTACAGCAATAATAACACCCGTTGGCCCAGCATTTACCCCGTAACATAACGATCGTGGATCCACGATGTCCTTGGAAGCCACCGCGGATCTACCTCGCCCCTGGTAACATTAGACCCGTGGGTCCACCTCGCCCGTGGTAACATAACACCCGTGGATCCACCTCGCCCTTTGTAATATTAGACCCGTGGATCCACCTCGCCCCTGGTAACATTAGACCCATGATCTACCTGGCCCTTGGTAACAATACACCCGTGGGTCC